>NC_139512.1:58041811-58546811 GCF_947247035.1 Vipera ursinii
ATTCATGCCAATTGATATTACATTCAAAATAGTAGAGGTTAAAGAAAAGATCAAAACAAACTTGAGATTAAAGTATTGTTCACATTGGCTTGTCCTATTAGTTAAAGGGACACTTTTGGAAAAGTTAGAAATTACCTCCAAGTTGAGCCCATAAATTATGTTGGACAATCCCAATTAAGACTCGCCTCCCTGTTTTGGATTAATGAAGCTTGCAAACCTATTTTCATGGGCAGTTCAATTGTAATTATACAAACAGGAGTGTACTACAGTGTGAATAACAATGGCAGAACTGTCTTATTCAAATACAATTATAGATGATCTATCAGCCTGAGAATAAAAGGTACTCCAAGCCACCAAAGCAATCTGTATACCTACTAACAACAAGGTAACAACATCTGCTACTTCTCTTCAGTAGACAAATTTGTAAGGAAGTTATGGATTTCACCTGCACATCCATTTCACTTCCTAGATAATCTCTTCCAGAAAGTTCAAGTACATCTTGAAAACAGCAGAGATAAAGTAGCACCCTGAGGTATCCCATAGTGGAATTATTGATGGGTAATATATCTCAGTATCACCTTCTGGAATCAGAAATCTATGGAGGCTTAGAATAAATTATTTTTCCCATACCCCAATAGAGGCAATCTGTCCATTTGTCAGAATGAGCATGGGAAATTTTTTTACTTGGCAGATGTTCTCTTGGCAAGCATAGACAAAGAATATATAGAGATGGGGTGGTGGTGGAGATTTTCTTTACAAAGAAAAAACATTAAACTGGCTGTGGTTATGTATGATTCTACATAAACAGTTTAAATATAAAAATAAATTGCTGCCAAATTCTATTAGTTACCGAGATGTCTTTTAAGGTCAATCATGACTACATGAAAGTTCATTATAATAGAAATATAGTGAAGCCTCAATATAATGGACCACCATTTAGCAGATATTGAATGAAAAGGATCAAAATGTCATCCGGACATTCCACTCCCTAACATAATAGACAAACATATTCCATCTGAAGTAGATAATTACAATTATATGCAGTGCTTTTTTTCTAAAAAAAAAAAAAGGTGCCGGAACTCAGAGGTGCTGTCACTGGGAGCGATGCCGGTGTCTTGCTACGGCATCTCTGCCCATCCTTTGCACCCCCGTCCCTGCGGCTCAGAGCCACATGCCACGGGGATTCCCCTCCCCACAGCCACCGTGGGGATTTCCCTCCCCACAGTTGCCATGCCGCAGCCCGTGCTGAGCCCCCACCTGGAGCTGCTCCAAACCCTGACCCAGAGCTGTGTTCCTCATGGCAGTGGTCTCCGGCACCAAACAGCCTCTTTCCAATCACTTCCAGAAATTTTTTTAAAAAACATTGGAATTCTCAAGGCCATGTTTGGTATTTCCCAGCAATCTGTTACTGGGAGGAAAAAGCAATCCCTGCTGCGTTACTGATCCCAGAGAAGCATTTGCATGTATGCAGGTATCCTTATGGTGCCATAGTTATGGATGAGAAATATTGGTTGCAAAGTTGGCATTTCTGGATGTAATACAGATATTTTGGACTTATTTTTGTTTCTTTGCATGTTCGATATTTTTTAAAAGGCATATGCTACTGACTACACTTATGCACATATGTAAATCTTTTGCTAGGATACATGACCACTGCTTGTCCAGAATGTGAAAAGTGAAAGATTGTGACTAAACAAAATTTTAATGTACAGATAATACCACCAGAAATTATTTTAGCCTTTTTAATAAATGTTGTTATTAATGTTAAGCTCACCATGGAAAACATCAAATATTGTTATGTATATACTAGGTTAATTATTTAAAGACTGAAGTGCAACATAACTAGATTCTAAATAATCTAGTTATACAAATGGCTGTAATTGTAGTGTTGAAAAACAATAAAGCCCAACCTAGTTTAGGATATTCTTCTGGGTAAAATAGGGAGGAGGAGGAGAAGATGTTGTTAGTATCAATAGGCCTGCAGAAGTATTCAAATAGTCTGTCAAACCATTCCTTCCCACTGATTCCACCTTCGGCAAGACCATATTGAAGGGACCTAGTAAATTGTAAAAGTCTTTGTCTTTCAGAGATGTGTGATTCCAAGTAGAACAAATACACTTTTCAGATTCTTGAGTCCTTAAAATCAGACAATAATGTTACCTGGTTTGAGTTTCAGTATGTTAATCTTAATTAAGTCACCTCTTACCTACACAAAGATTCACCTGCTATGTCTGGGTCTGATCACTGAGAAATTACAAAGAGACACCTTTTGGGAGACAAATAATCCATGCATACTCAAGAACCAAAAGAATATATGAATATCTGTTAGAGAAAATGTGTTTTTTTTTCATCTGGATAAAAATGCAGTGTAATGTCCCCCCACGCATGTTAAGAGCTGCCAGGTTTGTCTCTTCCAGAATTTAAGGGCAAGAAATCAAGTACATCATTCTGCCTCATGCCAAGCACCATCCATGGAAATGTCACCTTTATGCAAATGGAACAAAAAACTAGTAGATTTTACCCTTTAATTGTGGAAGGAAAAAATCATTGAAAATAAACAAAATGTTTTTCTGCTAATTAAAACATGATTCAATAAATATTTTCAAAGTTTTTAAAAAATAATGTTCCACTCAAGCTGAGCTCCAGGCTTCTGGTTTCTGGCCAAGATAGTCTTTCTAATATAGTTACAAACAACTGATGAGAAGGGTAAAAAAACAGAAATACAAATACAACCTCAACAATAATTCAAGCAGAATGGCAATTTGATTATTCCATCTTCCTTTTATTCTAATGATGCTACATGATAGTTAAAGAGTTTTTATCAGAAGGGAGGAATCCATTGATCATGTATACCATTTCACAGTATTGTTAAAATAGTAAGGTCTTTTATCCTATCATTGTAGAGCAAGGGCTGGGTCCTATCAAATGATACTTTTAATCAATGAAGCCCAAAGCAGGTCAACTCTATGATTGTACAGGCTGGGCAGCAATTTCAGGAGACAGATGATCCTTGTAAGACATTTTGAGCTATCGTATGTGGAAGCACTCTGCACACAACATTTCAGATTATGTTGTTGATGGTGGCGATGATACAAATAAGAGCATCACTTCTTGATTGTTGCAAATGATTCAACTAGTCTAGCATCCTGTATGCTTAACAACCTGCCAGAAGCATCTGAGAAGCCCATGAGCCAGGAACAGACATAAAAAGCCTTTTGCAATAAATGGGAGGTTATATCATATTTCTCCAAAAATAAGACCCAAACAGAAAATAAGCCCTAGCATGATTTTTAGGACGCTTGTAATATAAGCCCCACCCCCAAAATAAGACCCAATTAAGATCATCAGACAGATCATATTTAGTAACATACAGTATTTCCCCAAATATAAGCCCTAATTGGAAAATAGGTCCTAATGTGTCTTTTGGAACAAAAATTAATATAATATAAAAATTAATATAATATAAGATCCTGTCTTATTTTTGGGGAAACACTATTTCATCCATTTTATACATTGCCTTCTCTTTTTTAAATTTCTCATCTCTCCCTTTTTGAAGATTTCATGAATTCTATCCAGCCTTTTCCTTTCCTTTCGGTCTGTTCACTATTTCTTCATATATTTGTTTTCTGAGGTAATTCTGATTTCTTTCTATACAATCCAAACATCTCAACTAAATTCTTCCATATTGGTCTTTAATTTTTACTTTCAATCCACATTCATTCAGCACCCATTCATTTTAGCACTACCTCGTCTTTTTTAAAGTAACCCATTCAGACTGCATTCAGCTTCTATGTGTCTTCTGATACATCCAGCTCTCACTTCCATATAACAAAGTATTCTGAGCCCATTATTGTACACAACTTCTTTCAACAAGCATGCATTTCTTGCAACAGGCCACATACTATGCAATATCTTTCAACCAATATGTTACATCTTAAATATATCTCCATCTTTTTAAAGATCTTTAGTAAACATTCTTTGAAGGTACATAAATTTATTTACTTTCTCTAGCTATTTACCACTGATGAATAATATGAAATAGTTTATTCCATTTTCTCTGTTAAAGCTAACTTTGGAAGTCTTCAGTGCATTATGTTTCAAATCTACAGTGCTTTTTCTCCGGTGCATCATACAATCTATTTAACATTTACTTCAAAATATTCAAGTTCTTATTTAGTGATATCCATGTGAATTAATTGTGAATTAGAACAGAACAGAACAGAACAGAACAGAACAGAACAGAATAGAATAGAATAGAATAGAATAGAATAGAATAGAATAGAATAGAATAGAATAGAATAGAATAGAATAGAATAGAGCTGGAAAGGGACCTTAGAGGTTTTCTAGTCCAGCTCCCTGCTCAAGCAGGAGACCCTATACCAGGGGTGTCCAACTCAATTTCAATGTTTCTTGTCCTGCCCTCTGGTGCTTTAGAGAATAATTTGACCCCCTCTTCTTTGTGGCAGCCCCTCAAATATTGGAATAATGCTATCATATCACCTCTATTTCTTCTTTTCTTAGCCAAACCCAACTCCTGTAACCGTTCTTCATATTTTAATCTCCAGGCTTTTGATCATCTTAATTGCTCTTCTCTGAATTTTTTCCCCAAAGTCTCAGCATCTTTTTTGTAATATGGTGACAAAAAGTGGTTGCAGTATTGCAGGTGTGTTTTTATAGAGTAGTACTAGCAACCTAGAACTAAGGAGAAACTTCCTGACAGTTAGAACAATTAACCAGTGGAACAACCTGCCTCCTGAAGTGGTGAATGCTCCAACACTGGAAGTTTTTAAGAAGAGACTGGACAGCCATTCGTCTGAAATGGTAAAGGGGTTTCCTGCCTGAGCAGGGGGTTGGACTAGATGACCTCCAAGGTCCCTTCCAACTTTACTATTATGATTATGATTAACACTTCACATGATCTTGAAGTATTAAAGACTACATTTTCCACATTTCCAACCACTGCATCTTTAATGTCATCCTAAGTATGTCTTCATATTTTTCTATAAACAAATTAAAGAACCAAAGGGAGTTCACACATCCTTGTCTTACTATCTGCTCAATGAGAAAATATTTATTCTCACATGCATTCAGCAACCAATCTTCATGAAAAATATTCCACAGTCAAGCCTATTCACAGTATATTATATATTTTCTCTGAATCCACATATGTGAATTAAGTTTTTCAATCATAGAACAAATGAATCCAGAGTTCTCACTCAATGACCAGGCTCAAATGTTTGTATTTTTAATATATTTTTCATAGTCCCATTTATCTGACAAGTCCAAAATGCTTGGAAAAATGGGAGGAAAGAAAAGGAGAAGACAATGACTAGTGAGTGGACTCAATTGCAGCAACAATGGGTGCACTGTTGGGAGACCTGAAGGGGGTCAGGCTTGGGACAGATCACCTTCGAGATGATCTTGGGGACTAGGAGACAATGAACTGATGTTATGTTATCTAGCTATTAATGGACCTCACATTTTATATGTTTATCAATAACGTGATGAACAGCAAACATTTGCATGATTTAAACCACCCAAATTCCCAAATTTTGTTTATTGTACTCTTTTAGCCAGAATGCTGTCAAACTCTTTTCAGGCACATTGTACAAACTAATCCCACTGTAATTTCTGCATTCACTCTTGCTATATTTCTTTTTGAATAGAGAAATAATAATTGGATGGTTTAAATTATCAGGCATGAATACAGTCTTTACAAACACGTTAAACAAGGAACCATGGTGGCACAGGAGTTAGAATGCAGTGTGGCAGGCTAACTCTGCCCACACCCTGGAGTTTGATCCTGACAAGCTCAAGATTGACTCAGCCCTCCATCCTTCTGAGGTTGGTTAAATGAGGACCCATAGTGTTGGGGGCAATATGCTGATGTTGTAAACCACTCAAAGCACTGTGGAGACGTATGTAAGTCTAGGTGTTATTGCTATTAAGCAGTCACACAGCCACACAAATAAACACAGCCATATTTCAACATTTTTCTAGTTATATCACATACACCTTTTCAATATTCTCATCACCTTTAGGTCTTTCTTATCATCCTCCCCCCCCTTGAACAGTATCTTTTATAGACATTGTAGGAGGAGATAGACATTTCAGTCTGTGATAGTAAAAGTAGAATCTGGTAGCATCTTTTCAACTAACCCATTTTATAAAAGGCACAAAGAGGGAAAGGCAGGTCATTCTGATGCAGATTATATATGAAACAGATTATCAGTACTTTATCAATTAACAACTGTAATATGTGAAAAAAATCCATTGTGTTTGTTGAGACTTTTTATGATTCCTATCCTTCCCTCTGTCTCAACCCAAATGAAATGGTTTAGCAGTCTAGGTCAGTGTTTTTTCAGATTTGTCAACTTTAAGATGTACGGACTTCAACTACCAGAATTCCACAGCTAGTGTTTTGGCCCCAGGTTTTGTTATCCTTCACCAATCTTTCAATATTTCATCCTAAATAATCAAAGCAGTCATCTCGTTTGTTTCATTTCTTCTACATAAGACTTAAATCATATCCTTTTTTTAAAAAAAACACAATAGATTTAACAAATAATCACTTTTTTAATTCCTTCCTTTTATTTTTACTGCAATATGTTTTTGCGAGTAGCATAATGGTCTGTCCTGCATTCCGAACTCTCTGATTATTTAACCACAAGCAGAGAGGAGTTGTGTATCTACTGGATTCAATCATATGTTCTTTCTGGCTTTTGCTGCAAGAGGTAAACAAAGCAGGTTGCAGAAACTTCCCTGTGCCTTCTAATCCAACGGGAACTCCAAAGATCTTCCTGGTTAGAGGTACCTATTACTTGGACCAAAAAGAATGTGACAGATTTTCCATCTCTCATTATTTGTCAGCCCAACCAACCTTACAGAATACATTTTGTGGGAGAAAATTAGAAGGAAAAGAACACTGCCTTTTGACAGATGAAATATAAATGCTAATGGATAAGAGACAAAAATGTTCAAACTAATGAGGTATTTAAATGTGCACAAAGCAGATTGGGTTATGCATATTGGCTGTATCTCTCCAAATCCATATGCGGAGCTGCTCCCCACATTCCAAACAAAGGTTAAATTTATAGGATATTTGGTAGACTGTAAGAACAAGGCCATTGTAGTTGGTTCCCTCCCTCTTATATAAGATGGAATATCTTGTTCAGTATTAACACTTGCAGAGTGTCAGGGAAGTATATGGAATACAGGAAGCTCTTTTAAAAATTATGACACATTGTTAATGTTTTGCCAGTCAGGTTGATATGTGTATTTTTAACATGAATAACTTTCACTTCAGTCAATTCCCGTAATATTTGCTCTTCTGAGTGATAAGGAGGCATATCCCTTTTATCTTAATTATCCCCTTGAAGTCTGAAGTGTCCCACATTGTTGCTCTAACAAATGTTATGAATGTTCATGATATTACTTGAGGATGAAGTATTCAAAGATCATAATTCAGCTATGCTTTTTTTAAAAATCTGCATTAAAAATTAGCAAGTTGCTTAAAATTGCTTCAGCAATCAATTAATTCTCAGGACAGCAAAAGTCCTGCTAAAGTATCTTTTGCCATTGATTATTCCATCCAGTTGCACTCGTCCTCAAAAGTCCTTTCAAGACCTTATAGTCATGAGTTATTACTATGCAATGTCTTTTGAATTGCTTCCTTACATTCTCTTGATAAAAGTTTTTAAACTTCTTAATCTTTTTCATATTTCTGATCTTTTTCTTTCAAAAATAATACCAAGTTAAGTCAATGTCATCAATTTGACTGCCTCTACCAAATCTCAAAAGGTTGTACCATATATATATATATAATTAGTTAAAGGAGCCACATCTTTTAACGTGAACATCTGGTGACATAATTTGCAATGTACAGTACAATGTCACATACATATATGACAGATTCTGCTATTGTTTTATGTGATATAATAAACTGCAAAGTATTTTGACCTGGGGAATTTGAAAATAACCATTCAGTATGCTACAAGACAATTTCTGGAGGAAATTTGATTCTGTAATCTGCTATAGAAGACACCAATAATTATCTTTAAGTTAAATACTGGAAAAAGACAGAAAATTATATAAGGGAGATTATTTTGCAAACTGACTCCTTTCAATTCAATGGTTAGACATGTGTTTCTTGGGACCTAGTTTCCTGAGATTAATGAATATGAAGGTGCTAAGTGCTGACAATTGGAATTCTCAATTCTCTTAGCACTCAAGTGCTAAATATTTTGAAAACTCTCGGTAAAATGTTCCACATTGATCTTTATTTACTATAAAATTCACTTTGATTGGTACATCTAGATTGAGATGCAGTAAAGTGGAAGTTGACACAAAGATGAATATTTATCCCCTAATATATTAATAAGTATAATTGACATACTATTGAGAAACATACATCTATTAAAGCACACTTCATTAAAACAGTTCAGATAAAATATGTTTATTTTTTAAAGTAAAAAAGGCAACTTAATATTACAGCAGTTAAAGCCAATTATGATCCATTTGTTTTGCTATGTTTTTTTTTTCTTCAGGATGTCATAAAAACTTGCTATTTTCATTAAATTTTTATTTTTGCTGTTTTTGTGCCTTTGAGTCAGTGTCAATTCCTGGCAAATTATTATTATTATTATTTATTGAACTTATATACCGCCCTTCTCCCATAGGACCCAGGGCAGTTCACAAGGCAATTAAAACAACATTACAATACAAAAAGTTAATAACAATTAAAATATATTAAATTATCCTTGATTAAAAATCTAAAATCCCTGGGAAAGGATTTGTGTGAGGAACGTAAAATTCACACAAGCTCAAAATTTAAGAGAAAATTTTTATAAAATGTTTTACAGATGGCATTTAGATCCTAAAAAGCTGGCAAGTATGTATCCGAACTATCAGCCTAAATGCTGGAGGTGTGGTGAAGAAGATGCAACATATTTTCATATATGGTGGACTTGTAAAAAGGTTAAGGCCTTTTGGATAAAAATTTGGTGGAACATGCAGAAGATTTTCAAGCAAAGGATAAAGTTTTGTCCGCAACTTTTTTTGTTGGGTATAATTACAGATGCTACGGTTGTGGACACTAAGCTGATGTTGAATTTAATTACGGCAGCAAGACTCTTAATAGGCCAATATTGGAAGAAGGAGGAACTGCCGACTGTAGAAGAATGGACTTTAAAGGTTTCTGACCTGGCAGAGATGGCAAAGATCTCGGCTTATTTGAAAGATCACTCGCAAGAACGTTATGTTATGGAGTGGAGAAAATGGATTGAGTATATCCAGAACAAATATGGGACTAAGAAGTTTCATGTAGCATTTGAATAAGTCTTCCTTTTTTCTCTCCTCTTTTTTTCTCTTTTCCTTTTTTTTATATATCTTATATTAATAGTGTTTGTAATTACCCTATATGAGCTAGAGAGAGATGGATTTTAGAGTTTATGGTTGTTAGCATATGAATGTTTATGATTGGTTTTTTTTTTGTTCTTTATACCTTGTACTTAGCTCTGGGAAGTCGGGGGGGAGGGGGGGAGGGGTAGGAAGGGAGGGATAGGGGAGGGTTAGGGGGGATTGTTAAAGATAAAATGTATGATAAAACTTTTCAATAAAAAAAATCTAAAATCCCTGTAACTCTGATTAAAAACCCAATTACAATACGTTAAAAATTAAAAATTCTCAGTCCTGTCCGGAAAGCTCAAAGAGCCAGGTCTTCAGGTCCCAGTGGAATGAATGAAAATCAGGGGCAGTCCTGAGCTCTACGGGTAACTGGTTCCAAAGGGCAGGTGTGCCCACAGAGAAGGCCCTCCCCCTGGATGTTGCCCACCAGCAATCCTTTGCTGGTGGCACCCTGAGAAGGCCCTCCCTGTGGGAGCGCACAGGATGAAGGGAACTTGATGCCAGCAGCAGGTGTTTCCTCAGATATCCCAGACCCAAGCCATTTAGGGCTTTATAGGTCATCACCAGCACCTTGAATCTCACCTGGAGGGCAACCGGAAGCCAATGCAGCTCGTAGAGCAAAGGTGTTACATGGGAGTATCGGGAAGCCCCCATCACAACTCGTGCAGCTGCATTCTGCACCAGCTGAAGCCTCCGAGTGGTCCTCAAGGGCAGCCCCATGTAGAGAGCGTTGCAGTAGTCTAACCGGGAGGTCATGAGTGCATGAGTGACTGTGCGCAAGGCATCTCGGTCCAGATAGGGCCGCAACTGGCGCACCAGGAGAACCTGGGCAAAAGCCCCCCTGGTCACGGCTCCTATATGATCTTCAAGGCTGAGCCACGAGTCCAGGAGGACACCCAAGTTGCAAGCCCTATCAACGGGGGGTAACACCTCACCCCCCATCATTAAAGATGGAATAGAATGGTTCACTCGAGATGCCTGTACGCACAGCCACTCAGTCCTGGCAGGAATGAGTCAGAGCCTGGACAATCTGCATTTTTCTTGGCAAGATTTCAGAAGTGGGTTTGCCATTGCTTCCTCCTTCCTAGGGTAGAGAGAGAGATTGGTCTAGTCACCCAAATGGATTTGTGCTTAAGGTGGGATTAGAACTCAGAGTCTCCTTGTCTCTATCCTGATACCTTAATCACTACACCAAACTGTCTGTTTTAACTTTTCCTTAATATGAATATGTAAGCACAACTCCGTCCCTTTTTGTCCACTTCCCTCTCCCCCTCCCCCTTTTTTCTACCTTATTTCACACCAGATAAACAAGAAAAAGAAATACTTCAAAAGCTCCTAAATCATTCTAAAAACCTGTTTGATGTAGTTTAAACACTGAACGTGGCATGGGGAGACTGTGAGTTCTCATCCTTCCTTAGGAAAGAAGCCAGTTTTGTAATTTGGGGCCAGTCACTCTATCTCATCTTAAGAAGAATGCTGTGAGAAGCCACTTCCCAAAAAATGTGCCAAGAATACTACAAGGACTTCTCTAGGCAATTGCCAAGAGTCAGCAATGACTTAAAAGTACACACACCAAAACAACCCCCCATTTATTGGTGGGATTCAAATATGTGAACCAGTTCTCTGTGTGGATGCTGCTTCTGGAAGTCCATTGTGGGCCTGGGCAACAAAAAAATTAACTACTGGTTCTGTCGAAGTGGTGTGAACTGGCTGAATCCCACCACTGCCCCCATTGTATTATAATGGTCTGAAAAAAGGAGAATATTTGTAGCTCAGAGTTGAAATGAAGGATCCTTGGTGCTCTCTGAGCTTGGTTGTTTTCTTGCCAACCTTTCATTACCAAAATTAGGTGACATCATCAGTGCTTGGGATCATCATCGGTGATCGTCATCAGTACTAGTGATCATCACTAGCACAGAGGATGTTACCCAGTCTGAGAAATAAAAGGTCTGCAAGAAAACAACCAAGCTCAGAGAGCACCAAGGACCCCTCATTAAAATGGTCTGACACACACTCATATAATGTTTTTGGTTTTGTCATAAACTTCACATATTAAATACTAAGTGACAAATATAATTTTATACTCACGATTCAGATATTCTGGAAAATAATGGTAGCTACGAAGGGGCATCAAATTACTAAAACTAGGGAATTGCTTAGAACTTGGGTTCAGAAGAACTACTCAAGATATGTCGCAACACGTCACATGAGATGCGAAAGGATTTGGGGTTCAATTCATACTGTTATCCAGATGATCATCCCCTGGAAATGGACTGAAAAGAAAAAAAAGATACATTTATAGGCAGTCAGATAGCTAGATTGCAATAGACACATAGAAAGGTAGACAATTTTTCAGTATCAGGGCAAGATATGCCAGCAAATCTGAAGAACAACATAATGGCCAACAAATTATAAGAAGGCAATCTGCATTCCAATACCAAAAAAGGAACCTTAAAAATTTGTAAGCGCTCTTAGATGGAGCAGATTTAGATCCCTTTAAATAAGAAGTCATATCTTGATGTGAGGTAGAAACACCATTGGTCACTCTTATGGGTGACTTAGAACTTGGATGATAGAAATATAGTTTTCCATCTCTTGTTAGATCTGTCAGCTGTTTTGATACTATCTACCATGAAATCCTTCTAGGTTGGGTTTTGCTCCTTCTTCAGTAGCTATTACTACTCAATGGTGGTGGGCAATAAGTGATTGAATGTCACAGGGCTCAGCCTTCTTCTCCATGCCACGTTAAAAGCATGTAAACTTATTGGGGAGTTTATCCATCAGTTCATTCACTGATGATACATCATTATACATCTCTACCCAGAACTGAAGAGATATTATGAAAGTCGTTACTCAATATCTGAAGTCTATGGACTATCTGGATGGAAAAACATGTTGAGGTTAAATGAAAAGACCATTTGTCAGTATTTGGGTGGCTCTTCTGTTCGTCTTGAAAACATTACACTCTTCTCAAAAGAACAAGTCTGAAGTTTGGGATGGTCAGGGTTTTGCAGTTTCACCTATATCAGTAGGTGGAAACTATGCATTTGCTCTTCTTCAGCTGGCTCATCCATTGCCACCCTTACTCCAGACTGGATTATTTAGGGGTGCCATTGAAGAATATCTGGAAAATGCAATTAATCCAAAATGCAGCAACCTGCATGCTGATTGAATGCAAACCACTTTGGTAATTAAAGACTGCTGGGACTTTTTTCTCCATGTTGACTCTGGCCAGCCTGTTCATTCAGTTTGAGAGGAGATGCTCCAGCTTACCTCATTTTGGAAGCAAATGCTTCTCTGTACATCCTCTGCCCCACCTCCAACAAGACTAAAGGCTCACTTTAGTCACCTTTTGAAAAGTGGTTAAATATGACTTTTCTGCCAGTTCTTTGGAGATTAACATCAATGCTCTGCTTCCTACCAGATTGACAGTGGCTTCTTTTAAATTTACCACAGTTTTATAAAAGTTATTATGTTTCCTATTGTTTTTATAATTTCATTGTGAGCCCCAAGAATGGTGATGGTAAAAACATACTGCAAATAAATAAAGAGAAAAATAAACAATACCAACTTCAATAATTTTAAATTCCAAATGCTATTTGTATCATTAGGAAATGCTAATAGTGAGCTGTTGCAGTGGTGCTGACTCTCCTACATTAATGAAATGCTGCAGTTGGTATTTCTAACAGCATGAAAATATTTACACTTGAACAGGTGTGATGTGGGCGGAAGTGACATCATCACTGAAATGCCAGAAATTTAAAAGGCAGCTTCAGCATTTCTTGTGATAGCATACATATGCATGGAGTAGCATACTTGTAAAATTTGGGAGGAAAGGTCACTGGGTGCCTATTCAGTAGGTGTAATGCTCCACTTGAGCATTATATACTTCTTCCTATTATACATGAATGTGTGAAAGAGCCAGAACAGATTTGATCAATTTCAATGGTCTATGAAGTGAAACAAATACAATTTCACAGCTGATATGATTTTATATTATCCTCAGAAGAGAAAAAAAGTGTTTTTTGAGTCTGTAGAAAAATATCATCAGACTTGGAAAAAGAATTTTGCAAAATGAAGCATCTAACCTTTAGGCCATCCTTCCCCACTTTGCTGGAGGTGATGGTGGAGTTGAGGTGACGAGAAATGCAACAAAGTGCCTTGTTTTGCTACCTCCATCAGTAAAGTCAGCTGAAAAAACATGCAGCAAAATCTTCAAGCACTCTGAAAATATGAGGGAAAAGCAAAGATCTCTTTCATGCGAGAAGAAAACTTTTAGGAACTGCAGAGAAATTTTGGCATAGTATTACTAACAAGCATCCATAAAAAGAAGACAGGTCAAAAGATTTGAACTAAAAGCTTGTCTGGATAAGGTAGACTAAAGAAAACAAAGAGCTGCTAGGATAGATGGAGTTGCTGGGAATTGTTTCAATCTTCTCTTTGCAATCTTGTCTCATATTGGGGGCGAGTTACTGCCCCCCGTAGATAGGGCTCGCAACCTGGGTGTCCTCCTAGATTCACAGCTCTCCTTAGAAGATCACATAGGAGCTGTGACTAGGGGGGCTTTCACTCAGGTTCGTCTGGTGCGCCAGCTACGACCCTATCTGGACCTGGATGCCTTACGTACAGTCACCCATGCACTTGTGACCTCTCGTCTTGACTACTGCAACGCTCTTTACATGGGGCTGCCCTTGAGAATCACTCGGAAGCTTCAGCTGGTACAGAGTGCAGCTGCACGGACGCTTTTGGGGGCTCCCCGATACTCCCATATTACACCTCTGCTTCATGAGCTGCACTGGCTTCCAGTTGCCTTCCGGGTGAAATTCAAGGTGCTAGTGATGACATACAAAGCCCAACATGGCATGGGTCCGGATTACCTACGGGAGCACCTACTGCCAGCATCAACACCCCTCCGTCCTGTGCGCTCCCACAGAGAGGGCCTCCTCAGGGTGCCACCGGTCAGAGAATGCTGGCTGGTGACCCCCAGGGGGAGAGCATTCTCGGTGGGTGCACCAATCCTCTGGAACCGCTTACCAGTCGAAATTCGGATGGCCCCCGACCTTCGCACCTTTCGGCGAGATTTAAAAACCTATCTATTCCAGCAAGCCAGCCTGGCCTGATAGATTTGGGGTTTTATTTGTAGATCTGGGGTTTTATTTGTTTTAATGTTGGTTTATTGTATACTTACTTTGCTCTGTACACCACCCTGAGTCCTCCGGGAGAAGGGCGGTATATAAAACAAACAAATAAATAAATAAATAAATAAATAAATAAATAAATAAATAAATAAATAAATAAATAAATATGGCATTAGGAAACGGAGACAGAATCACTGCATTCTTAATTTTATAACAACCTTTCCTAACTGTGAGGTCAGATCGCAGAACATGAGAGTTTCTGTATCTGGCTTCAAACATGTGAGCACCCATCAAACGACAGCAAAGAGATACAGTAAACTATTATTTGTGCAGTCTTCTAGCTAACACACAGATTCTTGCAATCTTGGTTTCAGCAGAGGTCCATTTTTTTGTACATGACAGCCTTTTCCATTTTTGGCAATTACTGATTGAGTCCCCTTAGTGTTTGCTTTTTCAAATCAAAGATGCCTAGGTTCTTTAACAGTTTCTCATAGTGCTTGGTTTGCAGATCCCTCATCCTTAGGAAAGCTCTCCATTGAGCATATTCCAGTTTAGCAGTGTCACTTATCAGAAGTGGACACAGTGCTCAATGTGCAGCCTAACCAGCCCAGAGTACAGTGGAATTATTACTTCATCTGTATATGTCTCTTCTGTTAATCCAGCCCAAGGTTATATTTACCTTGCATGACAGTGTTTGCTCATGTTTAGTTGACAGACCATTAAGATTCCTAACTAATTTGCACCCTCACTTATGCCAAGCCAGGTCTTCCCAATCTGGTATCTATGTCAACATAAATAGGAATGAAATTCTGGGAGTTGAAGTCCACACATCTTAAACTTGCCAAGGTTAAGAAACATTGATTTATGTATTTTATTTTTCCTATTCAGATGCAAGATCTTATAGTTGTTATGCAGCAACACCATCCCTTCAGATTATTTAAATTTTATTTTACTGTATTTTATTTATATTCTGTGTTATGTACTGGGCTCTTAAAGAATACCACGTGGGTTCCTGGAGCAGCTAACGGCTCTCCAGCAACCCAGACTACAAGTCTCCTGTGCTGCAACTGACTATCTCCAGGCGGCAATGGTTGATTCAAACCTATTGGCTGCCACCTAGGGGCTAGACTATATATTGCGGCTAGTTGCAGCCTTTTCCCCAGTACAGTTCTGCATGAAATAAACTATGAGTTGCCTTGTACTCAGCTTTGCGTCTTCATTCCTGCGCCAAAGACCCTGCTATTTAACATCCTGCTTTTATTATTTTTTATAAATAACTTGTAAAGTACTGGTCTTTGTATGCTGTAAGTGTTTGCTTAAGTTGTACTGCTTGCTAATTGCTTAGTTCAAGTGTATGTTTGTAATGGTTGCTGGGCCGGCCTAGACTGGTTGTCTCCAGCCGGCTAAGTAGGTCTTTGGGCGGGAAATCACTGCTTTAAACCTATTGGTTGCCGCCTATCGGCCAACCATACACAGTAGCTCTTATGTTGCTTCTGTTATGTTCTGACCTTCAATAAAGCCTGTTGCTGTTTGAACCTCCTGTCTCGCTCAATGCCTGCAAAGAACCAGCTACACAACATAACTGAAGGCAGAAAACATTCCTAATAATCTCTTCCTATTTTCCCTCACAACAATAACCCTGTGAAGTGAGTTGGGCTCACTCCTGGCCCAAAGATGGCCTTCATGCCCAAGGCAGGACCAGAACTCACAGTCTCCCAGTTTCTAGCGTGTTGGCTTAAACACTAGACCATATAACTGAAGTAATTTTAAATTCTGATTTTTGTCCTTTAATGTATTAGACAATTCTGCTAGCTTGGTATCATCTGCAATATGTTAAACCACTTCCAGCATCATTCCCTTAACCATTATGCTAACTGCAAATAATGGTAGTTATATTTAAACATATTGGGAAAATATCAAATAGGGGAAGATGCTACCAATGTTTAATTTTTGTGTTTATTACCCTAAATAAGCACCTATATATGTATATTCTGTTGATAATCCATGTCTATCTAGCATTCTTGATCTTTGTCAAACAATTGCTTCTGATTATTAGAGGAAAATCCTGAATTCATGGCTTTCGTTCTAATATATATCACCATTTGTTGTCCCCACAAGACTTCATTTCCAGGTTTATTTTTTTTCTTATTCTATGAAATAAATAAAAGAGTAAAAAGAATATGAGCAGAGACAATAATGCTACGATGACAAGGACTTCTGATTGTAAAAGCTGCTGTTATGGAAAGTGATAAATAATACTTTGCAAAATAAAAAAATAGTTTAAAAATCACAATAAACCACTAAGTTTTTAGTGCCTTTCCTCAATACTTTTTTTCCATTGGGATGAGTGTCATTTTGAACACCACTGGTGTGTGTGTGTGTGTGTGTGTGTGTTTTAAAAAATCACAGTGGACTTTAAAAATGAAAAGAATAGAAAGTTATCTACTCAGCACTGAACATTATATAGTTCCCAGTTTGAAAGTCCTTTACAATCAGAGATCTCATCAAGACTGCCATTTTCCAAAAGCATTACATATCCTGCCTGTCAGTGAATAAAAAGCTGGGACAACAAGCAGAGAAGAAAGCTCCTCTTATCGTGTGTCTGTCTCCATGATATAGCCTAAATCAACCTTATTCATTTATATTCAGAGAACACTTAAGAATACTGATGTGATCACATGGAATTGTCAAAGGAGGTCTAAGGTTTGGTAACTTGTTCAAGGTGACTTAGATGCTTTTGAAAGGTTTAAGGCAGAGACATTGTATATGAAATCGCCAGGTGTATTTTACAATCCTCAGCCCAATTTTGACTTTTTTATACAATGAAAAATTACATAATAAACATTAAAGCCATTCCCTTATTCTCTAGGTGGAAGAAAGAGTACTTAAGGCCCAGCAAACCAATGGAACAATTAGTTATGACTGATATAAGTGGCTTTACTTTCAATGGGATTTCCAAGCAGTGGACTTTCTCACACTTAGAGTCAAGCTACTTCTTAGATTAAAAACAGATTGTAAATTCCTTTAAGGTAATCATTCTTTGAACCATTTTCATTGCTAGGGGTATGGCTCTCCTTCCTCTTTCTGTATGTCTGCTTGAATCACTTGTGCTTCCTTCAATGTAGCTGACAAAGATCTAAATTTGGTTCTGTGTCTTCTAAGGGTCTGATGGAATTCATCAATCCATAGCACTCAGAGGGTGAAGAGATCAAATGACAAAACATGTGTCACAAAAAAAATATGTGTCACAATGATGCATTTCAAACTCTGCTACCTCAATGTATATGTGGCCATTTTGGAATCAGTGCGGTTAAGAATGGACACGTATGATCACATTCTCAAGTTCTGGAGAAAATCATGCTGATAGCTTGTCAAGACAACTGTCCTGAAGATTCTGGACCTTATACCACAACACTGAGAACAAATGCATATTATTTATGATCTATCCATCCCAAACCCACTTAGTGGAAGCTAATATATATAACAGAGAACTTTCATTGAAATAAAATAGTCCATTAATAAAATTGCCAAAACTTTCCTTATAATTGGATGAACTTCTTGTTATAACAGTAGTAGGAATGTCAAAGCCAAAGGAAAAAGTGATAGGATCCAAGAATAAGGGAGGAAGGTTTTTTTTTTTTTAAAAAAAAACTTTTCAACTTTCTTTAATCAGTTGACTTTCAATACTGATAAGTCTTTATTGATTAGCCCTTGGGCCATATCAAAGTGCAAAGTTCCAGCAACAAATTGTTACTAAAATTTGATAAAAGCAATTTAAAATGGAATTTGATAAAATACAATTTAAAATGGAATTAGAATAAAATACAATTTAAAATGAAATGGGAATTAAAATACAATCTAAAATGAAATTGTAGTAGTGTACAATAATTTAAGATATAGATAAAATATGATAAAATTATATTTCGGAGTCACCCTTGCAATCTACCCCAATCAGTCCCACATATGCAGATCTCAACCGAATCATTTTGTTTAAGTACTGTACTACGTTAAGTTATTTTCAGGTTCTGGCTGGACATAAGGTAAGTTGTTTTGATATGGGGATCCCAATGGGTCATTTGTTTTGTATATAGACCAAGATACCTGTCTCTCACCTTCTTATATAGGCAACAGTCAAATAGGATGTGAGCCAGGTCTTCTACCTCTGCCACTCCGCAAATGCAGAGACGCTTATTGTAGGGTATAGCATGAAATCTCCCATATCTGACCATTGTGTCAAGCTGTTCGAATCTCGCTCACATAAATATCTCCCTAAGATGTTTTGGCAGTTGTAACTTCAAATAACTGTCTACTTGAAAAGTATGTTTGTATTTACTCAGCCATTTCAAGTTACCCACCTTACCAAGGATAGCTATATCAGTTTGTGATTCTATATCCTTAATTCTTTGGGCAACTCTTTTTTTGGATTGTTGTCCTGTTACGCAAGAGACAGGCCACAGCTTCTTACAAAATTTGTTAGTTTGATGATCCAGGAGATTTGTGATTGTAGTTTATTTGCTCTAGTAGGCATAACTTGGGGAGCCTATCAGTCTCCATTCATTAACTTTGTACCAGTAGTTATAAGCTCTAATTTTAGATAATGCATGAATTGTATGAATTCCCAATTCAGCTTTAACTGCTGCAGCAGATGCTCTTGGATCTACACCCAAAATACATCTCAAATGCTGGGACTGTGTTTGTTCTAGGACTGTGGTTGAGTAAAGACCCCAAATTTCTGTTCCATACAAGAGCATTGTGGTAACCTTAGCCTTATAAACCTTGATTAATGGGGCTAGGGACCTTGGGTAACTATGGTTCTTTAGTTTGAGCAGTAAATTCAAATGGGCTTTTGCTCTAAATGTACTCCATTGATGATGGCAGGCCCAAGATCCAGTCTTGGAAAAAGTTATGCCCAAATATACAAAGGTGTTAACCTGTTCAATTGGTTCACCATCTAATTGCCACTTATGTCTCTGATGGTTTCTTCCAAACACCATTATTTTTGATTTAGATTTGCTAATGATTAGGGAGTTATCCTGGCAATAAGAGCTGAATCTTCTTAATAGTGTCAGGACCCACCCCAAACCACGTCTTAGGAAGACAAAAACTCTTGGAGTCAGTTCTAGTCCAAAAGGAATCTTTACTAGGACATGCTTGGTTGTGGGAATACAAGACAGGACTTAGTATTGTTTTACAAATTGAAATTTTATAAAGGGTACCCGGTTCAACCCCCCTTCCCTCAAACCCATTTGGTCAGCCCCCATCCTTCTACTTCGTGTCAACCCTTTCGTGAGAAAGAAAAAAAAGGAACTTTGAATCTTTATGGTTATTTCCTTCTTCCTCTCCAGAATTAAAAGAAAACACAAGCCAGATACCTTCCTCTCTTTTGATCCCCCAAGTTCAAAAGGTTTCCTTGGTCTTTGAAATAACCTAAGGCAGGCTGAATCCACATATGCTCCTCCTTCCTCTGGAGATGGCAGAATCCATATGGGAGGAGGGGGATAATGTTTTAAACATACATTTATGAATGTGATATAAATGGATTCTGACAAATAGCCTATGTAATCCTACTTGTGAGTATGATAATAAAATCATATCATCAGCATAAAGCAAACTGTTACAGTAAGTACTTAGGATCATCGGCATGTGTACCATGGTATCCTTCATTAACCCTGGCAAGTCATTGATGTATAAATTAAATAATAATGGGGCCAGGATACACCCTTGCCTTATCCCTTTATTTGTGTGAATCCTGTTAGTCAGGGCCCCATTAACCCCATACCACACCCTCAAACAGGTACTTGTGTAAAGGGCTTTAATCAAAGCCAGGTTGTATTTTAAGAGATGTCAATTTACTCCATAGTACTTCTCTATTTACCATATCAAATGCTGCTGTAAGGTCTATGAAAGCAGCAAACAGGGGTCTCCTCTTGTAGGCATATTTGGCAATTAGATGGTTCAAGACAAAGCAGTTTTATTTCAATAAATAAGCATAAAAAGAGATAATATCCATCCATATTTTGTTTTCTCTCATTTTCCCACTGGCTAAATGTTTTGTTTTTTAATATTACCTTTACATTTAGGACAGTGTGAAAAATATATGTCAGATATTTCATCCTTCCTCAGTGTAATCTCCTCTTTTTCAACTTCTATTCAACACTCTGCCAGCTGAGCCAGCCTTTCACAGAGTTTTGAGAAAGCTTCTACTGTTAAACCATTAATTTTATAAATGACAACCAAAACTGAAATTGCCACAGATCCCAGATAATTAAAACTTTAAAAACCAAAGAAAGGAAATGTAGCAAATCCACAAGTTGCAGGAGAATATTATTAACCTCTGTGCCATGAAAGAAGCCATATGTATAGTGAGTCATAATATTTCATTAAGATAAATATATGGTGGACTTAAAAAAAAACATTTTTAGTTAAGAATACCTACTAGATAGTGGGCAAATTTGATCATGCTGCAGCCTTAGCCACTAGTTTGGGACTGACCATTTTTCCTGTAAAATGAGGAGGATTGCAATCATGCTCTCTTAAACTTGATTGTAAGAGTCTATTTATGATTTGTTTATGTCTTATGGATGTCAGTAACTGTGGGTTTTCATATTAGGAACAGCTATAAGGCTTTCAGGGTGAACTCTTGCACTTCAAAATGTACTGTTGCACTATTGCCATCAGAGTCTGTGGGGTGACAAGGGGCAAAGTGAAAAAAACATGTGTTATGACATTGGAATGCAAGTATGAAAGGTCAAAGCTAGCTCATTTCATCATTTTGGCATCACTGTGGCTAATTGTAGATGTCTCTACATGGGCATCTGTGGGGGGACAAGAAAGGACAAGTGCTAAAAAAAGTGCAATAAATTTATCAAGCAAATGCCACAACTTATGTATCTGTATCAGACATCAGGACTTGAGGACATCATCATGGCATTTATGTAATGATGCCACTGTTTGCGTGTGTGTGTCATTTTGGTGTCATCACAGTTTGCTGCAAATGTCAATGCATATTAAGAATCTGTGAAACAATTAAAAAATGCATTACCAATCTGCCATAATCTACTTTGGAAGGAAATTCAAATGTAAGGGATCAGCAATTAAGGGGGCTATCCACTTCAGCAGCCAAACCCTAGTCAGATTATTCAATAGACCATCAGAAGTCTGGGAAGAAAGAAAAGGTTTAAGGTGGGAAGAAAGGAAAAGTGAAATGCTGTGGACACAGTATACTTAGACTTCAGCAAGGCATTCGACAAAGGAGACCACAATCTACTTACTGGTAAACTAGAAAAATGTTGGATAGATAACATCATCACCAGATGGATTTGTAATCAGTTGACAAACCATATTCAATGAGTAGTCCTTAATGGTACTACATCTACATGGAGGGAAGTTAGCAGTGAGGTACCACAAGGTTCCATATTAGGCCCAGTATCTTCAATATCTTTATAAATGATTTAGATGAGAGAATAGAAGGGGAACTCATCAAATTTGAAGATGACACTAAGCTGGGAATAGCCAACACCCCAGAAGACAAGCTCAGGATCCAAAAATACCTTAGACTTGAACAATGGGCCCTTTCCAATAACATGAAATTTAATGTGGAGAAAAGCAGGTTTTACACCTAGGCAGGAAAAACCAAAGGCACAAGTATAGAGTAGGTGAAAGCTTGCTCGAAAACAGTAACTAGAATCAAAATCACATGAAGTATTAGTCCTGCTTTATAAACTCTTAGTAAGGCCACACCTGGAATACTGCATCCAGTTTTGGTCACCACATTAGAAAAAAGATGTTGAGACTTTGGAAAAAGTACAAAGAAAAGCAACTAAGATGATTAAGGGCCTGAAGACAAAAACATATGAAGAATGGTTGCAAGAAGTGGATATGGCCAGTCTAGAGAAAAGAAAGACTAAAAGTGACATGATAGCAGTATTCCATTATTTGAGGGGCTGCCAAGAAGAGCAAGTCAACTTATTTTCCAAAGCACCAGAGGGCAGGACAAGAAACAATGAATGGAAACTAATCAAGGAGAGACGCAACCTGGAATTAAGGAGAAACTTCCTAACAGTGAGGACAATGAACCAGTGGAACAGCTTACCTTCAGAAGTTGTAGGTGCTCCATCACTGGAGGTTTTCAAGAAAAGACTGGACAGCCACCTTTCTGAAATGGCATAGGGTCTCCTGTTTGATCAGGGGTTTGGACTAGAAGACCTCCAAGGTCCCTTCCAGCTCTATTCTAATTGAAAGCTGCCATGGAAATCAGTATGAACTGGAAAAAGGGGAGATTTTGTGATACCAAACTCAGTCAGAATTCTATGGAGGTGAGTCAACTGTGAGAAAGAAAAAGAATCTGACTTCACATCCATCATTGTTCCTATGAAGATTCTGATCTATTCCACTAAAATAGTAAATAACTAAATTAAAATGTAAATAATGCAATCAATAATTATTAAAAGACTGTTCAAAGGTGTATCTTAATAGATTTATCAAAGTCCTAGAGAATTGGGGTCAAATTCAGCTGCCAAAGAAGTGCATTTTATGACCTGAGAACATTGCAGAAAAAAAGCTTCTGTAATCTCCAGTAGGTGGGCCTCTGAGAAAAAGACATCTTCAGAATGGCCATCCTACAAATCTAAACAAATTCTTAGATTTATCCGAACTTATTCTCCTCCCTGTAGTTGTATTTATGTGTGCCTTTGAGTCAGTTTTGACTTCTGGTGACTGCCTGGACAAGTTCTTGCAGTTATCTTGACAAGATTTTTTTTGGAAGTGGTTTGCCATTGCCTCCTTCTTAGGTTGAGAAAGAGTACCTAGATCCAGCTGTCTTCATGTCTAAGATATGATTAGAATTCAGAGTCTCCTGGTTTCTATTATGATGCCTTAAACATTACACCAGACATGTCAAACACAAGGCCCGGGGGCCGGATGCGGCCCGCGAAGTGGTTTCATGTGGCCCGTGAAGCCATCCTGGAAACAGTGAGGGAACGGCCCCCGCTGCCTTGGCCCTGGCCCAGAGACCCTCCTTCTGCCAGAGACCCTCAGATCTGTCCCACTCCTGCCCAGGCCCCTATAGGTACCCTTGATGCGAACGATGTAGACCTGGCCACGCCCACCCAGTAGGCCATACGCACTCTAGCCACGCCCACCCAGTAGGCCACGCCCACCCTGGCCATACCCACCCGGCCCCCTGAGGGCAACCGCAATGCTGATGTGGCCCTCAATGAAATTGAGTTTGACACCCCTGCATTACACCAAACTGATTCTTCCCTATAGCTAGGGAGAAGAAGAAAAATGCAGGGTAAGGGGAGAATGAGGATATATATTTGTGAAAAAATGATGAAAAAGTTCATAGAGTTGCTGAGAAGATTTTTAAAAATATTATTAAAAATCCATTAAAGGCTACCAAACACAACTAAATAATTATTTTAAACTTGATCAAATAAGCCAACTTTACTTTCTTTCCCTGTACTTTTAACAATCTTGACTTTTAATCCTTTCATCTAATATCCTCAAACTTGATTTTTTTCCTCATCTTTTCTTTCTTTCCTCCCTGAAAATCCTTCAAACTTTTAACAGATCTCTTTTGTAAATTCAGTACAAAATGTTATCTGAATTGTTCTTCTGTTCTGTCATACAAATACTTGTATATCCTTTTTCAATTACAAGAGATTGACCAATTTTATACAATCATTTTTCATATTATTCTTAAGGCTTCTTTAAGACATATTTAAAACCACATTTCTTATCTGATATATTTTGTTCTTTTTCTGCAACATTTGCACATAATATTTAGAATATTAGGCATTCTTAAAATTAATTTCTATGTCCATAGTTTAGAAATCTTATAAAACCATCCAGTGTTAAAGTGTTTTGCTCCTTTTTATGTACTAGTGTGCCAGTTATGATTATTGTTTTCCTTCAGTTGTGATCTTTAGTCTCATCTTATCATGTCCCCCTCCCAAAAAACAAACAACTACAGTTTCCCATGGAAATGTCTCTTATAATTAATTTCAAGTTCTCATTTCAAATCCATCTGGACCCTTACTCAATTTTTAACTTTCCAAAATCCATTTTTAAAGAGGATTCCACATTCTTTTTCTGTTTATTACAGAAAGTGATTTTTTTTTGAAACCTATAAACTCAAGGCTTCTTTTGCAGATGAGAATTCGTCCAGTAAATATCATAAAAACTTGCAATTCTATTAGGTGCTTTTGCAGTCTTAAGTTACTTATAAATCAGTAAAGGTGGGAAAAAATATAATAAATAAATTCCAAATATGATTAAGAATGGGGCTTGGTTGAGGTTTTTTTGTTCATAAAGGCTATATTATGACTGTTAACTTTAGAACAAATCCCTCAACTCTCATTTGCTTGATTTATAAACTGATCACAAAACTCTCAATTCCTGTGGCCGACTTATGAGGAACAGCTGTCTGGAATATGCATGAGCTATATCATACTCTCTTCTTTTTCTAGAGAGATTTCACCAGCCATGATACAGAATCTGGCCACAATCTCTGCCTTCCCACTCAGACAGGGATGTCTAGCTCACTGTGGCCCCACCAGATGTTCAGAATTATAGAAGAAATGCTTGACACATTTACAAACTTTCAGTGTTTTCATAGTTTCTGAACTTTTGTTTTTAAAAGAAAAGATTAAAATAATTAATGTCAAATTATCTAAAGAAAAATAATAATAAACCTAATAATATTAAATAGGGCATAGATTTTAATGAAAACTGAGTAATATATTGGGGACAATATGGTTACCTCAAGAGCCACGCTGCAGACCTAGCCTGAATCTCATGGGATGCATGCAAGTGTGAAGAAGCTTTTTGCTACATTGGATAATTCATCTAACCACACAATATGCATAAGCAACTAAAGAAGAAATCAAACTACTGACTTCCAGTTTGCCAATGTGGCTGTTATGGATGCTTGGAGGATGGCTCTCATCTTCCACATCAAGTTTCACATCGCTGGGGGACCCTAAAAGGGCCGAAGAGTCACCCTGGAGAGGTGACCGGCAAGAAGGGGCTTTTGCAGAAATGCAGAGGAGCCGCAACTCACCCGTTGGTGCCTGCATTCCCTTCGAACTGACATAGCAACATGGCCGGTCACTAGGCTGCAGACAGCCAAAGTCACACTTACCACCAGGCAACATTAAAGTAGCATGGAAGAGATTTGGATAAGATCAACCTCTCTTATACCCCAATCTTCTTTTTTCCACCTAAATAAGCTGCTAAGCACTTTCCCCCCTGCAGAGAGGGAGGGGGGATTTCAACCCTCCCTTCAGAAACAACAGCAATTGAACTTCCAGGGGTGATTTAAAAAGAAACATTGCAAAACGAATTGGAGCTCAACTAGAAGTTTATTCCTTTTTTTAAAAAAAACTTGTGGACTAAAAGCTTTTGAGTATCTACTCCTTACTTCCTATCCTTATTTGAAAACTTGGCTCTGTTCCTTTAAAACAGAAGAAACAATTGTAAAGAATTTTCTAAGCACTTGGGGTATACCTTGTGGCTAAACCTGAAATTGCAATCTGACACCCTAAAAACAAAACAAAAAGAGTGAGAGAGACTTGGCTGACACTTTAGACAAGATAAGACTAACCTTGAACACCAGATGTGAGAGTACATCATGGAAGAAATACAAAAACAAATCTATGCTATGATTAAAATAACCTGCCAAACTTATCAGTTCCTTTCTACAGCCGGTGATGAAATAAGAGCTTTTGGAAAAAATCTAGAAAGCGACTTGGATAAGCAAACTCAAATTGTGACTACAACTAATAATTTATTGGGACAGAACATAACAGAAGAAATTGAACAATCAAATACTCTGACAGAAGATTTAACTACTCAACAAGCACAGATAGAGAAAACTCTGAGCAAAAGCTGACAAAATGGATGGAGGAAAAAAATTGTTACATAAAGCAGAAGGAATTTGAAGACCAAAATGAGAAACAGATGGAAGAGAAAATAGATGTTCCAGGACAACAACGCCAAAAGGAGAAAATAATGAGAAGATTTGGTACCTCTATCAGATCCCTCAAACCTTCAAAAATGGAGATTGGAGGGTCACTTCAATATGATATAACAACACAAGAACTATTTGATGACCCTGAAGCAAAGAAACAGAAAATGACATGGCAAAGGAAAAAAGCAAGAATAAGATTGAAGAAGAATGGACATATTTAAGAGGCCTGAAACAGAAAATATTTAAATAGACAGGATTGTATTTGGATTATAAATTGTTTTGATGTGCAGATAAAAATATTGGCTAATTTAAAAACTTAGATGTGTGAATATTAACAGTTAAATTGAAATATTGAGCCGTTTAAATGAAATTGACTAAGAAGTATATATGTTAAGAGTGATATAATGTAACTAATATACTTCAATGTAGTGATAAGAATAAAATTATAAGTCTAAGCATGAGAGAGCAGATACAAAGGAGAAGAGAAAGGACATAGTAAATGTTGAAATGGGAAATTTTGGCTATTGAATTTATAGTATGTGGAAATTATAATGAAAACAAGAATATTATATTGTATTATTAACCTGTTGATATGGAAATGAGATAGATAAGATGTGTATCTAGATTATTAGGTATTGGAGAGAACTGTGATAAAGGGAAGTGGGGTCACTTAGAAATATGAAAATAAGAAACTTCAAAAATTTAACTTTAATATTAATGCAAAATTAAAGCTGGGAAAATTTATAAGGTTGATACTTTACAGATGGAATGTTAAAATGAATAAAATATATAAAACTATTGACATATATAAGAAAACCACTAAATAACTGATAGATAAAATAAGAAGTATGTTAATTTAGATAAGAGGAAAAAAGAGATGAAATATTGGCTACAACAAATTGGAGATTTGTAATAACATGTATTTGTATGAAATGGAACTATTGTAACCCAGACACCACATTGCTTTTCAAAAATACAATTGTAATATTGGAAAATCAATAAAAAAATTATAAAAAAAGAAATCAAACTATCACCAATGATTAACACTATGGAGAAAGTACCAAGTTTGCTTTCTACACCTACGTCTCTGCATTTTCCTTAATTACAGACCTCAAGAAAGTTTGTCATTTGCACTGCCTCATGTGTAGAACAGGAATTTATATTTATATTTTTCACCTCCAGCAAGGATGCAGCTTGATAATGAAAAGGCCTTCCTCTAAGCTTAGCTTAGAAAGTTTCCTTTGGCACCAGTTTCAGTATTTAGTTAGATAACCACTAGATGGCAGAAAATAGATAGATTCCTGTATCTCTGCCATCTGGTGCTTGTTTAGGTGTTTGCAGCACCCAACCTTTCCCCCAGACTCCCAAACTAGACAAATAGGGAGGGATATTTATTTTGAACTGGGCTGGAGAGACAAGCTAAAATGCCCCCACCTGCTTGCTTGTATTAAGAGTTCAAACACTTCCAATACATTCAGCACAAATGCAGGAATTTTCTTGGATAGTAATAATAAAATTGGCTAAGAACACCTGTTTCCTCTCCTTGTGGACACATAGCAGGAAAACCTCTTCCATTGTCCAATATTTCTTCAATAAGTCTTTCCATCCCGTCTTCTTGAGGATGAACCTATGTGGCTATAATGGTATGGGGGAAAGGCCTTGAGAGATGGGGTGAAAAAATGCTGCCTACAGATCGGCATGCAGCTAAGGGCTATGTCCTCTCTTATCTGGCTGTTCTCTAGACAGAATGTCTTTGCTGCATCTCTCAAGATCTTTCCACATACCATTACCTCAGCAGACTGAAAGTTCATTTCTGTTGCATACTTAACATGGTCTATGAACACTTGCAAGGGACGCGGTGGCTCAGTGGGTTAGGACGCTGAGCTTGTCGATCAGATGGTCGGCAGTTTGGCGGGTCGAATCCCGAGTGCCGTGTAACAGAGTGAGCGCCTGTTACTTGTCCCAGCTTCTGCCAACCTAGCAGTTCGAAAGCAGGTAAAAATGCAAGTAGAAAAATAGGGACCACTACGGTGGGAAGGTAACAGCGTTCCGTGCGCCTTTGGCATCTAGTCATGCCAGCCACATGACCACGGAGAGGTCCTCGGACAAGCGCTGGCTCTTCGGCTTTGAAACGGAGATGAGCACCGGCCCCTAGAGTTGGAAACGACTAGCACACATGTGCGGGGGAACCTTTACCTTTACCTTTATGAACACTTGCAAGGGACTGGAGAAAGAAAGGAGGAGAGAATAGGCCTGTGCGGTTTCAATCCAATGCAGATCAGCTAAAATTCTAAATATTTGACAGAAGATGTGTGTGTTTGTGTATGTATGTATGTATGTATGTATATGTGCTCTTTGTTCACAATTATATGGGAGTTCGGCAGAAGACATCCATAAGTCTTGTGCTTTGAATTATTTGAAATATAATGAATGTATTTATTGTTTATACAACCCTGTTTGTTTAAAGCACTGCTTTTTTCTTGAATTCTATTAATAATTGTCAACCATGTAAAAGATTACTTTTTTTAAAGAAAAAAAATACCCCTGAGATGTTTAAATGTGCATATGAAACTGTAAAGTGTGAAAGCAACAAAGATGTCTATAAAATACAGGTCCCTTTGCCAGAAAGATGTGATCCATTGTGCTATTTTTTCAAGTATGCAATTAGCGACACATAAAAACACTGCCAAACCCATTCTTTATCTTAGTAACAATGTTTGAGTCTATGGCAAGTTGCACTTTTACCCTTTTTATAACAAAAGGTATTTATCCAAGTCATAAACCACTTCTCTATTGATTTATCCATCCCACCCCATTCCAATATTCTTTAAGCAACTATCTGCCTGCAAGTTCTTTCGGTATTGTGCTCCTCCTCTTTTCTTTTGGACATTCTTTTCCCATAAAATCCAAAATGAGAAGCTCACCTTTAAGGACTTTCCACAGGATCTCTCCTGAATTTGTACAAAGCATTGTAAACCAATGGGTGGAGGTGGGGGGGCAAAGCTCCCAGTCTGGGATCCATTTTGATTCACTTGGTGCATCATCAGTAACAAATGCAGATTTCTTCACTTTTAAGGTGTGAAATTAGGGGAATGGGAAGCAAGTAAAGAACTACCATAGAGGGCATGAATTCTCCCCCCAGCTCAATAGAGGTCAATTTGTGTTACACTTGAAGTTTCATGTTACACATACAGGTAACATGAAACTATATCTCCATATTTCCCCTTGAGCAAAAGAGGCACAGGTAAATCCAGCTCAAAATCTTCTTTCCCTGCTATATTCCTGATCTGGATTAGAAGGCTTGTGGTTATACATTGAAGAGGCAAAAGGTTCCAGGAAGAATCCATGAAGCATATGGATTCTACCCCACATTTTAATATAAATTGCAGACATCTGGGTAGGGAACACAAAGGAGGGCAATATTTGATTCCGTTGTTGTTGTTAGCTGCGAAGTTGTGTCCGACCCATCACGACCCTATGGACAATGTTCCTCCAGGCCTTCCTGTCCTCTACCATCTTCTGGAGTCCATTTAAGCTCACGCCTACTGCTTCACTGACTCCATCCAGCCACCTCATTCTCTGACGTCCCCTTCTTCTCTTGCCCTTAATCTTTCCCAGCATTAGGCTCTTCTCCAGTGAGTCCTTCCTTCTCATTAGGTGGCCAAAGTATTTGAGTTTTAGCTTCAGGATCTGGCCTTCTAAAGAGCAGTCAGGGTTGATCTCCTCTAGGACTGACTGGTTTGATCGCCTTGCAGTCCAAGGGACTCGCAGGAGTCTTCTCCAGCACCATAGCTCAAAGGCCTCAATTCTTTGGTGCTCAGCCTTTCTTATGGTCCAACTTTCACTGCCATACATTGCAACTGGGAAGACCATTGCCTTGACTATACGCACTTTTGTTGACAGGGTGATGTCTCTGCTTTTTAGTGTGCTGTCTAGATTTGTCATGGCTTTCCTCCCGAGGAGCAAGCGTCTTTTAATTTCTTGGCTACAGTCTCCATCTGCAGTGATCTTGGAGCCCAGGAAAATAAAATCTGTCACTACCTCCATTTCTTCCCCATCTATTTGCCAGGAATTGAGAGGGCTGGATGCCATGATCTTCATTTTCTTAATGTTTAGTTTCAACCCAACTTTTGCACTCTCCTTCTTCACCCGCAACAAGAAGCTCTTTAGTTCTTCTTCACTTTCTGCCATTTGATTCCGTAGTCTAATCCTAATCTCAGTAAGATATCCTGGTCTGTTTCTTACTGTTGAATAACAAAACAAAAGACTGAATGAAATGGCTACTTGCTGTATATTAAGTCTGGACACGATGCTAGAAGCTCAAATATCTTTTGCTGTCATTTCATGATAATATTTACATTAATTTTGATTTTATTTATAAATTACCTTGGAAAGATCTGGATCCTTACATGCAAGGTATAAATAAATTAAATGATAAACCATGTTAGCTATAGCAGTGCCCCTTTAAAATCTGCTGAGGCGAATGAGAAATTCTGAGGGCATTTTCTTTTTCTTTTTCCCTTCCAAGATTTGCAGTTTTTATGGCAAGTCTCAACTGGCTCTGATGCCCTTGCTGCCCTGCAAATTTATCTGAAACATTGTTTATCCTGTTCTATTCCTTTATGAACCATCAATAGAATTTAAAAAATGTACCCTCCCCCCTCAGGGTACATCTGCCACCCTTGATTGAAACAAGCACTTTACAAGGCACAAGGAAGATTCAAGGTCAATTTAGAAATTAACACAGACAATGTGTGGGAAGTGCTACACAGTTTTATTGCCACCGGGGTGGAATGATGTATATGACTGTTCTTGTTCTCAAAGCAGTAACACAAAGTCAGATACTGGCCAGATTATCATATGTTTCCAACTTGTTTGTATTTTAAGGTCAGTAGCAGAGGCCCTTCTCACTAAGCTTGACTCAGTTTCAGGAACAGTCGCCAGTGCTTTCATCCTCATACATTTTTTGAAGACCCAACTTCATCTATCCAGAACCCAGAAGTGGGCCTTCTCTGAAGCAGCATCTGCCCTCTGGAATGAGGCTCCCCCTGAGATCTGGATTTCTCACCCCCCAATTCTGCTGTTGTTTAGAATTGCTGTGAATATGGAAATTCTTGCAGGTATTTCAATGCACCATGCACTACTTTGTCATATTGTTTGTAGTCAATCTGGGCAATCTTTTTGCAGCAGCTAACCAGGTGGTCTGTTGTTTGTTCAGCTTCTTTGCAGAGGTAGCAATTGCTGTTTTATTGTTGTCTTCTCAATTTTGACTTCAGATGCATTTGTTATTTAAAGCTTGATTTTGTGCAACCAAAGTCCATTTGTGCCTTTCTTCCATCTTCGTGACCTTAACCATTGCCAGGTCTTTGTTTTCTATTTTTTTCTGTACTGGCCATATAATAAGTTGCTTTACTATGTCTCTTTTCTATTCTTTATATTTGTCTTTCTTTGTAGTCCACTTTCTTGTAGTCAAGTCCTCTATTGCAACGGTGTATCTAATGATTGGATTTGGCCAAATGCTAATGGCCTTAATGTTTCTTTCTCCACTGAGGTTGGACTTTAAGATCTTCTTCACTCTCATGTTGTATTCACATCTAACTTTTTTCTTGATTCAAACTCAATTCCAATGAGTTTGATATTCTTAGCTTGAAGAATTCCTGAATAATAATAATAATAATAATAATAATAATAATAATAATAATAATAATAATAATAACAACAACAACAACAACAACAACAACAACAATAATAATAATAATAATAATAATAATAATAATAATAATAAGAAGAAGAAGAAGAAGAAGAAGAAGAAGAAGTTGGAAGGGACCTTGGAAGTCATCTAGTCTAACCCCCTGCTAAGGCAGGAAACCCTATACCATTTCAGACAAATGGCTGTCCAGTCTCTTAAAAACTTCCAGTGTTGGAGCATTCACCACTTCTGGAGGCAGGTTGTTCCACTGCTTAATTGTTCTAGCTGTCAGGAAGTTTCTCCTTAGTTCTAGGTTGCTTCTTTCTTTGATTACTTTCCACCCATTCCTTCTTGTCCTGCCTTCAGGTGCTTTGGAGAATAGTTGACTCCCTCTTCTTTGTGGCAGCCCCTGAGATATTGGAATACTGCTATCATGTTACCCCTTGTCCTTCTCTTCATTAAATTAGACAGACCCAATTCCAGCCACCATTCCTTATATGTTTCTCTATACTCTTTCTAGAGCCACAACAACTTTTTTACATCCTGGTGACCAAAACTGGATCCAGTATTGCAATTGTGGCCTTACCAAGGCATTGTAAAGTGGTATTAGTACTTCACGTGATCTTGATTGTATTCCTCTGTTAATGCAGCCTAGCACTGTGTTGGCTTTTTTGGCAGCTGCAGCACACTGCTGGCTCATATTTAAGTGATTGTCCACTAGGACTCCGAGATCCCTCTCACAGTTACTACTATCGAGCAAGGTACCACCTATACTATACCTGTGCATTTGATTTTTCCTGCCTAAATGTAGAACCTTACTTTTTTCACCATTGAATTTCATTTTGTTAGATAGTGCCCAGTGTTTGAGTCTGTCCAGATCCTCCTGTATCTTAAGCCTATCTTCTGGAATATTGGCTATTCCTGCCAGCTTGGTGTCATCTGCAAATTTGATGAGTTCCCCATCTATCCCCTCATCCAAATCGTTGATGAAGATGTTGAAGAGCACTGGGCCCAGAACAGAGCCCTGGGGCACCCCACTACACACTTCCTTCCATGCAGATGCAGTTCCATTGAGGACCACACGCTAAGTACGGCCTGTCAGCCAACTATGAATCCATCTGGTGGTAATGCTATCTAACCCACATTTTTCCTATCTTATCAAGTAGTAGGTTGTGATCTACTTTATCAAATGCCTTACTGAAGTCCAAGTAAATTAAATCTACAGCATTCCTCTGGTCCACTAGTTTTGTCACTTGGTCAAAGAATGCAATAAGGTTTGTCTGGCACAATCTGTTTTGGACAAACCCATGTTGGCTTTTAGTGATAACTTTGTTCTCATCAAGGTGTTCGCTGATTTGTTGTTTGATTATCTTTTCCAAAATCTTCCCAAGTATTGAGGTCAGGCTGATGGGTCTGTAGTTTCCTATTTGTAGGGATTTTCTTCATCCAGACTCTTGAAGTTATTTCCTTAGGACATCATCCTTCAGTTTTTGCTATTTTCCCCTATTTATGGTAAGGGTGGCACCTTTGTCCAGCCCAAGCTCCATTGTGATATCTTGGCTGTATTTATGGACAATGTTTAACAGTGATTCTATTTCAGACGGTATGTTTCCAGATTATCCCTGTAAAGGAGATGGCAAGCCTGGCAGGTGTTTCTGATGGTCTGACATGTTTAGCATCGTTGACAGAAGAATCAGTGCAATGACAAACAGTAATGGTGATAGTCTTTTTGAAAGATTCTGCTCTTGATGTTAACCTCTCCCAATTAGTGCCATTGACCAGCAACTGTGTCTTCCATTGTGCCACTGGTCATTGCACAAAGTTTCTGATGTTTCTACTGACTCCTGTTATTTCTAGGCACTTGATTTTCCAACTATGTGGCAGGGAATCAAATGCCTTCTTGTAATCAGTCGAAGGTATATTCAGGTTGGTTTTCCTTCTCTTGCAATTTTCCAAAATAATCTTTTCAATTAGAAGCTGATCCTTTGTTCCTTGCTGTTTGGGTGGTTTCCATTTTTCTCAGGTGGAAAGAGTTTGTTTTCAACTAGATACTGTTGAACTGTATCATCTACAACAAGGGTCCCCAACCTTTTTGGCACTAGGTACCAGTTTTCTGGAAGATAAATTTTCCATGGACTGGGGCAGGCAGTTTTGCTTGCCTGCTGCTCACCTCCAGCTGTGTGACCCAGTTCCCAACAGGCCATGGACCTATATCCATCCACAGACCAGGTATTGAGGACCCCTGAGCTACAACACCAGTTAGCCAATTTGAAAGTTGTTGGTAATCAAATAATTAGTCTGCATTTGCCTGGTGCTGCCCCTTTTGTTGGATCTTTCATTGTCAGGTAGATTTTTCCAGTTTTCAAATTCAACTTGTGGTTAAACTGCTTCCCAATCAGTGAGCCAGATGTTCCAACCAAGGAACATGCAGTTTATCTTTACCTTCTGCCTTTATCTTCCTTGACTTTTCTCCACTATTTCTGCTATTATTACAAGTTCTTTCATTTTGGCTTCTATTTCTACTCTTCTCTACTACTTTTAGTCAGGCTGCATTTTTGTTGTATTTCATTGGGTGTCCCATAGTTGTGTCCAGAACTTCACTGTTTTTTCTTTGTCAGGAGTTGACTGGTTCACCAAAGTCTCTCCATTAAAGGATTTGTAAAAATCTTTGTGATTCAATTTAAATTGAAAATTCTTCCTATAGTGTGGAGTTTAAGCTTCATATTGTCCCCCTGTCATGGTCCGATCATCACCTCCTGCAGTTGGTCTTCCGCTATGCCACCCCCCGCTCCTGGACTGCAGAACCGACCAGGTGGTTCCGCCCCAGGTGCCTAATGGACCCGGAACGGTTCCAGATGGTGCTTGGGTCTATACCTATCCCCCTCACAGTCCGGTCGATGCCTTGGTGGATGCCTGGGAAAGGGCTGCCACTGAGGCGCTCGACCGTGTTGTACCCTTGCGACCCCTGACCTGGCACAGATCCTGGTGGGCTCCATGGTTTTCTGTGGAGCTCTGGGAGATGAAGCGTAGGAGACAGGGTCTAGAGAGCTGTTGGAGATCCAGCCGATCCAAATCTGACCGATTGCAGTTAAGAATCTTTATAAAGTCTTACCTTGCAGCGATGAGGACGGCAAAGGCTAATTACTTTGCTGCCCTCAACGCATCCGCAGATAATCGCCCGGCCGCCCTGTTTAGGGTGACTCACTCCCTTCTTAACCAGGAGGTGAGGGAGGATCTCTTACAGGGGCGGGCTGAGGAGTTTAGTCATCATCTGACGGACAAAATCGCTCAGATCCGGGCCAGTTTGGACTCTGGCTGGGCAGAGTCTGACGTGGAGGAATCGGACGGTCTTGAGCATGTTATCTGGACTGAGTTCAATCCTGTTTCCCCTGATGATGTGGACAGGATGATGGGGAGGCTGAGCTCCACCACCTGTTTGTTGGACCCGTGTCCCTCCTGGCTGGTTTATGCGGCTTGGGAGGAGACACGAGGCTGGTTCCAGGCAGTAATAACTGCTTCCTTGAAGGAGGGTATCTTCCCCACCACCCTGAAGGAGGCAGTGGTGAGACCCCTCCTCAAGAAGCCTGCCCTGGACCCGGCTGTTAAATAACTATCGTCTGGTCTCCAACCTTTGCTTTTTGGCAAAGATTGTTGAGAACGTGGTGGCGCATCAGCTTCCTCTGTTCCTGGATGAAATTGATTATCTGGACCTGTACCAATCGGGTTTCAGGCCCAGGCACAGCACGGAGATGGCATTGGTCGCGCTGGTGAATGATCTCTGGTGGGCTCGGGACAGGGGTTGTTCCTCTGTCCTAGTCCTATTAGATCTCTCAGCGGCTTTTGATACCATCGACCATGGTATCCTACTGCGGTGTCTCAGGAGGTTGGGAGTGGGAGGCACTGTTTTGCAGTGGTTCTCCTCCTATGTCCTGGGCCGCTCGCAGTCGGTGTTGATAGGAGGGCAGAGGTCCGCCCCGAGGCCTCTCGTTTGTGGAGTTCCTCAGGGGTCGGTTCTCTCTCCCCTCCTGTTCAACATCTATATGAAGCCACTGGGCGAGATCATTTGTGGTTTCGGGGTGGGGTATCATCAGTATGCTGATGATACCCAACTTTTTTTCTCCACCCCGAATCAACCCAGTGATGTCCCGTTGCCTGGAGGTGGTCCGGGTCTGGATGGGGAGAAACAGGCTTCGTCTCAATCCTGCCAAGACTGAGTGGCTGTGCATACCGGCATATCGGGTCAACCAGACTATTCCATCTTTAATGATGGGGGTGAGGTGTTACCCCCCATTGTTAGGGTTTGCAACTTGGGCGTCCTCCTGGATTCATGGCTCAATTTTAAAGACCACATAGGAGCCGTGACCAGGGGGGCTTTTGCCCAGGTTCGCCTGGTGCGCCAGTTGCGACCCTATCTGGACTGAGATGCCCTACACACAGTCACTCATGCGCTCGTGACCTCCCGTTTAGACTACTGCAATGCTCTCTACATGGGGCTGCCCTTGAGGACCACTCGGAGGCTTCAACTGGTGCAGAATGCAGCCGCACGAGTTGTGATGGGGGTTTCCCGATACTCCCATGTAACACCTCTACTCTGTGAGCTGCATTGGCTTCCGGTTGCCCTTCGGGTGAGATTCAAGGTGCTGGTGATGACCTATAAAGCCCTAAATGGCTTGGGTCCGGGTTATCTGAGGGAACACCTGCTGCCAGCATCAAGTTTCCTTCATCCTGTGCGCTCCCTCAGGGAGGGCCTTCTCAGGATACCGCCGGTTAAGGAATGCCAGCGGGTTATTCCCAGGGGAAGAGCGTTCTCTGTGGGCACGCCGGCCCTGTGGAACCATCTCCCCATGGAACTTAGGACTGCCCCCGACCTTCACTCATTTCGCCGGGACCTGAAAACTTGGCTCTTCCAGCTGTCTGGCCCAGGCTGAGGGGTTTTAATTTTTATTGGGTTTTAGTTTAAATTTTGGGCACTTGATTTAATTAATTTTTAATCTGATTTTAATTTTTGTATGTTTGTTTTTAACCCTCCCTGTAAACCGCCCTGAGTCCTACGGGAATAGGGCGGTATATAAATTTAATAAAATAAATAAATAAATAAAATAAATATCAGCTGATCTTCTTGGCTATAGCTTTTATTTGTTGCTTTATTATTTCCAGTGCTTCCTTAATCTTCCTTGTTTCTAGGCTTTTGGTAAGCAAGCAGTAACTGCTATATCTATGTTGTGTTTCTGCATGGCATTCCTTAAAAGAGAGGTCCCCAAGCCCTGCACCATAGCCCACTACTGGGCCATGAGCTATTCAGAACTGGGATGTGGAAGGGGCAGGCAAGCGTGCAAGTGCATCCCTACTTATTTGAGCAGTGGCCGAATGCATGTATGTGCGCTCCATTTGCGTGAGTGGCATGTGTGCCTGCTGCTTCTGCAAATGGAGCTGTGCATGCCTGCTTGCTAGCCATGCACACAGAACTATTCACCCCTCCCCCCACTGCCAGTCCACAAAGCTGGAAGGTTTGGGGAACTATGCCCTAAAATATGCCTCATTTAATTGCAGGCAGGCATTAAAACGTGATGCAACTTTTCCGAGGACCACAGAGATTTTTATGAAGTGTCCTAAAATTCTATATGGCAGCAGATTCTGTGCATTTCTGCTCCTCCCTCTTTTTTTTTCTTTCTAAACTGCAACATTTTCATTAAAAGGACCCTATGATAGATTTCTTTTCCTTTCCTAGTACTCATTAGAATAAAATAGTCTCTTAAACAATGGAATATGATCCTCTTGCAGCAATTTATGAAGCTTCCTCCACAGTAGATGACACCTTTATACCACTTGTCAGGAAAGTACCTTACGCAGCTTCACAGTTTTCATTTGTTTCACCAGTGAGTGAAAAAACATGTTTGCTAACTAAACATTGCAGAAATTCCAGCTTATTGTTAAGCAGCCTCAGCCATTGTTCAGCCATTTTAAGCTCTAACAGTTTCAACAGGAGAGCTAAATACATGCTTAAATCTTTCCTATTTGAAATCAGCAGGCTTTTAAAATACCAAATGTGACTAGATTATGCACTGAGATTATGCTTCGGAAAATAGTACTTCCATGTGGAAAAACTGGAAGCCTATGGGATTCATAGGATGGGATTGCTAAAAAAAAAGGCAAAGTAACTGATTGAATATATGGACAATCTCCACATGGATTCATCACAGATACAGTGCACTGTACGGGAGCATCCACACGAAGTACATTTCTAGATGTTTTAAGTTGTTCTTCCACTGTGAGATACAAGCAGAAATATAGCTGAATATCCCTACTGCAGTGATTTTTATCATTTGGGACACACACACATATGTGTGCTAGGCCATGAAGTGCTGTCATGGCTGTCTACTATGGGCACATTGGCTACATTATCCAGTTAGATCCTCATGTACACCTGTCTCCCACCAGTTTTGGGAGGACATTTCTGTGTGGGATTGTGAAAGATGAAAGTCAAAAAACAAAGTTGTATTTCTTAGAGTTCCTATATTCTAAGAAGAGAATCACAAATTAGTTTATGTCCTACTAAACATCATTATGGATTTGAATATAAAACCATGGATTTTACCTGAGAAAGTATGATCTCAAATCAATTTCTTGAACCAAATCCATTGGTGGGAATGAGGAGAGACTCAATAGTATGAATACTGCCAGTGTAAGCCCAATTCCCTCCTCCCCCTTTTTTTGGAAAATTTGGTATGTTTTTAAAATACAGAAATGCTTTTGCTGTTGAGACCTATCACTAACACTTGTCAGTCTGACATACCTTCTCTGTCCCTATGCTTTTAGCGCTGTAGAGTAATTGTTTTCTTTCTCTTTCTTTTTCTTTCTTTCTTTCTTTCTTTCTTTCTTTCTTTCTTTCTTTCTTAAAAAAGTTCAGTTTTCTATAATTCATTCCTTCTTCAGGATAAATGTACAGAATTATTCAATATTGTTCATTTGAAAAAACAGTGGGAAATAAAATCATTGATAAAAACATAAATCATCTCTTAAAATACTTGCATGGATTCATTGTCTCTCCACTTCTTACATGCATTTGTTACACACAAAGCATTAAATCTGCCAAAGGGTATGCACCTCTGTATTAATGTGGGAACATTAGTAGTAGCCATTATGGTGGAAATAGCCCCACTAAATCTATAGACAAATGTATTTTGTACATGTATTCTCTGATATTTGAACAGATCATGAATGCAAAGCAGTCAGATGGCCTTTAAATGATGGATCAGGACAAATGCTCAGTTTAAGATAACATTGCAATTGTTCATTTATTATGCAATCATCATCATCATCATCATCATCTTCATCACTCTTGTTCCCCAGGTGACCTTAAACCCAGCAACATACTGTAAGGCCCAAACAACTTCAGCAGCACAATGTTCTGTCAGATAATTCTATGGACTATACAGCAGACTCATTCCCAGGTTATTAGAATTAGAATACACTATTTGGTGCAATGCATTTTATGTCTTTATTCTCCCTAGAGAGCAAAGTGAAAAATCTCATACGTTGGGAAGGTGCCATGATGAGTCCCATACGGTCAGAGTTCTCAATGTTTGTAATTTGTTTGCTAAGTAATGACTACATTGGTAGTGATAATGGATATTTAAAACCCATTCACGTTAACCTGTAGGAAAGAAAAGATAGATTAATGACATGTTGCATAGATCAAACTTAGCTGCTGTCCTTGGCCCAGTTACAATTAATGTTTCTTTTTGCTAGTGATGGAAGTTTCAACCAGATAAGCACTTGATCTTTCTTTGGATTTTCTCCTACCTCCCACAGCATAGCTCTTCAAAAGTTTGTTTGGAAATGAAACCAAATTCTATGTTTCCTCTACAGATGGTTGACCTCTTTCAGTTAGTCCCTGCATTACTCATTTAAACAATTATACAGGTCAGTATAGTGTAATCTAAATTATTTAGTCTCTGGGTGTTTTTCAGACACCACTGACAGGTTGAGAAGATCCAGCTGCTGGTTCTACCTGGATCTGAACTCCACAAGATAACAGAGTTTTAGTTGGAATTTCAGTCACCATCTGCTGACATTGCCCACAGAAGTGCATGATGCAAAGCTACAAGCTTCTCCTTAGAGCACTGACTGCTTCTAAGGATCAACATCTCTCTGTCTCACGGGGAATTTTTCTCAAGCATAGATGTTTTCAAAGCCAAGATCTGCAACTCATCACTTTCCTTTCCTCTGTAGAATTACTTGGGTGCTGCAATTCTCAGCAATGTAACTTTTTAAAAATATTCCTCCCCACTTTTTTTTTGTTTGTCCCCCCACAGGGAGCAATTGAAATCTACCAGACTAGCTAAATATTATGATAACCTTTTCCATCCTAATTTGTACTGGAGGCTGAGTGTGTGCTAGGATCAACATTAATTACTGTATAACATTTCAGCTGCATACTTCATAGAAATGTCAGGGAGTTAGTTAAAAGGGATGCAGGGTCCTGATACCAGCAGGGGTGGGGGTCATGGCCTTGACCATTGTGATGCAGGAGAATGATGGGAATCTATAAAAACAGACCCCATCACTAAGGTGTTAAGGCTAACCAACCCCATTAAAAGTTACATTTCTTTTGGAAACGTATTGCATGCCTAAAACGCCTTTCACACCAGCATTTGCTAATCATTTTTCTCCCCTATAAGTTAATAAAACCTTATTTCCAGCAGTTAGCCAAACAGACTGTAATAATGATTCTCCATAATAAGGCATCTATGTTGTTAAAGTTAATATATCAGTTTGAATTAATGCACTTTAAATTCTGATTCCTTTTACAGCTTGCATCCAAACTAATTACAGGTTTTAAATTGTCACTGGTAGGAGCTCAGCCAAGGCATATTTCCTCCCTTCTTTAGCTGCACCCTGAGAATTCATGAATCAATTTTTTTCTGGGTCATGACTTTGCCCCACCGGGAGCAAAGAAAAACCCTTCACTGTGAAGAAAATGGAATGGCAGGGATCCCAGTCCAGGCAGAATTTGCACGCAAATGGCAAAGAAGTAAATGACAGGGGAAATTTCCAGTGCCATGAGAACAAAAATCTGAAAATCATTTGTAGTAATCCAAACAATAATGAATTTAGCAAATAGTTTAAAGCACAGTGGTGGGCAGGACCAGTCTAGTAATTTAGAGCTGTTGAATGATTTGGCAAGGGCTGTTGCCTGTTTCCTATCACCCTTTTTTGGGGGGAGGGAGCAAGATCCTTCCAATGATGATGATGATGGTAATAGTAACAGTGGCCACCTGAATACAACTCACTGCTACCCCAAAATCATTTCTCCTATTCATTACATATATGACAAATTCATTAGACTTCTTTATGATTATTTTTGAAACCAAAATACATTATTGTCTGTATTTTAATAGACTGAACTGTATAATGTAGTGATTGCTTTTTATTTAAACATGCTTCTTTCATGTTGATCTTGACATCACAAAGATAATTTAAGTTCCAGTGATTTGATGCCCTGTACCTGAAGTCATTGTCTGAAACATCCACTACTGTTTTATATACAATGGCCTTGTGATCTCACTCCCTCCATACCCCCCCCAAGTCATTCATTAATCTGAGGAAAAAATATAGCAAAGGAATTCTATTCCACTCCTGAGAAATTTTGGAAAGAAATTGTGTGGATCAAAATGTTTTTCTTCTTAAGCAACTTAGCAGGGCAATAAGTGGCATAATTAATTACCAAAATATATCTTATGGATCAATACATTTTGTTAATTTCATATTCCTGCTATTTCCCCTAACTGTCCTGTAATCCTATGCACAGTTGCTTGGGGCTTTCATTCCCTGCATTCATTTTGATGTCTCTCTGGAATAGTGTGCTAAAACATTTTCTAAGAAAGTTCATTACTTTTCAGTAATTAAAAGTAGGATGTTCTTTTTTTAATGGGAAAGACATACTAAGACTATCAAAAATTTTAATTGCCAATGTTTTGATGAATACAAAAAAGTCTATTTATGCATCCTGTTATCTTCATCTACATTGTAAACTTATAAAATAGCTATGTGTGTTTATGTGTACTTCTCTGAAAGAAAACATTTATAGTTTTGAAATAAGAATATTTCCTTAATTAAAAAGAAGGAAAAAATACCCTAACATTCTTAAATGTTATTTGGGTTTATCTGGCGTGTGTGTCTGGGTTTTTGAGGAACGGGTTTGTTAACATTTATTAGATTCTTTTTGAGTGACTTGTGAAGAAAACAGTATTATTGATGTTTTTCTCTGATTACAAGAACTGTGTTAGACATAAAAGTCTACTTAAAACTAGTTTACAGTTTAAAGACAGGTTTAATAACAGGTGAATGCTGAAAAATATGCAAACAAAATGGCAGACATGAATGACTTCATTTAAGACATAATTGTTTCTCATCAACCCACGAAATCATGCAGAAACTGTTTGTGCTTCATCCAGATGAGAAGGGACTGGAGAAATCAGTCAGGCATACATTCTAAATGGAAGGTCCAGGCCTGGATCTCAGCCAGACCTCTGCTCTATACATAGATCCAAGCTTAAAGACAATAGTCCTTAGAATCACAGTTCATCATAACAGATAATTATATAGCAAGTAAAACAATGAAGGGTTTGGGCTCTCAAATCTATAGATTAATTGTGGGCTATGAAGTTCTGCCTGGGAGGCAGAAAGCATTCTCCCATGCAAGCCATTGTCTTATACTAAGGAAGGATATGAAGTTGGAGTACAGCTATTTTGAAAGGTGATGAGTTCTTTTATAAAAGCATTGTATAGTTTGGGGTTATTTTTCCAAAGAATAGTATATTTGTCCTAATATTACACCATTACTAAAACATTTCAGGCAATATTTTTTTTAAATAAAATAAATCAATTGGGTGTAATTTTCACTGTCCCATCCCTTCTGGAATTGTTAAGAGTGTGGTTTATTTAAAAAAAAATCATAAAACTGGCTCATAAAATTGTGCTATTATGTTCAGTTGTACTATTATATTTTAACAAGTTTTTATAATGGTTTTGTAATTACTGTACCTAAAACATATTTTATGTTAACAATAAAGGTGGGTGATTACCTTTGATTTAGCCAATTACTTTTTAGTTTCTATTAATTTGTTTTTGCTTGGTTTGGAATATGTGAATGTACAGAACTAAAGAGATCTGAAGTCCAGCAAGATGTAAATTCTTAGCTGCCAAAGTTAGGGAAATTCACTTACAGAAAAAATAATCTTATTTGAGACAAAACATATTTGTTAATTTTGTATTTATATAGCATGGCTGCTAATCAATGAATGTTAAGATGATTATTCCCTTCCATCTAATTATTTAATCTGCAGATCTGGTACTTGTATCACATAGCAGTAAAACCAACCTTAAAAAAATTTGTTTAGCTTTGTATGTCATTCTAGAGCCAATTTTTTTTCATGGATTAAGTTACAAAATTTATACTGTGTTTTTATAGCTTTAAGAAATTAAGTCCACCTAAAATATAGCAAAAAATGGAGAAAAAAAGTTTTCATGCATGTTTTCTTTATATTAAGGGTTATAATAACAATTCAGTTATCTATACTGTAAATAGCACCACCTTATTGCATCATATGTTCTGAAGCCTGGACTAGAAGAGAAAATGGAAAGAAAATTAGGAAAACAAAATAGGGTAAAAGAGCTGTCTTCAATTTTTTTTTGCAAAGCATCCTTACTGTTTCTAAAACTAATGCTGTAATGATTGGAGACAATCAATAAAATATAGCTCACCATCTCTGCTTTATATCATAGAGTTGCAAGATACTTGCTTAACTCAAATAAAATATAGGGGTCAAATTTCATATTACCCAATAAACAGCACAAATCAAAACTGAAATTATAAAAAGGCTGGAATACAACAGAATCCATGTTATTACTTTTAAAAACAGATCAGATACATGCTATCTGCTTTTTACATGCACACATCTTACCTATGAGGAAAAAATCAGTACTATCAATAGCCATTTAATTCCAGATGCACGTGTGTAAACAAGCTTTCCTAAGTGTAAAATCAGTGCTTTGTTATACAGAGAGCTTGGCAGAGTGGGGGAGGGTGTCTTGCATTTGCATGAGCTTTAAATTGCTCTCAGTAAGTCATATGTTCATGTAGATCTCCCATATTTGCATTTATCAAAGCTCAGTGTTTATCCTTAGAATGTGATATAAAAAGAAATATATAATTACTTTTTGCTAAAATAATAAAGGGTAATGCCACAGACAAAAAGGATGTTAAACTATATCATATATAACACTTGTCTGTAGTGTACGTGTCTCCATCTACACAAGTAAAATCTTACAAAATGTGCTGCCAAGATTCCATGCAAAATGATTTGCGAGCATTGTAGAAAGCTATTTGGTAGACTATCGTGCTTTTATGCAAAGGCCCCAACAGTTTCCTAATAATGATTTTGTTAGGCGAAATCTATTTTCTGACTTTGAAGTCGCACCTTTCAGAGAATCTGTTCTGTCGCACATCACTTTGAACATAGACACAATGTGGCTTGAAACCAGATTAATAAAACAGGGAACTGAACTCGCATGTGACTTTTGACATCAACAATCTGACTTCAGTATTTCTGACTCTTGTTACTATTTTGCTGTGATGGGTGGATTCTCAGATGCTGACAGCTCAAGCTGATTCTTTAATAAAAGGAAAGAAAAGGGAGAAGAGGGAAAATAAATAATAATCTGCAATGAAAGATGCATAGCTGCTATTTAAGATCTCTAGTTCGTGCACTGAAAACAACACAGCAACACCTGCACATTAGACAGTCTCTCTCTCTCTCTCTCTCTCTCTCTCTCTCTCTCTCCCCCCCCCCAACTTCTCCACAAGGCTAGGTTTCAAAATTATTATTATAAATGAAGCCTGCTCTGTACTAAGACTTCAGTGCAAAGTATGCATTTGATCACCAATATTATTTTCTGGAAATGTTTCAATAGCCATGTTTTATCTGGGCTCTTTTTGACTTGTCTGATCATCTGGGTTTTCATTGTCATTGCTTCATAATAATTGAATGTCATTCATAATGACATAAAATGAGGCAAAGCCATAAAAGCTGCCAATTTTGTTGGATCTAAGAGATCATAAGCACAAGCCTAGAAAAGCTTGATTTGTTTGTGCCAACAACATTCGTCACAGGCTTATCTCCCTGGGCTAGCGTTCTCTTGATCTCTCCATTTCACATGCTTTTTCAGCTTTCACTGTAGCTGCTTAATCAGTGTGTTTTATCTCTACAATTAACAAAACCGGGAAATATCTACATTGGCATGATAGGGGAAAAAAACATATTGAAATGATGTTTATCATTCCCCAGTTCAACATTTTACTATCCTTTCCCCTCAGCACACACATATTTGATTTCTGTTTAAACAACTAAGTGAAATCATGTTTGCTGCTAGTATTGAAGGTTTATCTACACTTCCCTTTCCAAAGAGCATCCCAGGAAAATAAATTCCTTTTAATGCTAACCATATTTGGAAACATCAACAATGGCAGATCATATTTACATGCTTTCAAGAAAGAGGCGAGTTCCCCTATTTTGCATCTAATTAAAAGTTTGTAAGAGATGTGATAGATTTTTGGGGGTGTAAATTAAAATTAATTAGCGTTATTAAGCAGCTATGAAAAGAAGGATTTGTGAAATGGTGAGAAATATTACTTAAACCCTAATGGAATTCAGTGAAACCCACAGGTCTATTACAGGCCTCAGATTTGCCAGGATCACTGCAGGGAATCTAACATTAATAAGCACACTGGTAATTAAATCATTTGTTACTTTGTCTGTAATGTTGTAATGTTTCAGTGATACTCTGTCAGAGCTCTTTGTGCAGATCAGAGCTAATCAAAGGTAATCAATTTTCAGCATTTGAGAAATCTGTAAATGATTATACATTCATCAGATCATTTAGTGGAGTGCAGGGAAAGTGCAATGCAATTAATCTTCCAGCATGAGGAGGAATTACCACCACAGAATTCAACAGTTATAATTAATTTCATTGTCTTGCTGTGAATTTTGATTGCTTTTCTTTGGACTGTATAGCACAAATGATGATTCATTGCAAAGTATTTGCAAAGCAAACACACCAGTGTGCTATGCAAATTAAAGTAGCTATATAACAGATAGGTTTCAAACTTCCTATTTACTCAGGGTTGTTGAGTACTAATTTGCCAAATAATTGCTTGTTAACTTTATACTCTCTTCTCTTGAATATTAAGATCAGTATCCAATATAAATAGAAAGTGCTTATGTTGGTGCATCACATAGTACCCCCTAAAATATTAGGAAGACTGTAAGAGGTGGGAGAATCCTTCTGTGATTTAAAATGTTTTAAAATGCCTAGAATGTTGCCCTTAATTGAAGTCAGTTGGTACAAAAGAGCATCGTGAAACACTAAAACAATTCAGAACTCGCATTTTCAAAATGCCCACCAGAGATTTGTGAACAGAAAATTGATAACAGACCTTGTTCATTTTTAAACCCGTGATCATCAGTATACACAATTCTAGCCACTTTCTTCCTTATTGGTGGAAAGCAGCCATTTATTTTGAAATGCAAATACTGATATAGTTCAATAACAATGCTTGGGGAAGAAACATGGCTCTAATTTAAAATAATATGAAATTCAAACCCTAGTTCTAACTAAGTTATGCTTATCATTTTGCATGTGTTCGAGTTTATTGGAGGTGGTCTTTTCATCCCACGCAGCAGGTGTCTTTATATCAGATAAATCTCTCCTGTGAATAAAATATCTTTCTGTCAATAATGCTTTAAATATATTTTAAAAAAATAGTAAAGAGTTTTTTTATTTTGCTAGCTTGGACTTATTTTATATTGTTCTTAGTATGAATTATTTTTACTTTATTATTACATGAAATTGTTTGACTATGTTTGAGAGTGTATATATGAGGGTAATGATATTGCTTATCTTTTTGCAGATTGTTTTTTTTTTAAAGATTCTTGGAGAAAGGAAATTAATCAATCAAGAAGGGAAACAAAAGAAGAAAGACTCTAAAGCAAGAAATAAGGACCTATAGGTTCAAGGGAAAACACCCTTCATGAACGGTATTATTATTATTATTATTATTATTATTATTATTAAAAACTCTTCTGAATAACAACATGTTTGTAATATTATTCTTAAATTTGGGTTAGTTTAGATAGTGATTTGAAGTAATAATTGTGGCAGCATGCAAACAAGCAGAAAAGTACTCAGATCACTTTGAATACAGAATTGGGAATATTTAATTCTGCTGACAAGACAATCTTAATTGTATTTTTCATAAGGCAATAAAATGTAAGTGCAAATCAATTACATATTTGATCTGTGTAAAAAATTAGAATATTTCATTTTGGAAAATCAATAGGCCCAGGCATTAAAAAAAAGTAAAAGTATACTGCTATGATTTAAAAATGAGATTAATTTATCAGAAAATGTTATTTTAGGCCTGTTGGATTCCTCAAGGAATATTTAAAAAGGAATAATCATTACATACCCAATATTGGCAATTTGAGAAATGTGAACATTCTTTAACTCACATGGTTTGGTCCTGTTCTTTTAGAGCTTTGTTTTGGTTTCAGATCAACATATTTTAGTATAAGGTTGAAAAGAAATATAGGTAAAGGTCTCAATGTGATGTTGAACTGTATTCCTAATTTGTCATTTCATGAAGAGCTTTGGCTATACTGAGCTTGGATAGGATAATTCTAGATAAATGGGGGGGAAGGTCACTCTCTTGATTTTAAGGATGGATTCAGGAAATGAGGTTATGATCTATATTTGAAAATGAGAGTACGACACAGTATGTTGCTATATGATCTGGATTTAATTCTAAGCATAATAATTGTATGTGTGTGTGTATGCATGTCTCTAAGTAAGTATATGTATGCTTATACTTACGTAGAGATACATTTTGCTACTTACTAGCTTATTTTTTCTTTTTAATTTCATCATTATAGTAAATAAAATTAATTTTAAAAAGGAAGTAATGCTTGAACAGCACATGCTTTGCATGCAGAAAATCTTTGATTCAGTCTCTGGCAATTCCAGCTGGAAACTGCCACTTCTGAGACCCCACACAGCCTCTTCCAGTTGCTGTAAATGATGCTGTGCTAAACAGGCTAAGAGTTTTATTTACTCTTTGTAGCTTCATCCATCAAGCTCGAGCAAAGGACATAGCCCTTTGCATGTAGGCTCTCTCTGTTCTAGCAATTGTGCTTTAATGCACAAGCTGCAGTTAACAAGGCTCTTTTTTTCCAGATATGGCAGAACAAAGAGGCTGGCGCTCAACACAGTGTGCCATCGCAATGACATCTATGTAGCACACCCCCTTCTTTGTCACAGCTCTCCACTGCCCTCTGCACCACCGGCAAAAGGATGGGATTGAACTGCACATAGTCAAGGCCAGAAACTTGCCAGGAATACTGATCAACTCTTGTGGAATAGAGTTGGAATTTGACCACTGCTTCTCCCCCACCCCAGCTCCTTTTTTTTTAGCATCTGATCTGCACTGTCCCTGAATCCTTGACTTCGCTTGTTTGCATTCTCTCAACTGGCCCACAGATTAATACCTGGCTTCTAATCAGTGACCAGGACTGCAATTTGACTTAGGTCTGCAATCATGCAGCCCCATAGCTATGAATTAATCAATTTAATGTGATTAGTCTTCTCACTAAACATGCCCTTGGATTATATAGGTAGTTGCAGAACTGATTGAAATCTAGGTGGTATTTTAGAAAATATTATATTTTTAAAAATTTTGAGGTATTTAAAAATATAGCCTAATGATTTTTCCATTAACAAAAAACCTCAACCTATAATCCCTTATTATTTTTTACTGTACTTTATTATACAGTATAATGTACCATCTGGGCAGCAGTAACTGGATACTTCTTTCAGGGGCTTTCTTCTGTGGATGTTCTACTGATGCATTTTAGTTTACAGTCATAGAAATTAATCCTGTTTACTTTAGGAAAAGTCTCTTAAACTATAAACCATGAACAGTTAAAAATATCAGTGACAGATGGTCAATGGTAAAATGTTTTGATTAATGTATTGAAAAATGACAACACCAGATCTTTACGGATTTGCTAATGTTAATTGATAACACTGTAGAGATATTTAAACTTGGAGTTTTCAGTGAAAATTAAGAGACTGGACCGTCATACCACTTACCACTTCGTATAATCAAACACAAAACCAAACCTGCAATATTTTCTGTAGTATGCAAATTTATTGCCTCTATTGGGCATAAAAGTCTGGACTTGCTGCATCTGCAAACAGGAACCATGAGCCTCATATATCCTAGGAGAAGTATAAAGCTGATTGAATTGCTTGATTCCTGGGTTTCTGCACATAGAATGTATTGTTGCAGTGTAAGATCAGAAAAACTCCCCAATTTTGTCCCATGTAGTTATTATATGAAATCATCCCAGTGGCAATGTGTGAATTAACCCAATTTCATGCTGTTGCAATCAGTCAGGATGAAATTATTGAATGGAAGTATAGGAAGCTGCCTGAATTTCAGAAGATATTGTTTCTAGCCCTGCCTGTAGATACTGGGATTAAGTATATGATGTTTGCATGCAAATCCATGCTCTCTCACTGAGCTACAAAGTTTAAATTAAGGGATCAATCTGCAATTTTTTTGGACAGGGCCAGCCCTATCACTAGGAATAGTGAAGCCACACCTTCAGTTGAATTAGATTGGACAATGAAAAAAGTAGTGACAGCCCTTGTGTACTGGATGACCTACTGTTATAGATATTTGGTACAAGCAATGATGTTGCCAAAACTCCCATCAACTGCATGATATGATAATATTACAACATGTTAAATTGCCTACCCCTCCTTGCCCCCTTCCTGCAAGTCACTCTGTTCTCTGTAAGCTTACTTGCTTCATTCATTAGCTCCAGTATCTCACTGGAATAACATTCAACTTCAGGACAGTCATTTTTTTTCCTATACAAGAAATAAGGGAAGGAGCATCTTTCATAGTAATGGTACATGGCTATGACCTTGGGAGGAAGCAGAAATGGCCACAGACTAGAAAATAGTCAGATAAGAGGCAGCTGAGCTCACAAAAACAATGGGAGAATGGCAAACATCTCAGAAGGGACCCTCTCTAGTTTCTTGGACTATAAAGTGAGGGGGCAAAGATGTACTTTCAGATTTGCAAGATTCTGTTAATGGAACCTTACAATAAAGTTAGACAACCTCATATGGCTGACATTCATTCACCCTGGAATCCTAAACAATTAGTGTTCCCAATGTGTAAAGGAAGGCATGAATTGTAATGAAAGTTGCTATACTCCATAAAAATAAATTGTCTGGTTAAATGAAAAGGTGAATTTCACTTATAGGAGGCATCTCAAACTGCCGACCCATGGGGAAAAAGTCACAATACATCGCGTGACATCATGTGACGTTGCGAGTTTGACGTGCCTAACTTATAGTGATCAGTATATGCATTGCCAATTGGTATTAAGAAAGAGTTTCAAATAGCACACGGTGTCATAGATCTACCCCCGGACCCTTTTGCAGATGTCAGTTCAGAGGAGAAGTGTGAGTTTGAGTTGGCAAAGGAAAATGCGGAGCCGAGTGTTGGTCAGGATTAGGGCTTGGAGAGTCCTAGCCTGACAGAACAGTCTCAGCTGGGTTGATGGATGAATGACAGGCTGAGGCTGAGCAAGGCGAGTCACAGCTGTACAAGTTGGCCAGGAGACTCCAGGCAAGGACCAGGAGCAGCTGCCACCCATTAGCAATGAGGAAGAGATGGATTGGATTCCACACCTCCTCCTGATCCAAGGACACATAGAGCAGGGAGGAGACAGGCTAGACCAGGGGTAGGCAACCTCGGCTCTTTTATGACTCATGGACTTTAACTCCCAGAATTCCTGAGCCAGCTATGCTGACTCAGGAATTCTGGGAGTTGAAGTCCATGAGTCATAAAAGAGCTGAGGTTGCCTATCCCTGTTTTAGACCATACCCAAGTTGCGGAGGCTCCCAATGATTTAAGCTTACAGAAGATAAACTGATGATGTAGTCATGGTTTCAATTAAATTAATTGGTGGTAACCCTAAGCCAGGGGTAGGCAACCTCGGCTCTTTTATGACTCATGGACTTCAACTCCCAGAATTCCTGAGCCAGATATGCTGACTCAGGATTTCTGGGAGTTGAAGTCCATGAGTCATAAAAGAGCCGAGGTTGCCTATCCCTGGGCTAACTATTCATGAGAAGACAACCTTGCCTCTCATGAAGGGCTGTACAAGCATTGCCTACTTAATCCCAATCTGAGGTCTTGAGTGTTGCTGGAGCAACATGCCCATTTCTGTGCCCTATGTGTTTGTGCCATTATCATGACCCATTCAACTCATGGACTGCTTTCCTTGGACTTGGCTACCCAGTGACTCTTGCTGTTTCTGTAATTCTTCCAGCTACCGGGGGCCAAATTACCTAAGCCCAAAACGTACTCGATGATGCCCCCGGAGCTGTAAGAATTACAGAAATTTATAGAGAAAAATTTGGTGTGAGGTTTCATACAGCTGCCAAGATAAAAAACAGTGGCCCCAGTTTTGTTTCGAGGAAAAAAAGATGGATCTCTTTGCCTCTGTGTAGATTAAAGGTCTTTAAATGCAGTGTGTGAAAACAATATATATCCCTTTCTGCTGCTGAAGGACATGTTGCCCCACCTAGCAAAGGGGAAAATATTACTGGAAGGAGATGAATGGAAGATGGTGTTTAACTGTCCCATGGGGTGCTTCCAATTGAGGGTGCTCCCATTTGGACTGCAGGGAGCTCCAGCAATGTTCATGCAATTGCTTAATGAGATCCTCCAGGAGCACCTCTACAAGGTGGTTCTTGTATATTTGGATGACATCTTAATTTTCATTGAAACAAGAGAGGAGAACATAAAATTGGTCAGGGCAGTACTAAATAAATTGTGGGCTGCTTGACTACACCAAGCTGTTAAAGTGTGAGTTCCATAAGGAAAAGATTGACTATTTGGGATATCGTATATCTCATAATGGGATAAAAGCGGGTCCAGATAAAGTCAGGGCAGTGCTGGAATGGGTGCTGCCGTGCATGAGGAGGCACTTGCAAAGTTTCCTGTGGTTCACTAATTTCTACTGTCAGTTCATCCCTTCCTTTGCACAGGTTGTGCTCCCCATTACCAATTTGCTAAAATCGAAGGGGGGAGGGGCAAACCAAAACCCAGCCAACTATTGAAATGGACTATGGAATGTCAAGCCACATTTGAGAAGTTAAAAAGACTTTTCTCAGCTGAACCAGTCCTAAAGCACCCAGACACAGCGCAACCTTTTGTCATATAGGCAGACGCTAGTGATGTAGCAGTAGGCGCAGTACTGCTCCAAGAAAACCAAGAGGGCCAGCTACAACCCTGAGCCTACACATGCAGAAAACTCACCAAAACAGAACAGAGGTGGACAGTGTGGGAGAAGAAAGCCTATGCAGTGCACTGGGCCTCCTCAAATGGAGGTGTTTCTTGGAAGGGAATAAAATCCCCTTCCAGGTATGGACTGAAGCCTTAAAAACCCCAAGGAAACTGTTACCAAAACAGGTGAGGTGGTCTCAACATTTTCATAGGTTTAACTTCACTATTAAATACCTGCCTGGGGGAAAGAACGTCTTAGCTGACACTTTATCAAGGTTGCCACAGTACAATAGTACAAAAACGGAAGTGGTGAACCCTCTCATGCTATTTAAACAGTTAGCGGCTCCAGTAATTACATGGTTGCCAGCAAAGAAGTCAAACCCCTGGATAGTGAAGCAGGAACAGAGTTCAGACAGGCTCTGGAAACAGATGAAAGGTTCTTGAGTCATAAAAACCTCTGCTTAATGGGTGGGGAGAAAGCTATATGTGCCCCAAACCCAAAGACTGAAATTCATGCAGCTCTGTCATGACTCAAAGGTGGCTGGACATTTTGGGTTTGTAAAGATGCTTCACCTGGTGAAGAGACAGTTTTGGTGGCCATCCATTCAACAAGGAGAAGTTGTCTGTTAAAGTACACATGGTGAAGCAATTCAGGTACAGATTATAAAGTTGTGACCACCTAAGATAATTAAAACCAACAACAACAACAAAAAAAACCAACAACAACAAAGGGGCAGGTGGGATCTGGATTGGAGAGAATTGCTTGAGTTGTGAAAGTCCGCTTGAATAAGTGAAATGCCTGTTAGAATTAAGGACCCCACTTAAAATGAACTCTAACCCTTTCATAGTAAGTTGAACAAGTAGGATGCTGATTGCAACAAAATTATGAACAAATTTACAATAAAAATTAGCAAAGCACAGAAGACATTATACAACTCTAAGCTTGAATGGTGAGGAGGGCACTGTTTCAAGATAAAATAGTTCTGGCAGAATCAATCTGGATTCATTTCAAGAAAATACAGTAGCTGAAATAGTCCAAAAAGGCAAATTATTCTAGTTTAGCAGAAAGGATGTATATGAGACATTGTTAAAGAAATGCCTTTTCTTTTCATCACAGCAGATCAAAACTATCCAAATAAATGATTTAAATGTTGTCCAATGGGTTATGGAAATAATGAATCATAAATCCCATGAACATTGATAGGCTTTCAGGTGAATAGAATTGTCATATATTCAAACTTCCATAAATGTTATCAAAGGATATTATGTGTTCATAACCCTTCTTTATGTAAATTGGAATGTAAGTCCTCTGAGATCTAACTTGATATTTTCTGCAGTTGTTCTAAGAGTTCAATGGGAAGAAAAAGAAGATGATGAATTATCTACATATATTTAGCCTATAGAAGGGATGACTATGAGGAAGGAAACAGGATAGCATTTTTCAAATATTAGAAAGACTATTACTCAGAAGAAGGAGTAGACTTATTGTCTGTTGCCTCAAAGAGTAGGACTAGAACCAATGGGTTAAACCTACAAGGAAGTATGTTCAGGCAAGCTATCAGAAAGTACTTCCAGATTGTAGATACTGAAGTATGAGTTCTTTTTTTGGTAGATCTTCAAACAAGAAAACCAGTGTGATTTAATTATTAAGCACAGAAGACAGAGTTTCAAGTCATCTGGGTTATGGAACTCACTATATCATTATGGGCCAATTATTGTCTCAATAACCTACCTCACAGGAAAGTTTGGAAAAGGTGTACTCTATATGCTACAAGAGTTCTTGGAGAAAAGGTTGATTAATTGTTTAATGAACCAATAAAAATAAATCAAGTATTATTCTACTTTGGATTGGTAAACAGTGTTGGATTTTGAAGGTGACAGTTGATGAAATTTTCCTTTATTCTCTCGCCTTTCATATGAAGCTGAAGATGCATTGGACTTACTGTTCTAAAGTCCATTCTGAACTAAAGTGTCTTTTTTTCTTTTCTACTTTAGTATCAAATTTATCTTCTTTCCAAAGTACAAATAAGTGATGTTTAAGATTCCCTGCATAGAACCCCTTGTGATTTCTGTTGATGATCTCAGCTACTTTTCACATGAATAACAAGTCAGGGTGGATTCAGTTCAAAGGTAAAGACATAAAAAGCTGTTGTATTTCAAGCCAGATCATTGATATTCAGTTTTGTTGAAAGTAATAGGTTTTAAGCAGAACAATTTTCTTGGAAACATTGGATAAACTGTCTCCCATCTTCTTCGTGAAAAACGTATGCAAAGAAAAAAAGAAATCAACCCTCTCATTTTTAATAAAATCAGTGATGTTTCTTAAACTACTTCATAATTTCTGAAAGATCATACATATTTCTCCTTATTTCATTCAGTTGTGATGCACCGCTGTTAGTTCTATATCCATAGAAGATCACTTTCCCTGGATCCATAATCTTGAGTTCATGTAAGAGGCTTGATATAACACCTTCTAGTAACTGTTGGGAAAGTGAAATAACCAACCATATTCAGATGTACTTCTACAATATAATTAAGGATGCTGTTTGGTACCTCTCTTATTCTGTGGAGATCAGACTCTATAGCCAACCAATCACTTCAATCATTAATTTGAAGCATTCATAATTGTTTCACTGTACTGACATATGAAAAGTTGTTGTACATTGGTTTCTTATAATAATCCATTTTTTGTCTGATTTGTCTTGTCTTGCTTTGTGATTTGTGAAAGGTTGGATTCTACTTAACTTGTGTCAGAGAATGGTATGAAGGGGGAGTGGAATGCCTGCCAGGTAGATCAATACATAATCTGAACAAATGAATGTGATGGGCTATTCAAGGCTGATTATAAGGGTGCAGAGTTTCCACACGTTAGGAATGAAATTTGCCAACAGAGCTTTTATTATTTGTCCCAGGTATTAGTGTTCTGCCTTTCTCCTTCCTCTAGTCCTTTGTTCTGCCTTGATTCTGGCAGTTTCCCTTCTTTGGCTTCATCCCACCATCATCCATGTTGGCAAAACAGCCTCATATATTTAACTACTTTTTTCTTATGTTGAAGTTATTATTATGCTTTTAGTTTGGGGAATGATCTCTTATTATTTTTGAAGTGTATGTTTCTGCCAAGTTTCTTGTGTGCTTGAGGGCCAAGAGGGTTGCCCACAGCTTTGTGGTCCTTTACTGAAATAGCAAGAAATAAAAGGAATAGCATAAAAGCTAACTAGCTTCTGTGGATAGGAAGCTCATTATGCGCAAAAGCTCTCTGTTTTATTCCAATCCATGTTTCCCTGTGGGATTGCCGTGCCTTGAAGGATGAAATCAGCAGGACTCATTACTTCTAAAACAATGTTTAGAAGTCTTTTTGAAGAATGTTTCTGCCAGTCAGGTATAGAAGCTAGATCTTTATCCTTTTTGAGACAATAATCAAGGAGTTCAGAATCTCCTTGGAAAAGAAGTTATGCCTTTTGAATGCAACTAACTGCAGGTGTTGTCAGGCGAAGATTCTTGGTTCCTTTCTAGACCAATTTGTATAGAATAATAGGAATTTCACTTTGGAATTCAAAGTCTAACAGAAAATGAAATAATACAGAGACATTTTAAGACTTCCTACATTTTTCCCATGAATTACAGACCATGACTAATACCCTAAGGCTAGAAAAAAAAAATCACTTCTCCCTTTAAGACATGTATAGAATTCAATGTGTTAGATAAATAAGCCTTGACCTCACCTTGTTTCAGACCACAATTCACTCACTGGCAATAATAGCTACTTAAATAGGAGGAATATAAGCTTTCTCTCCATTTCATTAATTGGAAATTGTCACAATAGGCATTGTGATAGTTGTACTTGTTTTTAGTTCTGAATTTATACTGAAGCCACTTGAACCACAGAGGCATCAAAGCAGCTTGTAAACTAAGCAAAAACAAATACATATACATATAATAATAATAATAATAATAATAATAATAATAATAATAATAATAATAATAAGAAGAAGAAGAAGAAGAAGAAGAAGAAGAAGAAGAAGAAGAAGAAGAAGAAGAAGAAGAAGAAGAAGAAGAAGAAGAAGAAGAAGAAGAAGAAGAAGATGGAAGGGACATTGGAGGTCATCTAGTCCAACCCCCTGCTCAGGCAGGAAACCCTATACCATTTCAGGCAAATGGCTGTCTAGTCTCTTCTTAAAAACCTCCAGTGTTGGAGCATTCACAACTTCTGGAGGCAGGTTGTTCCACTGGTTAATTGTTCTAACTGTCAGGAAGTTTCTCCTTAGTTCTAGGTTGCTTCTCTCCTTGATTAGTTTCCATCTGTTCCATCCGTTTATATATATATATATAAAGTGTTTGTTAAGTATTTAGAATACCTTGCTAAGCCCCAAACATGGGAGAAATCTAAATCTTATTTCCTGTTTCAGCCTAACCCAAGGCCATCCACAGGCAGTAGTCACAGCAGTGACAGCTCATATTTGTGTAAATTTTTTGGATTGCTAACAAAGAATTAAAGGGAGACTGATATGACAATTTCAAACTTATTTGTTCTCATCAGTCAGCCATACCCTTCTGAAATTCGAACCTGGGCCCATTCCACATGTGCAATCGGCCCAGGTTCGAATCTCAGAAGGGTATGGCTGACTGATGAGAACAAATAAGTTTGAAATGATCATATCAGTCTCCCTTTAATTCTTTGTTAGCAATCCCAAAAAAATTTACATATATTTATATATATTTATATATAATATCCAATAAAAAGCAATGCTAAATAATTTAAAATCAGAATAAGATTTTCTTTTAATGCAGTTTTTTAATGCTATTTTAAAAATTGAAAAAAGATTAGTCACCCTCTGAAAAGAAAACTCAAACAACTGATTTCCAGAACATGAAAGTAAATTACTGATTTTCTCTAAATAAATAACTCCAGGTGCCACCTCATTTTAGTCTCATAAGTTTTATTTCAGACTTAAAATGACCCAAACTAGTGCTTAAGTTGATAAATAAAACAATTGTCCATAACTATCACCTGAAGTTCCATAAATAATATCAGCTCATGCATACAATATTTACAAGAGTAGCATGAGCCAAAAGGCAAGAACTACATGGATACATTTATTAACCTTGAAAAAGTTTTATATTATTATTTCTTGGTGAAATATAAAATCTCTTTCAAGTTGAGCTTCGCTTCTAGTGACTGGAATAGCTACGTAGTTTCATTGGTATCATCTCCTATCCAGGTAGCCAGTCCTGTTTCCTGTTTTCCACCTGTGATTTAACTATAACTAGTCCTCACTTAGCAATTACAACTCCATCACTAAGTGACCTGCTTGTTAAGTGAGACATCATGCAACTGACTTGCAGTTTTATTGTCAACTTCTCCATTGATTCTGATTGTGAAGAATGCAAATGGCAATTATGTGACCACAGGATGCTATGAGGTTTGTAAATGCCTGCCAGTTTCAAAGTGTCAGAATCTCAGTCATGTCACCACAGGATCTTGTGATGGTTGTAAGCGAGGCCTGGTCTTAAAATTACTTTTCAGTTCTGTTGTAATGTCAAATGGTCATTAAACAGGGCAGATGTTAAGCAAAAACTATCTGTATAAGCTTTGATATATATCACTAATGTATTCTGAAGTTGCGTGTGTGTGGCCAGTCTGGAATGCAAAGCTGCTAATGACCACAGTTGTGTTCAAAATTTCCATTGCTAAGTCGGGCAGTTGTTGAAGGCCCCATTTTTTGCTATCATTTTTGCTACAACTGTTAAGTGAATCACTGCAGTTGCTAAGTGAATTATGCAGTGATAAGTGAATCTGGCTCCCCATTGACTTTGCTTGTCAGAAGATAGCTGGGAAAGTTGCAAGAGATGATCACATGATCCAGGATGGTGCAACCATCTTAAATACATGCCAGCTGCCAAGGGCCTGAATTTTGATCACATGGGGCTGCTGCAACAGTCATAAGTGCGAAAAAGGGTCATAAATCACTTTTTCCAGTGCTGCTGTAACTTCGAACAGTCACTAAACAAATGGTTTAAGTCAAAGACTACTTGTATTTATATTTTTACTCATGCATAGAAAGCATAGGATAATGGATTTAAATGCAATTATATGGAAAAATTATATATGTATGAACTTATACAGGGGGAATCTAATAATGGCTATTAATAATTTAGTTTTAAAATTGTAGTGTTCAGAGACAACAATACTGGCAAAACAGGATAGAGAATTTTCTCGCTCCCATCTGCCAGTTCCAAATAAGCAGGAGCTTGTTGGGGTCCCAGGTCAACCAGCAGAGCCAATTGTTTAGGCTCTTCCAGAAGGCCAGAAGCGTGTGTGTGTGACTGTGATGGGACAATATTCTAGAGGGTGGCAGCCACAATAGAAAAGGATCTTCTCCTGGACTCTGCCAGACAAATTATTTGGCCAACAGGATCCAAAGTAATCCGTTTCTGCTGGAATGAGTGGGTTGGGTTAATTCCAATAGGGTAATGCAGTTCCTCAGATATCCTGGACCTTCTGATAACAATCCCAAGGACCCTGTCCACGTCCTGCAGTCCAATAGGGTTAAACTGCTCCCAGAAAAGCAGGTAAAAACACTACATTAGCATCTCTAATGGACCTGCTCCATGTTTGATCTCTAGCTGAGAATGGATCTGAGGGATTTTATCCATCAGGTGTTTAACAAATTCAACCACATCCCCTATAAGTGATTGTCTGAGCCCTCCTTCCTTAGGAGGGACTGGGTGACTTTGGACAAGGCCACTACATACTACTCTGAGGACACAATTAGAGTGGAGAAACAGTCATGTTTTGCTGATCTTATTGCCACGAGGTAGGCCTTAACAGAAGCTCTAACCCATGTCTGGTTGGATTTGTTCTTGTTTTTTCTCCAGTGATGCTCTTGCCAACTTTTGGCCCTTTTCAGCATCTGCAACTCCTCCTAAAGCCATGGACAGTCCCAGAAACGATGGGCCAGGAAAAAGTGTATGGGTGCAATCCTGTCCAGGGCTTTGGCTGTTTTCTGATTCAAGGTGGTGGCCAGAGCCTTCACAACACCATGCAGCAAAACTCCTGGGATCTTCCTCAGCTCATTCCTCCAGTTCCTCAAATCCTTCAGTCACAGAAGATGGACTGTTCACCACTGAGTGTGCAGTGTTAGAAAATCTCAAAGACACCAGGGTATGATCTGACCTTGTCAGAAGGGATAATAACGAATTCTCCACCAGATCATGTTGCTGATGATCCTCCATCCCTAACCCTGGTCTCCCTCTCCCTGATTCCTACCTTTGTGCCAACTAATATAAGTAGTTAGGAACAAGAATTGGGACTGGAATTGCTAAGCGACATGGTCATAAAACATGATGTTACATGAATGTGCCACTTAATGACAGAGTCCTGGCACTCTCAGTTGCCATTATTAAGCAAATCACTATGGATTATTAATGGTGATGTTGTATGATCACCATTTATGACCACATGATTGTGGGGATGCTGCAACAGCCAGAACTCTAAGGACCAATCATAAGTACTTATTCAGTGCCATTGCAAGTTTGAATGACTGTTGACCTAATAGGTCTGCCTGCACATAGTTGTGTCAGACATAGTACCTAGAGAATTAGGTACCACTGTTTCTGCTATTTCTCTGTTTTTCTGTCCCCTTAATCTCTACATCCTTTTCTTCTTGCAAGTGCACTCGTAAACTTACAAAGTTGGCATCTTTTCTTGTTTTCTCTTCTTCCTGTTTTTTCCTTCTTTTTCTACTGGAAATTACTTGGCATTGTTTTAATTCTGAGAACCATATTGCTTACAATTTCTTTTTTAAAAAAACAACTATCAGGATGGCTGAACAAGTTGAGTGCTAAAGAGATTGAGATAAATTCAATGTGATGTGCTATTCTGGCAAGGCCGTTCTTTTATTCGTTTATTCAATGTGAAAAAAGAGTTTTTTAGCTGCTGCAATGATACATAATAATGCAGAATGGAGATCTGGATTCTAAAGACAAAATGTGTGTCAGAATGTATGGGCTGATGCATATTGTTACAAACAACTTACAGCAACTCTGTCTTCTGAGAACTTGCAGAAAGAAAGGATGCACACGTTTAAAGATGTTCTCCAGAATTGTTACAAACAGACCCAGATGTACACAAAACCATATTTTGCCCTTTGAATTTGTATTACTGCAAAGCCATTGTGTACAGGATCTCGTCATAAGCTTAGTAAGATGCATTTCTAAGCAATATTATTTCATTCAGATACAAGGCGCAGAAACCATTTCAGCATGATTTTTAAAAGAACCACAAGGGTCAATTGTAGAAAAGGATACTAAAAGCATTAGTAGACTCAGAGGAAAATTAGTATCCATGAAGTTTGTCACTGAAAGGGTAATTGTACATCAAACATCTGTGTTGTTAGTGTTAAAATCTACAGACTATTAAATATTTTCTTGTTACAGTTAATACAGAGTTTCTAGTTTGTGGTGAACAAAATACCTGTTTTAATGCTATAATAAGAGAAAAACCTATCTGTTTCAGATTGTACGTAAGTGAAATGACAAATGGTTTCATCTTTCTACTCGTTGTTAAGAATCTGTTAAAGATAATTTGTTTCTTTTTTCAACTCATATAAGATGAATTTCAACCCACATGACAAGTTGGAACACTGAGCAGGACCAGCAAGACTTTGAAGTGCTACTTTTTTGGTAAGAAAACTGCCAAATTATAGGCACTAAGACAGTTTGCTAATTTGGGTAGAAAAGGGGAGAATAATGCAGATGACTTGTTTCATATTTTGATGGCTACATGAGCAAACAATGAAGTGCAACCTATATAATACTTATGGATGGCAGAAGGGAATAGAAAAGAGAATGATATCACTCTTGGAACCTGAATTCTGCTTGTAATTATTATTATCAAACCAATTATCTTATAGTGAATCAATCATTGTTATTATCAATTCACTATAAGATGAGGTTCTCTTCATTGAAGATTATAGACTGTAAATTACTTTTTGATTCAGTTTTTCAGAGCTGGAGATAGATTCACTCATTCATTTTTGTGCAATCTGATGCAAATATCTTGTTAACTGAGGATTACTTGTATATACACATTCATAGTGAAGTAAGTAGATCCCATGCATTCACTAAATAAAAGCATGTAGGGAAAATCGGTAAGAATAATTGCAATGCCCCTTCCTCTTTTTCATATATATAATAAAGAAAACAAGTTATTATAGGCCTCAGCTAGATTTCACCTTGTGCCAATGTTTCCATCTACAAATTTTCTTTTATTTTTCCTCCTCCACCTCCACCTCCTCCTCCTCTTCTTCTTCCTCCTCCTCCTCCTCCTCCTCCTCCTCCTCCTCCTCCTCCTCCTTTTTGAAGAAAAAATGCATATTTGAAAGAAGGTGAAAACATTCTGTCACTGCGACAGGTGGGGTGCTCTTTTAAATTATGTTCATTTGGTATTGCTCTTTCTCCACCATCACCCCCTCCTCAGAAATGTCTTTAGATGTCACTATAGGAGCAGATCTACCAAGAAAGTGCTATTTTTTACAGTTCTTTTTCAGAGATGAAGTGAACTCTGAATATTTTTGCTCTTTGCTGACACATTTATTTACCATTACTGGTTTTGACATGTTGTCTTATTGTTGTTTAATACCAGTTCTGTACTAACCCATAATATAGGTGCAAACATCTGTTGTTTACTCTGAAATGACTAGCATATAAAGCTGCCTTATATGAGAATAAAAAGTAAAAGAACTAAGGAAAGCATAAATATTCTGCCTTTAAAAGTTTGTAAATCTACAAATAGTTTGAAGAAGATATGACAATTCTGCTGTTCCTTTGCATTATTATACAGTTCTGTCCTAAAACACATACAATTCCATCCTAAATCCAAATGATTACTCCCAAAAGGTACAGGAGTTAATAGATAGTATTTTAAAACATTTTACTTGAGTTGTAGTCATATGGGAATTAGTTATTTACAATTGCTTGGTCATTCCTTAATATATACTTTTAGTCTTATGCATTTCTAATGAAAATATGTGCCACTGAAATTATGGGCTGTATTCAGTTAAGTAGATACAAGCTCATTACCTTAAACTATTATAACAAGTTTCACTGATTTTCCACAATATTGTTATATGCACAAGAATGTGAAATCAGAGCTGCCAGTTCTTTAATTGATATTGGCCCTCCATACACATTGAGTTCTTCCCAAGATGTTGTAATGTATTCATGTACTATATGTGCAGATCCAGCCAGACTGGCCTTTTGTAATTGAAAGATGGAAATTTTGTCAATGATTTTTTTAAATTTTGTCCAAAGCTTTTTGGTATGGCACCAATAACCAATTGTATTGCCACTGCTGATTTATGCCATAATCTTTCAACTTTAGTTTTCAGATCATGATACTTTTTGATCTTTTCCAGTGCTTTGTATTCTGTTCTACTATCCCCTGATGGTGTTATGTGGCAGATGCTCTTCTAAATTCCAAAGTCCCAGAGAACTTTAGCTTCTTCATTTTCTTTTTTCCTTTTCATTTATTTTGTGGTCTCACCAAATCGTAAGCAAATGGTGTTTTTTGCAGATATTCCAATGCACCATTATTGCTACTTTGCTTTCTGGATACTAGTTTGCTTAGCTTTAAAAAAGGATTGGACCCATTCACCAAAGTTCTGGGGATCAATGACTGTTAGCCTGAATGGCAGTGTCACTATAATTGGAAGCTCTCAGCTAGGAGATTAGTGAGCTTCCTTATGCAGTTGGTTGGAAACTGTGAATGCTGTAAATGGTCCAGGGATTTCATTCAGCAAGGCATTGCTTATATTTTATATTCTTATTGCATTTCCCATTGCCACATCACTCCTCTTCCCAAGACCAAATAATTCTAAATTTTCATACTTTTTAAAAATTGGACTTAATTTCTAGTTTCTTGAGCATCCTTACAGTATTGCCCTCCTCTGAACCTATTATGGTCTCTGCATCTTTTAAAATTGTGATGTCCAGTACTCAAATGGAATATGTCTAGTGCAGAATAAAACTGATTTTATTCTGATTTTGAACTTTACTTCTGCTGAGGTAGCCTAAAAATATATTTGCTTTTTGTGTAGAGATTCTCAATTATCCAGATCATGGTTCTCCCAAAGAAACTTTTCCAAAAAGGCAACTGGATTTTCTTGGTCTTTTTGAACTGAAGAAGCTTCTTGGATGAGAAGCAAAATGTTTTTAAAGGGGGAAAAAAACAAATTAAGAAAGTCCAGTTGCCTTTTGGAAAAAGCACCTTTTATATAGGCACATCACACTGTTTGTAATTTGTAACCAGATAGCATTCCTTGTTTCATAAATATTATGTCCAAGTTAGATTTCTAACTTCTATACATGTCCATTTGATTGATCACTATTTGTATACTTATTCCATTCTGTCAATTTCACTCTTGTGATAATTTTGAATTTGAATTTGGTCTTCTAATTAATTCACCTAATTTTGATATGATATCACCTAATATGATAAATATCCCCTTTATTTTCTCTTTTAGATTATGAATAATTTTAATATCAAGTTCTCAAGAGAAGGCTATGTGAAGCACTTGAAGACTGAGCCGAACTTTTCCACAGTGGATGGCTTCCACAAATGGGCAATCTCACTGTCTGTGCTGCAGCCATGCAGCCTGGGGTTTCCCGGCATAAAGCCACTAAGTTTAAAAGCACTTCAGCTACTTCTGAGGGAAAGAGTTAGAGCAGAAGTCTGGGAGTTGAAGTCCACAAGTCTTAAAGTTGCCAAGTTTGAAGACCCCTGACTTAGAGCAACTTTGTCATACAGGATTGGCCACCAGAATTCTGTTATTCAGACAAGCTAGATGACATTTTTATTTTGGTGAAATGGATCGTGTTGCCTCCATGATCCAGTTTGTTTTATCAAAGGGAAAAAAACAAAGGGAAAAAACAGACCAACCTATCAAAAATAGTGCCATAAAAACAGAATAGAAACACAAGTTAAGATAGGCAAGAAAATGATAAGTGAGCACCTGTCCAGCCTAGACAAGTTCAAATCACCAGGCCCAGATGGATTACACCGCAAGGTTTTCAAGGAACTGGCAGATGTGATCTCAGAACCACTGAACTATATTTTTCAAAGATTCTGGAGCACTGAGGAACTACCAGAGGACTGGAAGAGAGCTGATGTAGTTCCCATATTCAAAAAAGGAAAAAAAAATGGATCCAGGAAATTACAGACCTATCAGCCTGACCTCAATACCTGGGAGGATTCTGGAAAAGATAATCAAACAACAAATCAGCGAGCATCTAGAGGCAAACAAAATCATTACTAAAAGCCAACGTGGGTTTGTCGAAAACACATCATGCCAGACAAATCTTATTGCATTCTTTGACCAAGTGACAAAATTAGTGGGCCAGAGGAATGCTGTGGATATAATTTACTTGGACTTCAGTAAGGCATTTGACAAAGTAGATCACAACCTACTACTTGATAAGATAGAAAAATGTGGGTTAGATAGCATCACCACCAGATGGATTCGTAGCTGGCTGACTGGCCGTACTCAGCATGTGATCCTCAATGGAACTGCATCTACATGGAGGGAAGTATGTAGTGGGGTGCTCCAGGGCTCTGTTATGGGCCCAGTGGTCTTCAACATCTTCATCAATGATTTGGATGAAGGGATAAATGGGGAACTCATCAAATTTGCAGACAACATCAAGCTGTCAGAAATAGCCAACACTCCAGAAGACAGGCTTAAGATACAGGAGGATCTGGATGGACTTGAACACTGGGTGCTATCTAACAAAATGAAATTCAATGGTGAAAAAAATAAGGTTCTACATTTAGGCAAGAAAAACCAAATGCACATGTATAGTATAGGGGGTACCTTGCTCAATAGTAGTAACTGTGAGAGGGATCTCAGAGTCCTAGTGGACAATCACTTCAGTATGAGCCAGCAGTGTGCTGCAGCTGCCAAAAAAGCCAACACAGTGCTAGGCTGCATTAACAGAGGAATAGAATCAAGATCACGTGAAGTATTAATACCACTTTACAATGCCTTGGTAAGGCCACACTTGGAATACTGCATCTAATCTTGGTCACCACGATGTAAAAAAGATGTTGAGACTCTAGAAAGAGTACAGGCAAGAGCAACAAAGATGATTAGGGGACTAGAGACTAAAACATATAAGGAACGGCTGCTGGAATTGGGTATGTGCAGTTTAATGAAGAGAAGGACGCGGGGGGGACATGATAGCAGTGTTCCAATATCTCAGGGGCTGCCACAAAGAAGAGGGAGTCAAGCTATTCTCCAAAGCACCCAAACGCAGGATAAGAAGCAATGGATGGAAACTAATTAAGGAGAGAAGCAACCTAGAACTAAGGAGAAACTTCCTGACAGTTAGAACAATTAACCAGTAGAACAACCTGTCTCCAGAAGGTGTGAATGCTCCAACACTGGAAGTTTTTAAGAAGAGACTGGACAGCCATTTGTCCGAAATGGTATAGGGTTTCCTGCCTGAGCAGGGGATTGGACTAGATGACCTCTAAGGTCCCTTCCAACTTTATTATTATTATTATTATTATTATTATTATTATTATTATTATTATTATTATTATTATTATTATTATTGTTGTTGTTGTTGTTGTTGTTGTTGTTGTTGTAATCTACACTGCTTAGTCTGTCCCTGGGGAAGCACTCTTCAAATACTTGAGAAGCTGTCACACAGAAGTCCAATATTTCTCTGTTGTTCCAGAGTGCAGAATGAAGAATAATGTTTTAAATTACAGGCTAGTGGATTCCAATTGGAAAAGGTTCCTAAGAAGTATTTGATTCCTCTTACTGGATGTGTCCAAGCAGAGATTAGTTTGGATTTCTGCACTGATCAGAGAGTAGGACTCAATACCTGACCTCTTTATGCTTTTTTCAAACATGTAATGGCAATAAATACCTCTATAAGGTTTTTTCTAGAGATGCCTTTACTTTACATTCAGAAAAGCTGATCTTAATGTTGTGTTTTGTTTGCACAGTGAAGTCTGGACTTTAAATCTGTAGTTGTCACTTTAATTAAGCCTGCTTGTTTTTGTAAGATCAGTACTACTCAAAGTGTTATTTCTCCCTCCCTTTCTTTGAGTCATCTTGACTGATAATATAAGCATAGGATTCATATGTACATGCTGTATTGCCAATCTGTGAGTCTCACATTTGGCCACTTCTCTTTTTGCATATTTAGTAGTTACAATCGCACTTCAAAAGTTGGGTGCTACTTCTTTGGATAGAATTGCATGTGGATAGAAATGTCATAAACTAATGTGATGCATGAATATTGGGAAGAATATAACTCTGGTTTTAAGAATTGTATCCCAAATCAGTGGACAGTAAGCCTGCTGAGTGTTTCATACTGCAGGCATCCACTGAAAATATCTGGGCTTTTTTTCCCCTCTTCCATTAATTACATTCAAAATGAGGCTGTTTCTGAATATAACACCTCTATGTTGACTTCAATCATCCCCTTGCAACATTTAGGCATGGTTTCACTTGCTACCAAATGTGTTTCTGCACCTGCTTCTTTTTTGATGCTTGGTACAAATGGCAGTTGGGGAAAAAAATCTTATGCCAGCTATGATAGTATGTGGACTTTCAGGGGCAGTGCCACCAGAAGGTTGACAAAAAGCAACAAATATGCCCTGTTTAGGAGTGTGATATCTAGAAAGAAAGAGACCAAGTTGGGGGAAATCACACTTCTCCCATCTTCCATTGCTCTATTCTTTTTTCATATGTGAAAGGCAGTAGACTGTGACTAGCAGAGATTCAGAATGCAGTCTTATTTTTTTTCCAAACCCCCCCCAAAGGATCTGTAGTAATTGGTAATGTTGGCAGTTCAACTGCTCTGTTGGACTGGATGAGGATAAACACCCTGAAATTTAATCTAGACCTAAGCCCCACTTAGGCATTGGCTTGAACATATGAATAGATAAAAGAGATGCAGAGAATCATAGGATTGGAAGGGACCTTGGAAGTCTTCTAGTCATTTTTTTCTCCAGCTTCTACATGCCAAGGTAGGAAAAGGGGTGACTGCATGAGAAGATTAAAAAAAAGTCAAGATAGTGGCCACAGAGTGTGATTGAAGCTCCACTACTTTTTATGTGAACTCCTGGACAGGAATTAAAGAGAAGGTGCATTTGTGTTCTTCTCTGATCCAGGATCTGATTATGTTGACAGCAATGCTCACCTTCAAGTGCACTGAATGCAGCTTTCCTACAAATTTCCCCTCTATATGTGCAGAGATTGGAAATAGTTGGGAGCAGATCTGCCTGTGGAACATCAACTCCCTCTCTCTCTCTCTCTATTTTTCATGTTCCACGTATTCCACTGAGTGCCTGAATGGGACTAAGGGTGCTCTTAATTAGTTAAAAAGGAGATCAGGTGACAGGATCTTCAAAAGGATTCCATTCAGCATTGGAACATGGCTGTATTGCTGATTCACACTGGCCAACAGCACCTAAATGCACTTAGCTGATCTTGAAAAACTTAATCAGTTGGCCAAACCTGGTTAATAGTTGGATGACAGGTCATCAGAGAATCCCAGGACTGTAAACAAGATCAGAAAATAAAACAACTCAGCCTTCCATCCTTCCGAGCTCAGTAAAATGAGGATCCAGATTGTTGGGGGCAATATGCTTACTCTGTAAACAGCTTAGAAAGGGCTGCAAACCACTGTGACACAGTATATAAGTCTAAGTGTTGTTGCTATAAACCACTTCCATGTTGCTGCCAAGGAAACTGCATGGGTGTGTCATGAGTCAGGATATCATGGGAGACTTATTTAGTTACTGTATTCCTGAATCTCATTATAGGTGCCCAGATTATGGTTATATATATAATTAACAGTATTCATAGCTAAGACTAATGTGAGAAATGGAATGCCAGATGTGGTCTTAGTGACAATCCCTTAATTACACCCTATTTGGATTATAGTAACACACTTTGAAAAACATTCAGAAACCTCAGCAAATCAAAGTGTGGCAGTCAGATTCTTGGTTAGAGATAACTGAAGGTAACAAGGTACAATCTCATGTCCAACAACAATACTTTCTTATTTCAGGATTTTTATTTGCTCTTTATTTGTTTCCAGATACAATTAAAATGTTCCCAGACACAATTAAAATTAATGGCACCTTTATTTAAAACCAGACTATTTGAAACAAAACATTGTCCCAAATTATTCTAAGAAACTGTTCTCTTTCTCTAATAACAACTGGTGCTACATTTGGTAGGAAGGTGAGAGAATACCTTCTTGCTTCCTACTCTTAAAGTATTGTTTCTCAATTGTGGCAACTTTAAGAGGTATGGGCTTCAACTCCCAGAATTCCCGAAACCAGTACTGGCTGGAGAAATCTGGGAGTTGACGTTCATACCTTTTAAAGCTGCTGAGGTTGAGAAACATGTTCTAGATATCTAACCTCCCTACAAACTTTTCTTACTGGTACTTTTATGCTGATGTGTATTTTGTTTGAAAGAGACCATTTATTAACTTTTCAATCTTAATTATAATTTTATATTCTATCATATAATCTTATAATATAAAAATGAGATTTACATATAATACAAATAAGTGCGTGTATACGTGTGCACGCATGCACGCGCGCGCACACACACACACACACACACACACACACATATATATATATACATGCTATACAGAATAAGAATGAGTATGTCATTTTCAGCTTTCAGTTTCTCATTTACTCTAAAGCAGAGGTCCCCAACTTTTTGGGCACCAGGGACTGGTTCCGTGGAGAATGGTTTTTCCACGGACTGGGAAGTGCATGGTTTTATGTGCTGCCTGCATCCCACGGATGGGGCTTTGCTTGTTTCTGCAGACCGGTTGCTGGCATGCTGTGGCCCAGTACCGGTCCACAGACCGGGGGTTGGGGACTCCTGCTCTAAAGGTTGTTCCAATTCCATGTTGGTTGCATTTCCACAGAAACATAGAAAGACAGACACACAGTGAATGCAAAATAAAACTGACGTGCAACAAAAGTCCAATCTGCATATTTTGGAGAGAAGAGCACATTCAGCATACAATTAAAATAATTAAAATCTGGTGCAAATATTTTTCCCAATATTTTCCCCACAAAATTGTGGGAGAATAGAAACAACTTCTGACATTTTTGTGCAAATGGTCATTCACTAATTCACAAATCCACTCCCTCCCTCCCTCCCTCAATATAATAGATGGCTATCATCCCCAGATAGTCTTTTCTGTCTTAATATCACTTTTTGGAACAGACCTGTAACTACATGTGTCTTAAAAAGTTTCAAAATGTTAAAGAAAATAGAAGTTGAGGAATTTGAAGATTAGGAGTAGAATGTGATGTAAATTCTAATGATCTCCTCTCCAACAGGAAACAAGCAACCATCCACACCTGACAGTGAAGAAGCCTCTATTACATTAAAAATATGCACAACACAGATATTGCTCTTCTGTCTTATTTGCATATTACTAATAAACTCTGCCTACAATATGTAACTGATTTGCATTCATCTTGTTTCCTTGTGAATAAAATGCATCTCCCACACAAGGAAGCACATAATTTCTTGAGCAGAATGTTTATTATTTCTTAGAGCTTTTTCATCATAACTGGTCCCACCTTGTTGTTTTCGCTGAGAAATCCATATTTTGTGGAGGATATATGAGCAGAGATACACATGAATCAAAACAGCAAAAATCCCTTTCTCTTCCCTTCCTTTCCCTTCCCTTCCTCAAACTAAAAGAAATGATCTAGCTCTTATTTTAAGAGCAATATTTTAAATATCTCTAGTTAGGAGTTTATGTATTAAAAATTCATTTAACTTGGCATCGGCCCTAATACTTAGCATTTATATAATACATTTCAATGTATTTGATCAGTAATTTTTAGTGCTTACTCAAAAGAATAGAAAGCATTATCATCTTCAGATTACAGGTGTAGAGTTGGGAGGAGGGTAAGGATAAAGCTGAGAGATGAGAAACATTATAAAGAATAAACCATGTAGTTTATTCTTTAACTGATTTTTTTAAAAAAACAATTTAACTGATTTTTAATACAGAAAAAATTGCTGGAGGATGTAATCAGGACTAAAGGCAAAATAAGGCTGTATGATATTTTCTCTGATAGTTTTCCTCAGAGAATATGAAAGCCATCTTCAGATTGCCTCCCTACCCACCCACATACACGGGGAAAACAGATTATTATATTTTTACTCCAGGGAGGAAAGAAGCTGAAAGAGAAACAAATTTTAGGAAGAAAAGTGGCTGGCATCAAAAGGCTGGATATTCCTTCTCCAACCCCTATTTCTTTTTCTGATTGTTTCAACACTTTTCAACACAAAGGACAGACTTGCAACTGAACAATGTATAATGTACCATGTAGTCTGACCTAAATCTATCCATTTTACTGGTGGCTGAGGAAGTTCCTCTCTTGAGTTCCCACTCTTAACTGCTTAGCTATACCAATCTTGCACGTTGTACTCTGATACACCATTATGTGATGTAAAATGTTATATGTAGGTGCAATGCTTAGCAACATCTGACCATTTAACCTTCTGAATTCATAGCATTTCAAAACTTGCTGAATCTTCCCTAAGATTGGAAATAACACAACAGATATAAGATGTGAATATGCTCGCATATACTGGCAGCCAGCCTTAAAATATTGAAGAGCCAGGTTGGTCTAGTCCAGGGGTCAGCAACCTGAAACAGTGAAAGAGCCACTCGGAACCGGTTCCCTCACAAAAGGAAAAACTGGGAGCCGCACAAAATGTGTGCGCGTGCGCGTACATGCGCGCATGTGCAGAACAGGGTTTGAAGAGTGGAGCCAAGGCGAGATATGCACCTACCCTGCCTATTTGAATTGATTGGTTGAACTTTTTTAGTCCCACTTTTTTTTTTTGGACTGCACATGGCAGAGGACTGGGAGCCGCAGGAGATGGCTGAAAGAGCTGCATGCAGCTCCGGAGCCGCGGGTTGCAGACCTGTGGTCTAGTCGTTAAGGTACCAAGCTAGAATCTAGGAGACTGGATTCTTAGGCACCTTAGGCACGAAAAGCTGGCCCAGTGACTTTGGGCCAGTCACTCTCTCAGCCCCATGACATCAGGCTTGGGAACAAGATGGTTGATCAATTCCTGTTGCAGCCAATGGATCAACACTTGATCCAAAAAAAACCCTAAACCAGAATCTGCCCTCATGTGGAAAAACACTAGGAAGGAAGAAAAACATTTAAGAGGTGAAGGTACTTACTGCAAGCATTGAAAGTTAGGGAAATGTAGGCTGCTACTTTGTCTACATGTCACCTTTAAGGTGAGCTGATCAACTGATTTGAGAACATGGTTTCCATGACAGATTTTAAATCTATCCTTCTTACATTTGCCTCTATGTTCAGAGATTAGAATCATGTTTAAACATTGTCTAAACTACTGCATTCAAGGAGTTTTCAGTTGTAATAAGAATGTATAATAATTACCAACAGATTCAAACATTATCACCATTTATCACCTTTAAGGTGAGCTGATCAACTGATTTGAGAACATGGTTTCCATGACAGATTTTAAATCTATCCTTCTTACATTTGCCTCTATGTTCAGAGATTAGAATCATGTTTAAACATTGTCTAAACTACTGCATTCAAGGAGTTTTCAGTTGTAATAAGAATGTATAATAATTACCAACAGATTCAAACATTATCACCATTTTTCATTTTTTAAATTAGAAAAAAATCCTTGAAATTAGGACTTCAAATTGCCTATGATTTGCATAGATGATAGAATCATTTATTGGAAAGAACCGTTTAGTCTGCTGAAACCAATTCTTCGCACGAATTTAAATTAAAATATTTTTGACAGATGGCTGTCCAGCCTTTGCTTCAAAATATCCAGGGAATGGAAACTTATCCCTCTCTGGGTAATTAGTTCTCCTGTCATGCTGCTCTTCCTGTCAGGAACTTTTTCCTAATATTCACTCAATCTGCCTTCCTGTAATAATGTAATCCAATATTCTGGGTCTTGCATTTTGGTACAATAAAAAGCATGATTTGACCTTCTTCTGTGTTACATTATTTCATGTATTTGAAGAAGTATATCAATATTCTCTTCCAGTTATCAAGGCTCAACATGTCTACTTCTTTCAATCTCTATTCATGTGAGTTATAGAATAACAGAGATGGAAGGGACCCTGGAGGTTTTCTAGTCCAATCCCAAGCTCAAGCAGGAGACCCTATATTCTTCTTAAAAGCCTCTAGTGTTGGAGCACCCACAATTTCTGGAGGCAAGCTGTTCCACTGATTAATTGTTCTAACTGTCAGGAAATTTTTCCTTATTTCAAGGTTGGTTCTCTCCTTGATTAGTTTCCATTCATTGGTTCTTATCCTGCCTTCAGGTGCTTTGGAAAATAGTTTGTTCCCCTTTTCTTTGTGGCAGCCCCTTAAATACTAGAACACGGCTATCATGTCAACTCAGTCCTTTTCTAAGGAATTGTCTAATGACTAGACAAATTCAATTCCTATAACTGTTCTTCATATATTTTAACCTCCAGTTCCATAATCATCTTTATTAGTCTTCTTTGCACTCTTTCTAGAGTTTCAACATCTTTCTTATATTGTGGTGATCAAAATTGGGTGCAATATTCCAGGCTGGTCCTATGGGATTGGAATTCTCTCAGTACAAGATGAAAAAACAATATACAACCAGAGATGACTCCTGAAAACTAAAGAATCAATGCATACTAGGTCCCATAGTCTCATAAACTGTATGTGGCTTTTCTGTGGATTGGCTATTAATTAATATTTTGGAAAAAAAAACCATACTTAATTTTGTATTAAAGTAAGGTGATTTTGTCATTGTAAAAACAAATCTTGGTTACATTTCAGTTAAATTCCATCTGATATTGTTCTTTCTAATTAAATACAGGTGCACGTTGTTAGATATTGCAGAAATGTCAGTTCTTTAATTCAAAGACTTGTAATCAACAAAGTAAAGATTGCTTTAAATGGATGACATTAGTTTCAAATATGACTTGGAAGAAGTGCTTTAGACTTCTTCAAGCCTGAAGAAAAGCAAATTTAAAACTTTGATGGATATTAACATTTCTTAAAGCTGTGACATTTCTGTTCCCATGTTTTTGAGGAAGTTGGGCTACTTTAATAAACAGTAGAGAGGTGCATTTGTTGAAATCCAAACCAGTTCTTCCAAATCTTCTTCAAAGTGAACATACTTTAAATGTTTATATCCTGATGTTTCTTTGCCATTTAATTAGCTGCAGGTTATACCCCTCACATGTGAAAATCAGTATGTCCCCTTTTTTTAAAGAAAGGAGACCTTGAACGAATGTTCCCTTAGGCATCGGGGTACCTGATTATTTTGGAACTGATAAATACATTTAATATTTTTAGCGTGTTGTAGGTACTCTTACAAAATGGTTGTTGGAGATCTGCACTTTCCCCAATGAACACAAGAAAAGTACATGCTCAATTGTAATCAAATAAGCTGATAAATTTGCATCCTGTTAAACTTCCTGGGACGCGGTGGCTCAGTGGGTTAGGACACTGAGTTTGTCGATCTGAAGGTCGGCAGTTTGGCGGGTCGAATCCCGAGTGCTGCGTAACAGAGTGAGCGCCTTTTACTTGTCCCAGCTTCTGCCAACCTAGCAGTTCTAAAGCATGTAAAAATGCAAGTAGAAAAATAGGGACTGCTACGGTGGGAAGGTAACAGCGTTCCGTGCGCCTTTGGCGTCTAGTCATGCCGGCCACATGACCACGGAGACGTCCTCGGACAAGCGCTGGCTCTTCGGCTTTGAAACGGAGATGAGCACCGGCCCCTAGAGTCAGAAACGACTAGCACGCATGTGCGGGGGAACCTTTACCTTTACCTTAAACTTCCTAATCCCTGAAGGATATTTGGTCTTATTGTACTTCTTCTTTTCAGGACAGAAAGACATAATGAGTGGGGTGCAATTCTTAGTCCAGTGGACTACAGAACATTGATCCATACTATTCCTTCCTCCCATGAGATATTACACACTTTGTATGTATCTATATGAGTAGGGGCACATACTAATTGACCTTAGTCACCATGGAACCTATGAAGCCTGGTTTAGCAGCAGTACATGTGAGAATGATCTGGGAGTTCTAGTAAATCACAAAGTATTGAAATTGCTAAAAAAAAGAAGGGCAAAAGTTATTTTGAAATATACTGCAATAAGCTCAAGGGAAATAATTACCCACTCTATTTACTCTGGTCAGTCTACACTTGGAATACTGGATCCAGTTGTGTGTGCTGCAGTGTACAAAAGTCATCAATAAAATAAAGTGAGTTAAGAGGAGAGCTTAAACCCTATGAGAGAATGACTGAAGGCTGTCATACATAGGGTCAAGTAGACCTACTATTGTGGTCCTAAACAATAAAGCTAGAACTTCTGGTTAAGTAGATTCAGACAGACATTGGGAGGAAAACAAGACAATGGATTAGGCTCTTTCAGGATGTTTCCCTTAACTAGAATCTATAGAGGCTGAATCTGTCCACATCTTGAGCAAACCCAGCACCAAATAGGAGATTAAGCTAAATACATTACTTTCCAGCTCTATGATTCTATCAAATCCCAGGTCAACATGAAATTCTCAGAGAATGTATTGCAAATCCCTACCATAGGAAACTTGGAATGCCTTTGTTGTTCTTCCAGGGCCATGGCAGTTTACATAGGAAGACAGAATATTCCACAAGGGAGTGGGTAGTGCACCAGCACAATCCAATTTCATTTTGATGCCATGGTTACCTTCCACAAAATGAAATGTATTCTTATTTCTAAATGGTAAGAACTTGGTGAGAGACATATCTAATTACTTCTTTCAAATGCAATTGATTCACATTCATAAGACATATGCTATTTTTTTCCAATGGAACCCTTATTGTTATTATAATACCTGTTGAGTGATACCACTAACAGACCTGGCTTTTCATTTCGAAGTACAAACAGCTGTGCAACAGATTGTCTGAACATTCTCTGTAGCAGAATGCAACATGGATCACTGACACAAAGGCAACACCTTACCAGCTGGGTCTATGTCTGAAAAAAAATGTCTATTCCTAGATGATTTACCTGTTTTCAACTTTGTCACCTTGGTGTTTTGGCTATCCATGAAATAAAGTTAACAGTTAAAACTAAAAATGTATCTGGCCTTCCAGAAGGAGTCAAAATGGCCATTTTTAAATGATGGTGACTTTATTAGCAGGAGGTATTTCTAAATACGTTTTAAATTCTTTGATTATTTATTTGCACTATACTTGCATTCTTTTCTGTAAAGTAGGCTGAGCATCATAAGAGAGAATCTCTTCTAATGTATTCATATGTCGAGAATCTAAATTTCCTAATCATAATCATATCAGTGAAAGTAAAGCTGTTCTTAGAAGAATGTTTTATCATAGAAAATGGTGTTCCTTTAAAAGGGATTCAAAGGGGAAAAATGATATAAAAAGAAGCTGTAAAATTACACACAACACTTTGAATATTCAAAACAGATAGTTTTCTATATATTCAAGAAGCATTTCTTTTCTTTTTCTTTCTTTTCTGCTTTAACTATGCAAAATGGAACAAAATCACCCTTTTGGAATTCTGAAACTGTGTTATGGCTGCAAAACCAGTAATTTTCAATATTCCAATAGGATTATAGAAAATGCATTTGAACCTAACTTATAATTGGAGATCCAGTTATGATAAAAACAGCCTAAAATGCAGGAGTAAAAGAACCTTTTCAACTAATTATAGCTAATTTAGTTCAGAATTGTGGACGTGATCATTTTTTCTCCTATATGTATAGTTTAATTATGCTAAATATTCATGTCTACATTTTTGGAGAAGATAAATATTATCAATCCCTTTCAAAATAAACATGCATTTTCTGCAGATTGGATTCACATGTAATTTTGCATGTTTTTCCTGGTGATCCCTTTCTTTTGTTTACCTTCTTCCTTCCCTAACTTATTGGAAGGCCCTCTTTGGATAGGGATTCCTTTAAAATGTTGTTTACACTATGCAAGGCACACTAATGCTTTAACTGAATGCATGCTATGATTTATTAAAGGTACTTGGCATCTGCAAATCTGAAAAAAAAGTGCACTACTTTAAGAGTCGCATTCATTTTAATGAGTGGGTTCCTTAAAGTAGAAGCATTTTTCTTTCTTTCAGTCTGAAAAAAGGCAGTGGGTTGGTTTTTTTAACTTGCTCCCTTCAAGTCAGTTTTTGATTCCTGGCAACTGCCTGGACTACTCCCTACAGTTTTCTTGGCAAAGCTTTTTGGAAGTGGTTTGTCACTGCCTCTTTCTTAGGATTGAGGGACATTGACTGACTCAGGGTCACAAAACTGGCTCTGTGCCTAAGGAAGGACTAGAACTCACACACCACAACATTAAACTGGCTTTCATCTGCAAAATATCCTGCTTCTTTAATTAATATAGAACTCAGTGGTTGTGCTTGAACAAGGTCCAAAGCACATCTTTCTAATTATTTTCAAAGCATGCATAGCCTTAATAGATATATAAAACACTTCTGAGTTTGCCTTGTATGGTTTAGAACTAAATTAGATGGTCTGTAAATATAATGTAAACTTTCTTGTTATTTTTGTTTCTAGATGAGACTGTGGTTCATAGAACTAGTGGAAGCCTACCAGCATGGGTATCCACAGGAGAACAAAGAGTGGAATGTGCATATCATGGCATCTGTAGAGAAATTATATCACTTATATAGCTGCATCAGGTGTCATGGTGCAAGTATATAAATGTATCATTTGCTCAGTGGCATTGTGATCACTTTATCGTCATTTCGATGTGGCTTGCTAGAGATGCTGCTGCATATAATTTCCCCAGACCTCTGTTTAATAAAAAAATATATGAATACATTTCATTTGTGCTCTAACTAATCATAGGCCAACCATGCTAAGATATCAGAAGAAAGCATTGGTCCTTATTTGGGAAATACTTCTACTGATTCTCTAAATTGTAGTGCCTTGACACTGATAATAGTTTGCTAGGAATCCTTTAGTCATTTACAAATCCCCAAGTAACATGACTGAATGATAGTACTTGCACCTTCCTAGCTGGATTAGGAAAACAATATATTTCCAAATATACTTGTATTATATTTGGACTATACAGATGATCCTTGACTCAAACAGTTTGTTTAGTGAATGTTCAAAATTACAGTGGCCCTGACTTATGACCATTTTATAACTACTGCAGCATCCCCATAGTCATGTGATCAAAAAAATCCAGAATTCAGATGCTTCACAATATTTAATTGCACGGTCATGTGATCCCTTTTTGTAACCTTCTGACAAGCAAAGTCAATGGGGAAGCCAGATTCACTTAACAACTGTCTTACTAACTTAACAACTGCAGTGATTCACTTAACAACTGTGGCAAGAAAGGTCATAATGTGGGACAAAAATCAACAAATGTCTCGCTTAGCAACAGAAAATTTGGACTCAATCATGGTCGTAAGTCGAGGATTACCCATACAGGAAACAATTTTGTTTATTCTTCTTGTTTATTCTTATAAGTTAATACTGGGTTTATTTTTTTGAATACAGGATTCTGCTTCAATGATCAATCCACCCCAAGTCCATATTTTATTATTCATTTATTTATTATTCAAGCTATAAAACCAATATCCACTCTTTGTTTAGAAGTCTTATTTACCATGCTGTCACGGAAAAAGAAATGGAGAGAGAATTCTCTTTATTTTAATTTTTTTAAATGGGGCTTGAAAGTACTGCAGAATCTTCACTAATGAAGATTGGCAATGGAATGGTAGAAAAGGAAGTTTTTTCCTTACTAATTGGAGTAGGATGGCTGCTTTCTTTCCAATCCATGGATCTTTAAAAGAGAAGGAGGGTGGGATAAAGGTGTGATGGGAGGGGTTTATAGAAAGTAAAATTCTTTTTTGCCTTCCTTCAGACAAGGCTCCACTGGTCATTTCAAAGCAGAAGACCAGAGAGTTCTGTCATCATCTCAAATCATGATAGTTACAGGTAATCCTCAATTTATGAACATAAATGAGATTGGGAAATTGATTCCTAAGCAGGCAGTTGTTTAAGAGATGCATTATGTGATTGTGACTTTTGACCTATCTCCTGTCAACTTCTCCCTTGACTTTCCTTGTCAGAAGGCAGCTGGGAAGGCCACAAATGGTGCTCATGAGACTCTAGGATACTGCAACCATTGTAAACATGTAATTGCTGCCAAGCATCTGAATTATGATCACATGTCTGCAGGGACACTGTGCTGGTTGTAAGTGTGAGGACTGATTGCTGGTCACTTTTTAAAATGCTGTTGTAACTTCAACAGGTCACTAAATAAATAGTTGTAAGTAGACCACCTATAGTGATTTTATTTTTTTTTACATTTTTAAAATGTAAAGTGTTTCAAGTATACTAAGATGTTAACTGGCAAATGTGTGGTTTCTGAGAGCCTTCCAGATATGTTTGTCACACTTTCCTCTAACATATGCAACCGTACATAGTTCCTACTCTTCTATCAAATATGTTCCTGTGACATTTATAGATCTGCTTTTAAATTCTTTTCTAATGTTACTCCTTACTCTTTTAAAACACAACTAGGGAGACACATACTGCATGTAAGACAACTTTGATTTGATTTGATTCAGCATGAATTTCACTTCCTTGCTTTTGACAAGAAGAAGTGGAATACATCACATTAAGAAGGGATGAAAATTTACTACTCTTTAGTTTTCTAAAACAATTTTCAGAAATCTACAATTTTTTTATAAAGGAGAAAGAAACAATTTAAGCTTCAAATATGCTGAAGATAGAAAGATTTGCCCATTTGCTATCTGTCTATATCTATCCATCTTTTTTTTAAAAAATCCCATTTATATCCCGCCCTTCTCCGAAGACTCAGGGCGGCTTACAATCTAAAGCACAATGTGCTTAGCAATAGCCTTCATTCTATGTATATACCTGCTTATTAGGGCTTTCTGCCCCCCCAAGGTGGGATGCGAACCTGCACTAATTGCAGGCAGCTGGTGTTACTTAAGGAGGCATTAGCCCACTGCTCCACCAAGGCTCTGTCTGTCTATCAAATTTCTACACTGCCCATCTCAAATAAGTCACCTAAATGACTTTTAAAGATTGTGTACAAGCAGAAAGTAGGAATTTGACCTTTTTTTAGTCCAATGTTTCTTCATCTTGACAACTTTAATGACATATGGACTTCTGCTTCCAGAATTCCCCAGCCAGCATGCTATAGTCTAAATAGAGTCTAACCCTTCACTCAGTTATGAAGTTAGGTTAGAAAATCCAGAATTCATGAAAGAATAATATGTAGCTACAACAAATATACTCTCTATAAATATGCCTCACTATCATTTGGCAGCTTAATCTATACAACTTTATTACATTCAGAATTAAACAGGCAAGTTGTCTGAGTGGCATGCAGCATGTGAATAAACAAAACACTGAGTTGGTTAATCTGTGGCAACACTTTCCCTATAGATAGCAACGGGAAAAGAAATTGGGGATTCTGCAGATGGATATATTTTGTAATCAAACCTTGTCTTCCTAACTGGGGGCTCTCTAGGGGTTCTGATTCAAGGTTGTGTAATACGGGAGATACAAATCTAGAGAGCTTGCAGGTGGCTGAAAGAAAGTTGATGACAAATCTCTTAACAATCTAACTTAACATAAAGCAATCTGCATTCACAGGAGATAATGCCATTCTATTCAGATTAAATGATTATAACCATATAAATCTAAAACAGGCTAATGGACCATTAGGACAGTCAGCTCATCAAGAAAGCCCATCTCATTATCCCACCTTACAAATCCAAGTACACAAGCTCAATTTGATCCTTATGGCTGGCAAGGAATGTAATTATGGGCTACTAAAAAAAAGCACATCAAATTCCTGGACAGAACTGTGTGGGAGGCAATACCCTTGTCATCTCACCAGATAAGCAGGTTTTGTTGTGTGCTGCTCAGTATTACAGTCAAGAAAACATTTTCCTTGGCTGAAGACGGCACCAGCTTTTACTCCTCAAATAGAATGACAGGAGCAGCACAGGAGTTGTTGCCTTAATGGGAACTTGTTCTCTTAAATGACATCTTTTTGCATAGGTGGAAATTATTCCTGCCAAAGGACATGCAACTGAATTTGTGAGGAACCTAGAATTTTAAATATTAGAAATAACATAGTGTTGGGGGTGGGGGAGAGTAAATATGTCCATACTTAATGTATATCTATATACAAATGTTTCCATAACCAATAGGCCGAAGCAACATGATAATAGCAACGTAGGCATCTGTCAGGATAACAGAAGGAGACAGATGTTTGGACCATCATTAAAGGTTGACAAAATGATAACTTTGGCATTAGTTGGGAAGGCTTCACCCATTACCAAGACATTCTTTAAGATATAAGGGCATCTTATTTTTCCTTCTCTTTTTTTCCATGATGGTCTGATAAGACCCTATGTTTCATATGCTTGGTCTAAGACAGTCAATGAAGTAAAATGTGTGGAAACACTTGGATAAAAATGATGACACCAAGTTCATACAGCTCCAAGAACTTCACAGTTCAGCACTGAGCAACATATATTGCCTTCATCTGTTTTTGTTTTATAAGGGAAGTAAAACTCTAAGCTGATATTTTGGGCTTCTATTTCTGCCCAATGATACCTCAGAAAGCTAATGTATACTTCATAATATATAAATGACAGTGAGTGCTTTTCTATTCTGGGTAGGTGCATTGGGAAGCCATTAATACATTGTGAAATAAACACTTTCTTTGACACGATAACAACATTTTTGACAGATGAATGTTTGTGATGGAAAATGTAAATTGTGAAGAATCTTTGAGAGGCTACTCAGATGAAAATCAAAAACTTTAAATTACCTATGGCATTCTACTCATTCTATAAAATGAGTGGGTGGGTTATTAGGCAGTGTGCTGGGAGTTGAGGTCTGCATACCAATAGTTATTATCTTAGATGTGCACACTAGCAGTAGGCATGGTGGTTGCCAGCTTCCTCCTTGCCTCACCCAATTCACATTACCTTAGAAAGACTCATTCCATGTATCACCCACACACCCACACACCATAATTATATTCCTTCTGGCTTTCTGCTCAATTTTGGACTTGCAATAGTTTGGTGATTCAGCCAGAGTTATGCTGTATCATCTGAAGTCTGGGCTGCAGGTTGCCCCTGTGTGCGATAAATAACCTCATCAAAGAAGGAATGATAGAAAAGTGTTTTCATCTTCCTTGGCTTATCTAAAGAACATAATGAGTGGTAATCTTGGGATTGACAAAAAGAAATTTGTAATCAGACAACAAACAAAAAAAATGGCACGTGCTGTCCTAAGATATGAATATAGCTATTATTTTGTTCAGTCTTTCTGTCACATCTGAATCTGCATAATCCAATGAATGTAACTTCACTGGGATTGTCTTTCTGGAACCAGTTCTTTGAATTCTTGTACACTCTTGCTTGTGCCACTAGTAATAATATAGTATTTAGCCACTTAGTCTTCGTTGGCCTCTTTTTGATGACTTTTTCCCCAAACATCAAAGTCTTTTTCAATGATTCTTGCTGTCTCATTATTAATGCTTCCAGTGAACAATTTGGATTTCTTGATCAAATACTGAATTTTTTTTCACAGAAAAAAATATCCAGAACAACAGTTCAAAGGCAGCAATGTATCTTTATTGTTAATGTGATCTCTCTCCATCTTAATATTTTGTCTAGCTCTGTCAGAGTCTTTCTTGTTGGATCCTGGGACATGTATATTTGCCTTCATTCATGAGAGACTTTCTTCCATGTAGCAGTCATTTCTTTATTTCAGGGCTACTATCATCATCCCTGTGACTGTTTTTGAATCCTGTGGGTTTTTTTTTCTTGAAGTTCCTCAGAGAGAAGAAGATAAAATTTGTTAGCATTTTAACTTTTTTATCAAAGTAGTTAATATTTCAAATTCTCTCTAACCTAATTTGCATTAGGTTAGCACTATGATATTGAGCATTAGACCATATTTTTTGCACACTTCTCTTTCATTTTCAACAAGACTTCTACCAGTCATCAAAGTGATATCATTATGTGTCTTTGGTTGTTGATCTTTCCAACAGCATTTTTTAATTGCAGGTCCTAGTCCAGCATTTCTCATGATACATTCTGAATATAAGTTAAATCAATAAATCTTTATGTATTGCTTTCCCAATTTTGAATCATATAGCTGTTCCATGTTCCATTCTAATTGTTGCTTCCTATTAATCATACATATTCTTCAATAGGTGGATAATTGTCCATATATACCCATGTTTTTAAAGGCTATTCATAATTTCCTGTAATTTACATAGTTAAAAATGTTTGTATAATCAGCAAAGGAAAAATAGACCTCATTCTACATTTATCTTTCTATATTGACTAGAATTACTAAATTGCTACCTACTATTTACATTCACTAGTATGCTTTTTCAATTATCTGTTGAATGTTAGCCATGTGATCTTGGATTTCCCTGCTTCTCTAAAATCAGCTTGTTCATCCAGTAGTTCTCATTACATGCAGGGTTGAAGTCTGGATTGTGAAAGGTTGATCATTACTTACTACAAATGAGATAATTATAATAGTTTGATGTTTTGAGCATTCCTTAATGCTGCCATTTTTAAACATTGGGATATAAATGGATTTTTTTCCTAGTTTGGCTATTGCACTCTTTTCTGTACCCATTTACAAATGGCAGGTAACACTTGAACTAAATCAGCTTGAAAGGTTTCCATCTATTCCTGCAGCTTTGTTATCATGTTTTCTAGAGGTGATTTAATTTTACTTCCTATAACTTTTGGCTCAAATTCAATAATGAAATCTTCATAAGCATTAACAATTTTGATACATTTTTTTGTACAGTTCCTTTTAACATTTTCTTTCCTTGCTAGATTTTTGCCATATTTAACTTTTATTACCTATGTATAAATAGCAATAGCACTTAGACTTATATACCACCTCATAGTGCTTTACAGCCCTCTCTATGTGATCTACAGAGTCAGCCTGTTGCCCCCAACAATCTGCGTCCTCATTTTACCGACCTTGGAAGATGGAAGGCTGAGTCAACCTTGAGCCGGTGAGAATTGAATGCCAAACTGCTGGCAACTGGCAGTCAGCAGAAGTAGCCTGCAATACTGCATTCTAACCACTGCACTACCACCAAGAATTATTTTGATTTCTATAATTTTTGTAAATAAATATTTTGAACTTTAACTAAATTGATATCCTAAATTTCTTTGTATTGCATAGTTACATATAACTCTTTTTCTCCTAGTCTTCTCTTGAACTTTGGATTTCATTAAGTACATTTTCCTCCAATGGCTCACTTTTGCTTTCTGCCTGCCTTTATCTATTTTCAATGACTCAGTGGACAGCCATTTTACCTTCTTTGGCTTTTTTGCATTGTTGGGATATTTCTGTTCACTTCACAGTAAGCAGGGTGAACTAGAAATTCAGGTAAATGAGGGCAGATATGATATTGTTGCCATTACGGAAACATGGTGGGATGAAACCTACAAATGGAACACACAGCTAGAGGGATTTAAACTATTTAAAAGAAACAGACTAAACAAAAGAGGAGGAGTTGCTCTATATATAAGGAATAACTTTATCTCTACAGAAATAGAGCACAACAATTATGAAAACTGTAAACTTGAAAGCATTTGGGTCAACATAAAAGGGGGAAAAATGACATTGCCATAGGTGTATACTATAGGCCGCCCAACGAAACAGAGGAAATAGATGAACTTTTTGCTAGTCAGCTAACTAAGGTATGTAAGAAGCATATCACAATAGTAATGGGGACTTTAATTACCCTGATATCAACTGGGAGACAAACTCTGCACCAAGTGGAAGATCAAACAGATTCCTGTCAAACCTAGCAGACAACTTTCTCTCCCAAAAAGTAGAGAAGGGAACTAAGGGATTAGCCATATTGGATTTAATTCTCACTAACAGAGATGAAATGATAGAAGGTGTCAAAGCCACAGGAACCTTGGGGGGAAGTGATCATGCAATATTGGAATTCAACATTCTGAAAGCATAAGCAATAGTACACAGTCAAACTAGAGTCTTGGACATTAAAAGAGCTAATTTCAATAAACTTAGAGAGATCGTGGGAAGAATTCCATGGATGAGAATCCTCAAGGGGAAAACAACTCAAGAAGCTTGGGAAATTTTGAAAAGTGAGATAATAAAGGTCCAGTCTAGCACAATACCAATGAAGAGGAAAAATAACAGCTCTCAAAAGAAACCAGCATAGCTGCATAAAGAACTCTCTGATAAATTGAAAGATAAAAAGGACAAGTATAAGAATTGGAAAGAGGGGCACATAACTAAGTCAGAATATCAGCAAATAGCCCATGCCTGCAAAGATGAAGTGAGAAAAGCTAAGGCTCAAAATGAAGTAAGGCTTGCGACCAAAGTCAAAAATAACAAAAAATGCTTCTTTCAACATATAAAAAACAAGAAAAAAGTTAAGGAAATGATTGGTCCATTAGTGGGTGAAAGTGGCAAGAAGGTGATAAGCAATAGGGAGAAAGCAAAACTATTTAATTCATTTTTTGCATCTGTCTTTACACAAAGGGAAAAAACAGTCCAACCTACCCAAACCAGTGCCATAAAAAACAGAATAGAAACGCAAGTTAAGATAGGTAAGAAAATGGTAAGTGAGCACCTGTCCAGCCTAGATGAGTTCAAATCACCAGGACCAGATGGATTACACCCCAAGGTTCTCAAGGAACTGGCAGACGTGCTCTCAGAACCACTGAACTATATTTTTCAAAGATCCTGGAGCACTGGGGAACTACCAGAGGACTGGAAGAGAGCTGATGTAGTTCCCATCTTCAAAAAAGGAAAAAAATGGATCCAGGAAACTACAGACCTATCATCCCGACCTCAATACCTGGGAAGATTCTGGAAAAGATAATCAAACAACAAATCAGCGAACACCTTGATGCAAACAAAGTCATCACTAAAAGTCAACATGGGTTTGTCAAAAACAGATCATGCCAGACAAATCTTATTACATTCTTTGACCAAGTGACAAAACTAGTGGACCAGAGGAATGCTGTAGATATAATTTACTTGGACTTCAGTAAGGCATTTGATAAAGTAGATCACAACCTACTACTTGATAAGATAGAAAAATGTGGGTTAGATAGCATTACCACCAGATGGATTTGTAGCTGGCTGACAGGCTGTACTCAGCGTGTGGTCCTCAATGGAACTGCATCTACATGGAAGGAAGTGTGTAGTGGGGTGCCCCAGGGCTCTGTTCTGGGCCCAGTGCTCTTCAATATCTTCATTAATGATTTGGATGAGGGGATAGATGGGGAACTCATCAAATTTGCAGACAACACCAAGCTGGCAGGAATAGCCAATACTCCAGAAGATAGGCTTAAGACACAGAAGGATCTGGACAGACTCAAACACTGGGCACTATCTAACAAAATGAAATTCAATGGTGAAAAAAGTAAGGTTCTACATTTAGGCAGGAAAAATCAAATGCATAGGTATAGTATAGGTGGTACCTTGCTCAATAGTAGTAACTGTGAGACGGATCTGGAGTCTTAGTAGACAATCACTTTAATATGAGCCAGCAGTGTGCTGCAGCTGCCAAAAAAGCCAACACAGTGCTAGGCTGCATTAACAGAGGGATAGAATCAAGATCAAGTGAAGTACTAATACCACTTTACAATGCTTTGGTAAGGCCACACCTGGAATACTGCATCCAGTTTTGGTCACCACGATGTAAAAAAGATGTTGAGACTCTAGAAAGGGTACAGAGAAGAGCAACAAAGATGATTAGGGGGCTGGAGGCTAAAACATATAGGGAACGTTTGCTGGAATTGGGTATGTGTAGTTTAATGAAGAGAAGGGTGACATGATAGCAGTGTTCCAATATCTCAGGGGCTACCACAAAGAAGAGGGAGTCAAGCTATTCTCCAAAGCACCTGAAAGCAGGACAAGAAGCAACGGATGGAAACTAGTCAAGGAGAGAAGCAACCTAGAACTAAGGAGAAACTTCCTGACAGTTAGAACAATTAACCAGTGGAACAACCTCCCTCCAGAGGTGGTGAATGCTCCAACACTGGAGGTTTTTAAGAAGAGACTGGCCAGCCATTTGCCGGAAATGGTATAAGGTTTCCTGCCTGAGCAGGGGGTTGGACTAGATGACCTCCAAGGTCCCTTCCAACATTATTATTATTATTATTATTATTATTATTATTATTATTATTATTATTATTATTATTATTATTATTATTATTATTATTATTATCTTTAAAGATATCATGAATTTTAGATCAGAGATCCCTGGACACTCTGTTTATCAAACTGAATCTAGAAAATCTGTTATTTACCTTCACTGCATAATCATATGGAGATAGTGTTTTGTGGATCTGATATTATTGTGTTTTATTTAGTTGAAGTTGAACATTCAGATTCTGCGCATCCAGAAACAATCGGTTGACAGCTGTTTGAAACAGATTATATAAAGTTAGTACAGACTGTGAGATTTATTAAACAATTGCTAAATACCAGCCTGTACATAAATCCTTACAAGTTAAATACAACTCTCTTTAGCAAATAAAGAAAAATGAAAAGACTAGCAGCATCAATAGAAATTTTGTACCTTCTCTTATCATACTTCATTCTATCAGAAATAGAGATAGGGTTTTTTTAGTTAGATGAATCTGGCTGTTCAGGCTATTATATACCTGGTCTAGCATTTTGCATTACTCAATTAAATGCATTGGTGAAACTTCCTCTATTACTTGTCTCTAGCAAGCTAGATTTGATTCTAGAGCAGGGGGGGGGTCTTCAAACTTGGCCCTTTTATGACTTGTGGACTTCAACTCCCAGAATTCCTCAGCCAGCATGCCTGGCTGAGGAATTCTGGGAGTTGAAGTCTACAAGACATAAAAGGGCCAAGTTTGAAGACCCCTGTTCTAGAGGTAGTACACATCATCAAAACGTAGCCTGATTTCCTTTATTTTTTCTAGACGCTTTAAAAAGTACTTTTTGATTGTCATCATCACCTGTGATAGAACAAATTTCACAATATAACATTGCTAAGAATTAATTCCTTTATTTATTAGTTCTGAGCCCCCTGTCCATCCAATTAGCCAACACATGGTAGCTAGGCTCCTTGTCTTCTTTTGGGGAAATGTCATACATTGGACTGTCTCTGTTCTTTTGCCTCCCCATTCGGACAACTCCTTCCAAAGCATAAGTGATGCTGCCTACTAGCCTCCTTTACATATGCACATTGTATCTCCTAGTTATAAACTGCTATTGGATTGTAGCCAGTGAAATACTAGTGGAAAAAAAGTATAAAAGCTACTGATAGTTCCATATTCCATTCCAAGTATAAAAAATTCTGGTAGTTCCATACTCCACTGGCAGATTAAGTTTCATAACTATTACACATAATATCTAGCACACTGAAGTTGCAATGACTTGTGAAAATACAAAATGAAAGTGTTGTAATACTGTAGAAGTGTCACACTTACAGACAAATACTATTGGATACTATTCAATATTTTTTTTATCAATATGATCATTGTTGCCAACACACATAATGAAAAAGCTCCGTACAATATGGACTCTAGCTTTAAAGGTGATTGAACCTTTAGTTGACTTAGTTGATGCCCTTGAACATAAATTAAATTAAGTCCTTTAAGTATATGCTGACTAGGTATGTGTTCGTGTAGGCACATGTGATAACTGATAAAAGTTAAAACCTGAGCCATTGTGGTGTGCTGTAGCTTTTTAAACACACCAATATAGTGTAAGCTCACACAATCTGTTCCTGCAGTGAAGATAAACAGAGGACTTCATCTCAAAGGCTGTCAGTCTTGGCATGTTTTAGAAGTGCTGCACTCACTTTAGAACAGGGATTTTAAAAACAGCTTCTAATGGTATTAGAAAACTATATTTACTGCCTATCACATTCTCTGAAGACAAAGAACATCATGCTACATTTCCACAGCTATAGTTTGTATGCCGGTTTCAGTGTTAATGAAAAATATATCTTGCAGATAATGGTATGTGCAATTTTCGCATAATTTTATGGTTGTCTGCAAAACTGCTGAAGAAAAAGAGGGTTTTAGTGCTTTCATAGTCTCACTGTTACTTAAAAATAATATCTTGGCAGAAAAAAAAAACATGATTTCTGAAGGCCTTGAAACAATCAAAAAGTTAGAGCTTATTGGCTGGATGTAAGACCAAAATAGGGAGGCTTTAAATTGACTCCCCACACATCAGTTTTATTTTTTTCTTTTCAGTCTACATGAGTTAGGGTAAACTCAACAACACATTATCAAAAAGCAGGGCATAAAACATCAGTTTTATGTTCACTTTTATGTGTATATGCAAATGTAGGAGTGATTATTATAATTTAAATAGAAATACACTACTTTTCATCATGGTTGGAAAGATGGTGATAACGTGACCTGGAGGCCTACTCAGTCTCTTCCTGATAGGGAACTTGAAAGGCCATGCCCTCTTCCTAGACTGCTTTATCTTTATACTGTGCTTAAACAGGAAGCCCTTCAGAAAAGAAAAGAGGGTACTTTCGGACAGAATCCTGCTCCTGGAAAATAGGACACTTGGCTAGATATATAATATTGTAGTTTTGCAAAGACGTTAATAGACAGAGAGAGAAACATGAGAGTAAAAATAATGGAGATATATTATTGTGATGGAACGCTCCCCATTTAAAAAAGTTTAGACTATGCTTTTGAGACTTATTTCCTGCACCAGTTACAACCTTTAAATTTCTCCCAAGAACACTAAGAAAGGGGCAAAAAAATTAGCCACTGCTCCACTGGAGATATCAGTGTGCCACCATACCCCTTTCTAGGCCCTCAAAATATCAAAGTATCTCATGCCAATCCCAGGAGCCATGGTAGCGCAGTGGTTAGAATGAAGTAAGGTAAAGGTAAAGGTAAAGGTAAAGCTTCCCCTGCACATGTGTGCTAGTCATTTCCAACTCTTGGGGGCAGTGCTCATCTCCGTTTCAAAGCCGAAGAGCCAGCACTTGTCCGAGGACATCTCCGTGGTCATGTGGCCGGCATGACTAGATTCCAAAGGCGCACGGAATGCTGTTACCTTCCCACCGTAGTGGTCCCTATTTTTCTACTTGCATTTTTTACGTGCTTTCAAACTGCTAGGTTGGCAGAAGCTGGGATGAGTAACAGGTGCTCACTCTGTTATGCGGCACTCGGGATTCGACCCACCAAACTGCTGACCTTCTGATTGACAAGCTCAGTGTCCTAACCCACTGAGCCACCGCGTCCCTTTTTAGAATGCAGTACTGCAGGCTAATTCAGATGAATGCCAGGAGTTCAATCCTGACTGGCTCAAGGTTGACTCAGCCTTCCATCCTTCCGAGGGTGATAAAAGAAAGACCCAGATTGTTGGAGGCAATATGCTGACTCTGTAAACCACTTAGAGAGGGCTGTAACGCACTATGAAATGGTATATAAGTTTAAGTGCTATTGCTGTCCTGGGTTTAGAGCTTTAAAAAAAATGCTTTCACTTTGTTTTAACTTTGCTTAAATTTTAAATTTGCATAGAATGAGTTAAGAGAAGTGAGTTTTCATTGCTGTAATAATGTAACTGCTATGGCATACTGTTTTGAAATCCATTTCTACTGCTGATTATGTCCTTAGTAGTAAGTATAAGAGGTTGTTTTAGTTGAGAGAAGCAGACAAATCGGCTTCTATTTTGAAAAGAAAAGAGAAAGCTTTATGTATAGGTCATAGAAAGTTACACACTTCCTTTTCAGAGGAGTCATTTATCTGCCTCTGTTTTGAAAATGTTCCAAGTTGTCTTTTCCTAACTATGCAGAACTTTGTCATTGAAATTGACACCCTCTCTTTGCTCCTTGATGTTGCTCTTTCTCCTTGTTGGGAAACTTTGCTGAACTTGCTCAGGTTACAGGTGATCTTTCGTGTCACAAGGGCTGTTGGTGAGGGTGAACCAATTCCAATGACAGTAGTGTCCTTTTGTTTTATTTAAATTACATGGTAGGATAAATCCTTAAACACACACAATTTCATTAAAATCTTCAAAGTCATTAAGAGGGTCTTGTTTCACATAGTTGGCAAACATATAATTTCCCACACAATGGCACAAGAGTTTCCTATCTTTTACCTCAAATATTTAAAATTCTGAGGGACGTCTGTCTCAGTTTACATTTGGAAGGCATCCAAGTTCCTGAGAGATGAAGACACATAAGAAGGCAAAGCTTCACAAAAGATGCAAAGATGGGAAGGTAGGATAGGTTTGAGCAATCCAAATAACAATGCAGGTCCTTAAATTTAATTGCATGGTGTACAAAAAACAACAACCCATGTGTAATTTATATTTTCTTTCACATTCAGCCAAGAAAGTAATACATTCATAGCAATATGATATTAATATCCACACTAATCAAGAATGATTCAGAGAAAAAACCATCTTAGCGTGGGAGAGATACAACATTCATCTATACTTCTAGCTCCCAAATCACTTCAGTCTTCTTGAGCCTTGAAATCATATTCGGCATCAATGTAATGGATGTGTCTGGGTCAATGTCAGAACCAATTTATCCCTGAATAAACTGATAGAGAACATGAGCAGACCATGAGTTTGTCTTCAGACAGCATCATTCAAAGCCTTTCCAGATTTAGAAAGCAAGCCCTGCAGCCATCTTTGAACAAACTAATTGCAATTTTAAAATGAATTTGAGATCCCTTGCTGATCAGAGTTGCAAATATTACTAGAATGCATCCAATGAAATATAACATCCTAGAAAACTAGTGATTATTTAGATCTAAAAGTATACACAAAGTAAAAAAAGTAATCATTGATAATAACAAATTTATTGTAGATCTGCTAGACTAGCAACTTAAATAGAATCTTGGAATGGGTAATGTCTACATACAGTACATACATCCTGTACATAAGCAAGCCATCATGTCAGGTTCAGCTCCTAGTGAACGTGTGAACAAATGCTCAGCTAGTCAGCAAATAAGCTTTCACTAGGGTTCTCTCTGTAATTTATGCTGGGAATAGACTCAGAAAAGAGGGAATAAAACCATCAACAGAAGGATCCACCTAGGGAGATTCTCAGTCATTCAGGTCATAGTTGTCCCAAAGATCCTTTTTCACAAGGCAACTGAACTTTCTTGTTTTTAGGGTAGAATAGAGCTGGAAGGGACCTTGGAGGTCTTCTAGTTCAGCCCCCTGTTCAAGCAGTTGAACCTACATCATTTCAGACAAGTGACTGTCCAGTCTCTTCTTAAAAACCTCCAGTGAGGGAGCGTCCATGATTTCTGAAGGCAAGCCGTTCCACTGGTTAATTGTCCTCACTGTTAGGAACTTTCTTCTTAATTCCAGGTTGCTTCTCTCTTTGATCAGTTTTCAACCATTGTTTCTTGTCCTGCCCTTGGGCGCTTTGGAAAATAATTTAATACCCTCTTCTTTGTGGCTTCCTCTCAAATACTGGAATACTGCTATTATATCACCCCTATTTATTCTTTTCTTTAGACTAGCCAAACCCAAGTCCTGCAGCCATTCTTCATATGTTTTACTCTCCAGGCCTTGGATCATCTTAGTTGCTCTTCTCTGAACTTTTTCCCGGGTCTCAACATCTTTTTTGTAGTATGGTGACCAAACTTGGTTGCAGTATTCTAGGAGTGGTCTCACTAGGGTTTTATAAAGCGGTACTAATACTTTGTGTGATCTTGATTCTATGCCTCTGTTTATACAACCCAGGACTGTATTAGCTTTTTTGGTGGCTGCTGCACATTGCTAGCTCATGGTCAAGTGATCGTCCACTAGGAGGTCCCTCTCACAGTTATTGTTTTTGAGCCATGTCTCACCTAATCTGTACTTATATCTTTTTCTTTGAAGATGTTTCACTTCTTCACCAAGAAGCTTCTTCAGCTCTGACTGGATAGTGGGGAATGGAAGGATTTATACTCCTTGCAGACAGCTGGACATTTGCATTCTTTCAGAGAGTCGTTGATGCCACCTGGATCTGTGTCATTAGGGTCACCTGAGTAGTGCAAATGGGTATGGAGCCTTCTTGGAACTGTTGAAAGGACTGTGTTATAGACTGAAGATAGATTATGGTGTATCCCTCCTCTTCTGTTGAGGGAGGGCTGTTCAGTTTTGACATAGATTGCAACTCTATTATTCTGTATTCTACATTTGAAGTTATTAGTTCTATGAGACTGCATGTTGTTTCTGGCAATGCAACATGTTAGGTTGTGGACTTGTTTCATCTATTCACCCTAGTCAACTATATGAATAAGAAGCAGACACAAAGACTTGCATGTGAGAAGAAGAAATACACAAACATTCATTTGTTAGCATTGCATATACTCTCTAAAATTAATCACTGTATTGATTCTCTATATCAATGGGTACTGTGCAAGTCTTCTGTTCTGCGTATGATTCAACCTATGATAGACAACAAATTATAGAAGTTATAACTAAATACAAAATTGTCTTTAATAACCACATAATCATATTAAGTTTTGCAAGCAAGTTGAGAAGTAAAATATGAAAAAATGTCCTAAATATTTAACAACAAGAGAAATTAGAAATATGAATGAGAACACGTTCTATCCCATGAAGTGGTTATGTCCTTTATCTTCATATCTGTGATTTAGACTGCAGCTAGATATGACAAATTATGCAGGACTACACCTTTTTTGTAACTTTATAAGTGTAAGGGAGCACATTTTCAGATCTTTTTCTTGTTTATTTGTTTTTAATTAGTGTACACTTTGTACCAAAAAACCTTTATTTTTAAATTCCTGGATATGCTTCCTTGAACTTATTTCTTACCTGAATGATAAAAATAAATGTCATCTTTAAATTAAACAAGCACCGAAGTTTTCAGGCAAATCATTCAAACTCAGAAGAGAAGCCATTAGTTTTGTGGAAAATCTCAGAGTCCTCAGGCCAACTAAGCGGGAAGGATCTGAATTAGGTTTGCACGGGGGTTTGCAGAAGTGGAAAAATGTAATTATGGGAAAAGTAGGAATACGTGAATGGTCTGAAGCATAAAGTGCAGCACTTAGAATAAGACAATTGCCTAAATTCCCTGACTGACAGATGGATGTCACATTAGATAAAAACGATAACAGATTTAGTGGACTGAAGACTAACTTCCTCTTGGAAGTGCTCTGATCCCTGACCTAAAACCTGACTCCTGTTAGCTTCACTAACACAGAATAATTGTCACAGGTGCAGGATAAAAGGAACCTCAACAGCAGTACCAGTGGTTAGAAGACTCTTTCTTTTGATGACCACAAATGCACTGTTGAGATACAGTCCACAAGTCCTGACCTTCCTTGACCTTTGAAAACATTAAAATGTACACCAGAGAAAGAGGAAATGTGTGTGTGTGTGTGTGTGTGTGTGTGTAAAATATATACACACACCAAGGTGTGTGAAAAAAATATATACACACACTAAGGTTGGTTCTGGTGAATGCAATGAAATACTAAAACTGCCTAATACATAAATACACAAAGTGCAGAGTAATGATAAAATAATGCATTTTCATTAACACAAAGCCCTGTTTTCCATACCATTGTGCTGCAGTTTTAATACAGAATACTGTGTATTGAGTAGAATGCATGGGTTTTTATAATTATTAGTAAACTATTACCATGTCATATGCTGGATATGTTCACTGTTCTGAAATGATTCTGTTGTATTGATATGCTAATTGCTAGCTTTTGAACAGAAGCAAATGCTTTGAAATCTACTTAAATTTGGGAAAGGTAGAGGATTTTAGCAGGACTTATAAATGACATGGTGACAACTGTGAGACTTCACAGAAGTTTATACCTCCTTCTGTTAGAAAATAGAGTACATTTTATTTGCTTTCTTTGGCAACATGAATGGGGAATTCAGAAAACAAGGCTGCAACACAATGAGCTATGCAAATATTCTTTGTAAAAGACATGTGAATATTATAGAAGAAATCTAAATGATTGTGTATCCCATTAGAGGGAAGTCAATGAACTAGACTGCCAATATTGTTTTATTTTGATGTGGAAGAATGAATATCATAAGGTGGGGGGGATGAGTGAAATGATTGCACATCTCATTAAGCTAATGTGGATGTACCAAGTAACCTACGGGTGTTTTCAAACTGATTTACAGGAAACTAAAAAAGAAGACAAGATCAATTTCTTAAAGATCCAGTAATAAATGAAATGACACATGCAATTATTGTGATTGTTGGCAGTGGAGGAATACTAAAATCTTCCAAATATTTATTCACAAAATATGAAGGAACAGAAACAATGCATCAAACACAATGAAGACGCTGGCATCAAATTTCTGTTGCACTCTGAAAAGCAGCTATGAAAAAGCATAAGATTCATTGAGGGTTCTTACTGAGGTCATAGGTCCTGCCCTTTGGTTATTATTCATCCACAAATTGCTCTGATGAGTAATATGACACTAAATTGGGTATATACAAGCCTTAGGGTAATTGCCCAAGGTAAATATCATGATCAAATTACACTTTAAGGCTTTCTGTATAGGTAAGATGACTTCAGCCCACTGTGAAAGGCATAGATGTATTTCCACGATGTCATGAGTGCTTATGTTTAAAACATGATAAATATATGGGATTATTTCCATGCAATATATTGTCATGAACACTGGCAATAATGCCTTCCCCCGAGATACCATCTTTTCAAATGTGATGAGATCATCAGGTAACAGTTTAAGATATGAAGGCTTAGCATGCTGTGTTGTTAGCACTTTAAAAAAAGAAATTGCTGGGATAATTAACAACTACCTATTTGTCTGTGGGCTGCATTCATTATGCTGGCACAAATTGGAGGTCTCAAAAATCTGTGCAGTAAAAATTTGCTCTTTGTTCAGGAAGTTCCCCTCGGATTTGAGGGGAATTCTGGTTTGCTGTGTCTATTGTAATTGTGACAGGCAGTTGACATGCCTCATAGTCTAAATGTAGTGGCAAGCAGGGGGTGGTACAAATCATGGTGGGGGGAAAAAACTGCCATTCACCCTTCTGCAATGCAAAGGTGTTCTTAGCATACTCCAGCCTAAGTTCAGTCTAGAATTGGGTCTCTGAGGTTGAAGGTCAAATCTGTGAGGTCAAAGCTATTTCTTGTCAATCTTCGTTCCCTAATGACACATGAATTGGAAATTAGAACAAAGTAAGTAAAGCGAATAGCCAGAAGGTGAGTGTCTGTTTTATTACTCCGAAGAGCTGGGAAATCTGGCCAATTGTTGCCCTATGTGGCTTGAATGACAGTTGTTAAGTTGAAAAAGGGACAGTGTGATGGGAATGCCACTTTAAATCTCAATTACCTCCTCCACTCCAATCAGCTTGGTAGAGCTTTAATGAAGTGCAATTCTCTGTCCTTTTCCTCATACTTCTATCTCTAGAATAAGCCTCACATTCAAGTTTGACAGCAGTACAATCAGTTTTCCATTCATCACTGGCCCTGTTTTAACCCTGCTGAAAAAAGGCCTAATGTACGTAGCAGTGATGGCAATTAGGCAGAAAAGTAATATTAGAAACGGACAAAAGCTTGAGTCTTTTAGCATTACAGGTGTTTTTTTTCAGCCCTTTCTAGACATAAAGGAGTAGGCAGTGTTGTTAAGTTCCCTTCTTCATGCTTTTCTTAAGCTGAAAGTCCAGCATTTTCAAGATTCAATTAATTAAAGATATGGAGAGCCAAAGAACAAGGTAAAAGCTATGTTCCTTCTAGGGAAGATACACATAGTAATTGGCCCCTTATTAAAATGGGTATCTTCTGGGTGTATGTTTAATAAGGTTGATAAAAGTCATCATTTCCTCATTACAGCTACAGCCTGAAACACTGTCTGTGCATGCATATAGAAAAGACAAAGGGGGACACATGAAAATATCAATCTTTTACAAGAGAGGCATGTGAATTGAAGAATTCTGGAAGGTAGAGATCTGATACGGAGAAAACAGAGACAGATTTTGTTTCAGTATGCTTGTGAGGATTGCTGCAATATGAAAAGATACTTGGGGGAGCTCGGCTTTGTTTGTTTTTATTTTTCCTGGATGGGCATAATATAAATATAGCTGAGCTCTCCTCCTTCAACATGTATTCAGGAGGTTTTTGCAATAATAATAAAAAAAACGTTTGAAGGGAATGGTCTCTCCTCCTCCCTTAAAGACTAGGTCTTTTAGTATACTCACTGTTTATGTGTTTATAATCCACCCCTTTTTCTCTTCCACTCATAACATGATTGCATATTCTACTTAATGAAGCATCTCCAGTGAGCATCTAAAGAAAATGGGCTGTTGGGTCATTGTGGTTATGATGACTATGACTATTTAGGGGTTATTATTGGTTGTTCTTGGGTTTATGTCTCCCTTAGCCATTCTCTTGATGCCCCTTATAGAAAATGCCAGTAAGGGGTGTGTGTGTGTGTGTGTGTGTGTGAGAGAGAGAGAGAGAGAGAAAGAGAGAGAGAGAGAGTGAAAGAGAGAGAGAGAGAGTGTGTGTGTGTGTTATTTTGTTTGAGAGATTCACTAGCGCATGTGGCACCGGAGGAAGGATCTTGCTGGGGGGAATGGAGGCTCAGAGGGGGGTGGGAGAAAAACCCCAGATGCAGCAATTAGGCCGCTCTTGCAGCTCATTGGGATGTGACACAAGTGGGTGATAGTGGCTTTCACCTCTTCCACTCCCTCTTCTCCTGCCTGATTCCTCGAACAATCCCTGTCAGAAACACTCTTTGAAAAAGGCTGCATTAGACAATGGCTCTTCACCCTTATTTTATGCTTTAAGTAGTGGAGCAGAATGCTGTAAGGGGCTGCAAACAAGGCGTAATCTGAGAAAGACGCACAGGCATTGTTATAACTGTGAAAACCAGAAGAACCCCTTTCAAAGCCGTGACTGAAAGTGCTATGAAGACCTTTCGTCCTTTGCACTCTCCCAATCACCAATTAGACAAACATTAACATCAATTAAGCTGTTATACAGCACAGGTTCCATATAATTACCTTAATGGGTTGACGCTTTCTTTAGCAGCAATTTCTTAAACAAACTTCATCTTTTGTGCAACAGGCTAAGAAAATTTTCAGCAGGGAGCATTTCCTTTTGTCACGGTTTCTAAAGAGACAGCTGAATTGTTCTATTTAACAACAAACACCTTCACTAAGGACCCTCGTCCTGTCCTCGTTCCCACCACATTTGACTACCAGGCTCAAAGCTTATTAAGCACCAAAGACAAAAAAACCAAAAACCAAAAAAAAACCCACCAAAAAAAAAACACAACCCTGACTAGCCAGGGGAGAGCAGACACATGCAGGGAGTGCAGCACACAAAGAGCCTGTGAGTCTGGCACTGGTGTGCAAGCAGACCTTAGGCAAAAGGACCAATTGAATGAGCTGCTTATTTAGTATCCAAAGAGCCAGATCCGTCCTGACTACCAGCACAAAGAGCAGGGGATAGAAAAACAGGATCTTGCTCATAAAACAAGACAAATCTGTCTAATTTATTTGGGACCAGTAAGTGCTCATTAAATGCAAGCTACTCAGATTCTTCTTGTTCCCGCATCACCTAATTCTCTTAGACTACTGACAATGGCTGGCTGATTTTTCCCCCCTGTTTAACAAACATTCCATTGAAATGTACTCAAATACAGCTCTATAAACTGCAGGCCTTATATCACATAATTTTTTTTAATTTGATACGAAATTCACAGAGGGACTTTCTCCCACTTTTTCTAAAGGCAAGAAAGAAAGAAAGAAAGAAAGAAAGAAAGAAAGAAAGAAAGAAAGAAAGAAAGAAAGAAAGAAAGAAAGAAAGAAAGAAAGAAAGAGAAACCTTTTAATTATATTTCATGAGAAAGAAAGAATTAATAGCTGAAGATGTCAGCGAAATGAAATAATTGCTTGTCTGGTATCGGTGCATAGGCATGCATACCCACAAAATAATCCATGTAGCTATAAAAATTAAATTGCCCTCGATCAGTGTTAAAAGCCTATAACAAATTAGAAAGCAGGAATATGCTATGTTATGCAAAGAAAGTGGGAGAAAGAAAACAGTAACATTGCTTCAAATGCCTTTGATTTTCTCATACCATCGTGTACCTAAACACCACTGATTGATCATAACAATATGGTAGCAAGGAGTCAATTCATTTTTTACACATTGAAGGTCATCGTCTGAACTTTCAGTCCGTTTAAGTGTTACCCTGGTGAACTCTAAGCACCCCATCGGGTCAAAGGCTCAAGACTGCTGAATTAAAAGACAACTATGAATTTAACATGTTATCTTTAACCTTAGGTGATGGTCATCAATGGCCAAAGCCACAGAGGAATAGCCATTTGTATTCATTTATGTGAAATGAAATATACTCTAAGAAATACACTGATGCAAGCCCTGGGACAATAGGTCATGGGGAATCAGTTGATGCTTTGACATTTTGGAAACCTTACAACAATACATTATATGGCTTGGCTAAACTCCATGGAGGAGTCCTTAAAATGATGAAAGTCAGCTCTTCTTTTTTTGAAAAAGCATTCACCTCATACTTTCTCTTTTAGTAGCATTGAAATAATGGAGTTGTGGGCTTTTTTAAAAACAAAAACGCAATTTAAAACTTCAGCAAATGGAGATTTTTTTCCCCTTAAGATCAATGAGAAAATAATTTGGTTTCTATTATTTATAATAAATGTGTTTCTTCATCACCTACCATTTTGAAGTAGCCTAAATGTAACAAAATCTCATTTCTTAGATTTTCATCTCTACATTACATGATTTGAAATCTTTTGTCAAGCAGCAACAATATCCATATTTTAAATTCTTGATTTAATGCTATTAAATAATGCTATTAAAGATCTGCTCATCATCTTCTATGTCTCCTTAAGTAATCAGAAATAACTTCCCATTCTTAATCCAAAATTGTCAGCAAATGCATGTTGTAGAATGCTGCCATGGGCATCCACAAGGGGGAGCAAGGAGGCAAGTGACCTCATATATGTCATTATCACATTGTACAAATGATACAAGGTATGTCAGTTGGAGCTTCTATTGGATACCTGCGCATGTTGCCTGCTTACAAAACTGCAGTTATTTCTCCTGGGCTCTCCTCAAGCCACCCATTGGAATTCTGGATCACAATCTCAATCCAAGCCTGCATCAGTTATGGATTGTTTTCAGAATGACAATCATATTTAATGGGTAAAATTTGCTATATGACATAAAACATCATACATAGGTTAACTCTTTAATTCTATCAAGAATGAATGAATGAATAAATGAATGGATGAATGAATGAATGAATGAATGAATGAATGAATGAATGAATCAATCAATCAATCAATGAAATTTGCAGTCAGCCACTCACAGATAGCTAGAGATAGATGCATTTGTGATCTGTTCTATTGCATTATACAATTCTTATGAGTATGTACACAATGTATTAAACTTTGCATTTTTTAGAAAATAGTCTATATTTAGAACAATTTTTGACCTATCAGAGAGCTTCAGTGAATTAATACGATTGTCCTATGAAAGTTTTGATGCCAGATAAAAGACACACACACTGTGGCAGGATGTTTTACATTCTACACATGACTTCATGGAACTGATATCCTTCCTTCCTTCCTTCCTTCCTTCCTTCCTTCCTTCCTTCCTTCCTTCCTTCCTTCCTTCCTCCTCCTCCCTCCCTCCCTCCCTCCCTCTCTCCCTCTCACCTGATACTGAAATCCATATAATCTATATAGATATATTTCTTTGTGTGTCATTGCTACATGTACAAATAAAGATGTTATACGGAATCTAAGAATAAACATTATCCCCACAAAAGAGATGATTGGATTCTTATAATGGGTGATTTAGAAATCAGGAAAATGGGAAAATAAATAGGGACAGAAAAAGAAAGAATAGGAGTCATATGAAACTGCTTTCTTTTATATTAAACATAAATATAAATCTAGAGCAGTAAGTCCTCATCCTAGTGTTAAAAGCCTTTGGGGAAAAAGTGATTTAGACTTTGGGATACAGTGATTTGTCCCAGCAATCTTCTAGGCAAGAACAGAGAAATTGGGAGAGGGAGAGAGGGAAGGTGAGGGGGAGAGATTCTGTAGCTCATGTATTATGTATCATATCATCTTTTGCAGCGAAGGGTTAATTTGTGACAAAACATTGACAATTTTTAGAAGTTATTCAAAATATGACAATATTTATTTAAAAATGACAAAAGTATTGTTTGGACTCAAAATTGATGATCTCAATCACCCTAAGCCAAGAACACCAGTTCTGTTCTTGAAGACCTGTACTAGAAAAACCTCATGGCCAAATTAACCCATCTGAAATTATGATGTTTGGTCACACAGTCAGCCAGATGCATAGTTTGGGTTTGGCATTTTTACCCACCTACTGAATCTTTCCCCGAGGACCTAGGATAGGCAGATTTCATTGTTTTATACTATTAAAGGCATTGTGTCAGGGTGCCAACTGCTCTAAATAAAGCTGACTCTTCCAATTGACTGATGGTGAACTTTTCAATGCTGATGGAGTTAAGTGACACGCCAGATGTTTTGTGGTTCCACTGAAGGCACACATATATTGGTACTATCTTTACTCTTTTGCCACAGTTCTAGTCCTATTTGCATTTCTTTATATTTTGTTATTTCCTCCAGTTGTTTCTCTTCTCTTCTGCTGCCTCCAGCACTGTCCACTATCCAGACTTTTTGTCTTTATGATCAACAACTATTAGCTTTGAGGGGAAACATAGCAGGTGCTTCTTTATTTGAATTCTAAAGCCTCAGAGCACTTTAACTTATTTTCTATTACTTTGTCTATTTTGTAGACCACTAGTTCCAGCTTACTGATTTTCCTTGGTTTTAGGTGACGTTTCTTTGGTCTTCTTGTTTTTAGCTTCTGTTTTCCAGCCTGATCTTCCAATTTGGTGATGCACTGTTTTGCTTTTTTTTCTTTCCCTTTTCTTGTTTCTGAACTACTTCTGGCAAGGCTTTGACTTCTTTCCCCTGGGTAGACCTTTGCCATTCTTCTAATTCTGCTTCTGTGAATGCTTTAGTTCATATTATAAATCAATATTGCTTTGCTAGGCTCTGGTTTGTTATTTTTGATTCTGGATGTTGTTCTTTTCAGAAGTGATGCATTCTTTTCAGACACCTTGTTGGACTTGATTTGTGATGACTGATCATTATTTCTTTGTTTTCAGTCTTTGTATGTTTGAAACACCTTTTCTTTCAGTAGTCTTGTAGCTGTTGGCCCTGGTTGCTCAACCAACAGTCCTGAGTCCTGTCATCTAAATGCCAGCAAATGTCCGGAAAATCCAACATCTAGCATGGTCCTTGTTGGTTTCTACAAATTACCTCTCACCATATTGTTTATGAGCTCAGGCTTGGTTCTAAATGAGAAACAGGCACGTGTACTTTATGAATTTCTTAAACCAAATGCATTGATTTTGCAACTGAATGATGGGTAAAGGTTCAGTAGCAAAATCAGTTCATTATGTGGTTGCCGTGCTTCTGCATGAAATACTCTTAATGAGAAACGTATAAGCAAAATACTCTACTCTAAGATATAACAGGGTTCAGTCAAGAAAGTGTTCTTTCACTAATTAGGAAGGAATGCACGTATCTCATTTCTAATACTTTCTCCTGTATTTTTCTCCAATAAAATATAGTAAACCTCAAACACAAACAAAATTATAATCTATTTCTGCACCAATTTGGGCTGTATCATTTTGTATGCCTAAATATGAAGTCCCCTTCATGGATTACTGCCTTGTCGTGGCGAAGGGGCTTGCGTAATTCAATGAAGCTATGAGCTATGCCGTGCAGGGCCACCCAAGACGGACAGGTCATAGCAGAGAGTTCTGACAAAACGTGATCCACTGGAGAAGGAAATGGCAACCCACTCCAGTATCTTTGCCATGAAAACCCTATGGACAGTACCAAAAGGTAAAACGATATGACGCTGGAAGATGAGCCCCTCAGGTCGGAAGGCGTCCAATATGCTACTGGGGAAGAGCAGAGGGCTAGTACTAGTGGCACCAGAAAGAATGAAGCGACTGGGCCAAAGCCGAAAGGACGCTCAGCTGTGGATGTGTCTGGTGGTGAAATGAAAGTCCGATGCTGTAAAGATTTTTTCTCCATAGGAACCTGGAATGTAAGATCCATGAATCAAGGCAAGCTGGATGTGGTCAAACAAGAGATGACAAGACTGAACATCGACATCTTAGGTATCAGCGAACTAAAATGGACAGGAATGGGTGAATTTAATTCAGATGACCATCAGGTATACTACTGCGGGCAAGAATCCCTCAGAAGAAATGGAGTAGCCTTCATAGTCAATAAAAGAGTAGGAAAAGCAATACTGGGATACAATCCTCAAAATGACAGAATGATCTCAGTTCGAATCCAAGGCAAACCATTCAATATCACAGTAGTCCAAGTCTATGCCCCAACCACCGGTGCTGAAGAGGATGAAATTGACCGGTTCTATGAAGCCCTACAGCACCTTATAGAACTAACACCAAAAAATGATGTCCTTATCATCATGGGGGATTGGAATGCTAAAGTAGGAAGCCAAAAGATAACCGGAAAAACAGGCAAGTTTGGCCTTGGAGTACAAAATGAAGCAGGGCACAGGCTGATAGAATTTTGTCAAGAGAATACGATGGTCATAGCAAACACTCTTTTCCAACAACCCAAGAGACGGCTCTACACATGGACATCACCAGACGGTCAACACAGAAATCAGATTGACTATATGCTCTGCAGCCAAAGATGGAGAAGCTCTATACAGTTAGAAAAAAAAAGACCAGGAGCTGACTGTGGCTCAGACCATGAGCTTCTTGTTGCAAAGTTTAGGCTTAAACTGAAGAAAGTAGGGAAAAGCACCAGGCCAGTCAGGTATGAATTAAATCATATCCCCGTTGAATATACAGTAGAGGTGACAAATAGATTTAAGGAATTAGATCTGATAGACAGGGTGCCTGAAGAACTATGGACAGAGGTTCGCAACATTGTACAAGAGGTAGCAACCAAAACCATCCCAAAGAAAAAGAAATGCAAGAAAGCCAAATGGCTGAGGAAGCTTTGCAAATAGCTGAGGAAAGGAGGGAAGCAAAAGGCAAGGGAGAAAAAGAAAGATACGCCCAATTGAATGCAGAATTCCAGAGAATAGCTAGAAGAGATAAGAATGCCTTCTTAAAAGAACAATTCAAAGAAATAGAAGAAAACAATAGAATAGGGAGGACCAGAGATCTTTTCAAGAAAATTGGAGAGATGAAAGGAACGTTTCATGCAAAAATGGGCATGATAAAGGACCAAAACGGCAGGGACCTAACAGAGGCAGAAGAGATTAAGAAGAGGTGGCAAAATTACACAGAAGAACTATACAAGAATGAGCTTAACGCCCCTGATAATCACAATGAGGTGGTCACTGACCTCGAGCCAGACATCCTAGAATGTGAAGTGAAGTGGGCCTTAGAAAAGCTGAGCAACAACAAAGCTAGTGGAGGTGACAGTATTCCAGCTGAGCTATTCAAAATCTTAAAAGACGATGCAGTAAAAGTGCTACACTCAATTTGCCAGCAAATTTGGAAAACTCAACAGTGGCCACAGGATTGGAAAAGATCAGTTTACATTCCAATTCCAAAGAAAGGCAGTGCCAAAGAATGTTCAAACTATCGCACCATTGCACTCATTTCTCATGCTAGTAAAGTTATGCTTAAAATCCTACAAGCTAGACTCCAGCAGTATGTGGATCGAGAACTACCAGAAGTACAGGCAGGATTTCGAAGAGGCAGAGGAACTAGAGATCAAATAGCCAACATACGCTGGATCATGGAGAAAGCTAGAGAGTTCCAGAAAAAACATCTACTTCTGCTTCATTGACTATGCTAAAGCCTTTGATTGTGTGGATCATAACAAACTGTGGCAAGTTCTTAAAGAGATGGGAGTACCAGAACATCTTATTTGTCTCTTGAGAAACCTATATGCGGGCCAAGAAGCAACAGTGAGAACTGGACACGGAACCACTGATTGGTTCCAAATTGGGAAAGGTGTCCAGCAAGGCTGTATACTGTCGCCTTGCCTATTTAACTTATATGCAGAGCACATCATGAGAAAGGCAGGGCTAGAGGAGTCAAAAGTTGGAATTAAGATTGCTGGAAGAAATATCAACAACCTAAGATATGCAGATGATACCACTCTAATGGCAGAAAGTGAAGAGGAACTGAAGAGTCTCTTGTTGCGAGTGAAGAAGGAGAGTGCAAAAGTTGGGTTGAAACTAAACATTAAGAAAACCAAGATCATGGCATCCGGCCCTCTCAATTACTAGCAAATAGATGGGGAAGAAATGGAGGTAGTGACAGATTTTATTTTCCTGAGCTCCAAGATCACTGCAGATGGGGACTGTAGTCAAGAAATTAAAAGACGCTTGCTCCTCTGGAGGAAAGCAATGGCAAATCTAGACAGCACACTAAAAAGCAGAGACATCACCCTGCCAACAAAAGTGTGTATAGTCAAGGCTATGGTCTTCCCAGTTGCAATGTATGGCAGTGAAAGTTGGACCATAAGAAAGGCTGAGCGCCAAAGAATTGAGGCCTTTGAACTATGGTGCTGGAGAAGACTCCTGTGAGTCCCTTGGACTGCAAGGCGATCAAACCGGTCAGTCCTAGAGGAGATCAACCCTGACTGCTCTTTAGAAGGCCAGATCCTGAAGCTAAAACTCAAATACTTTGGCCACCTAATGAGAAGGAAGGACTCACTGGAGAAGAGCCTAATGCTGGGAAAGATTGAGGGCAATAGAAGAAGGGGACGACAGAGAATGAGGTGGCTGAATGGAGTCACTGAAGCAGTAGGCGTGAGCTTAAATGGACTCCAGAAGATGGTAGAGGACAGGAAAGCCTGGAGGAACATTGTCCATAGGGTCGCGATGGGTCAGACACGACTTCGCAACTAACAACAACAACAAATATGAAGTGACTCAAGGCTTTGATTGGTGCCTTGGCTATAACTTGCATAAACCTTATATCATAAAAACAACCCAATGTAGTTTACTTGGAATGGTTTAACTTGTATTAGTGCTTATTAATTCTTTATTGAAAACATTTATACAGCCACCCATCTTAAATCAAACTCTGGATGCTAATTTAAACTATCCCTGGACTTGGGGGGTGGGATGGGGGGAACAGAAACCAAAACTTACACTTGAGCATTAATTTATAGCTTTAGCAATTCTCTCCCTTTATTGATATTATCTCTTTTGAAAATGTACATTGTTTTAAATAAACAATGTAAAATATGGGGGGAAATCCATAGTTATAACTTGTACAACCACTTTACCTAGAATATAGGGGCTTTACATAGCCACCATCTTTACTTATTTTACTAAGTAAACTTTACTAAAATAATATCTATTAATTAATTTGTGAAACATCTTCCCTATCCACCTTGATCATCAGAACACTGTCCTGGCCACTTTTTACAGAGGCACGATTGAGAGCATTTTAACAAACTGCATCGCTGTCTGGTTTGGTGGCAGCAGTGCCTCAGATAGAAAGTCCGCACAGAGAGTGGTAAGGACAGTTGAGAAGATCACGGGAAGCTTGCTTCCTGGTATTCAGGATACTGCTTTTAAGCACTATGTGCTTAGAGCTCAAAGCATTGTTAGAGACCCCACACACCCACTTTTTGGTCTGTTTCTGTTGCTTCCCTCTTGCAGGAGGTTCCAAAATATTTGTAGCAGCACTACCCGATTCTGTAATAGCGTTGTTCCCTATACCATCCATCTGCTAAACTCTCAAGATTCTTTTTTCTCACCATGCAAATGTATAGGTAAAGGTAAAGGTTCTCCCGCACATCCGTGCTAGTCGTTTCTGACTCTAGGGGCCAGTGCTCATCTCCGTTTCAAAGCCGAAGAGCCAGTGCTTGTCTGAGGATGTCTCCATGGTCATGTGGCTGGCATGACTAGATGCCAAAGGCACATGGAATGCTGTTACCTTCCCACTGTAGTGGTCCCTATTTTTCTACTTGCATTTTTACATGCTTTCGAACTGCTAGGTTGGCAAAAGCTGGGACGAGTAACAGGCGCTCACTCTGTTACGTGGCACTCGGGATTCGACCCGCCAAACTGCCGACCTTCTGATCGACAAGCTCAGCATCCTAACCCACTAAGCAAATGTATACATAATCCAAACTAAACTGTGTTGTTTCTCTGTGTCATATAATATATGTGGGTATATGCATAATTATGTAAGTATGTTTGTATGTATGTATGTATGTATGTATGTATTTTTGTCATATTTATGTATTGTATATTGAAAGTGTTGATCCTTTCAGAGCTGTATGCAATGAAATTCCATTTTAACATATGCTGATTAATGTACATTCAAGTGATGATAAAGTTATTATTCTATTATTCTATTCTAATTAAAAAGTCCCTTTCATTGCTGCTTTAAGTCTAGCACTCTGATTTCCAAAATATCCATGGAATGTGGCTTAAATTCTTGGTAAAGAATACTATATATATTATACTACTTATTCACACATTGGCACAACACACACACACACACACACACACACACACACACACACACTTCAAATAGGAGACGATTTCTGATTTAAATTCCTCTCATTATATATACAATGACCATAAGTCCTTTCTTTTAGAAAGCTGCCCTTTATGTTTTTTTCCCCTCAAAAGCTCACTTTTGTCTTTTATTTTGGACATTTAATTTTTGCCACACAAATGGCACCACTTAATGCACTTTCACATTCCTGTGAAAAATATGGAAATTGAATTGTGTTTTTAAAATAAATTTAGATATACTGTTTGATTCAGATATTTTTTTTACTGGAATAGGCGCTTTTGAAAAGTTTTTCTTGGTTTTGCTCTAACTCTTTTTTAAAAAAGAAAAAAAATACAAGCTTGGTTCCCCCCCCCAATGTTTGAATAGAATGAAGTGACTACATCTTGGATGTTTAACCTGGTGCCAGGTTTTTGTTTTTAACATTTTTGGTTTTAATACTGTTAACATGGTTTTTATGTTGTTTCATAATTGTTTTAATTTTTTATTAGGAGTTAGTCAGAGTTTGGTATCAGATAGGCAGCTATATAATTCTTTTAAACAAACAAACAAACAAACAAATACATGAATGAATGAATATTGTGCCTCTTTCAGATTTGTTGCTTTTTCAGGTTTGTCCTTTATTCCCCCCCCCAAGAAAATATAGTCACTGTAATCATATATTTTCTACTTTAGTTTATACACTATGATTCCCTCCAAATGGCACATACAGTTTCCATAAATGCAAATATTATTATTATCTGTAATAAATTATTTCTTTCCCAAAGCAGCTGTGGTGTGTACGAACTTATCAACAGATCTGCCAATATATATGATTGACTAAATGAGACATTCTTAGCACATGAAGTATGGTTTGAGTTCAGCTGCTTCTTGGAAAGTGATAATAGACCGCAATTGCATATGAGGCTGATCAGAAAGAGTTTTTATGAGCATTTTCTCAGTCTTCAAGTCAGGGAAGGAGTAAAAGCTCCACCTCTGTTGACCATCTGATAGGCGGAAACTTTCCCCCCAATTTCAGGATTGAAAACTGTTTGACTTGAGACAAGGTGACATTCTAAAGTTGATTACGATTTACTTCTATCCAATACTCACTCCTGCCTAAACGTCCCTCTAAGTATTTTCTGATTATCTCAATGGAAGCTCTTTTCAAAACTTAATTTCATTTGATGAGTTTTCCCAAAGGTGTTTTTTCACAAGACAACTGGATGTTTCATTTCTCATCCAAGAAGCTTCTTCAGCTCTGACTGAATGGTGGGTAATGGAAGGATTTATACTTCTTTCAATGTGGTATATTCAGTACAATGAGCCATGTGCAGATCTGTACATTGGGGAAACAAAACAACCATTTCATAAACGCATGGTACAACATAGGCAAAGACACCAATTGGGACAAGATTCAGCAGTCCATCTGCATCTAAAAGATAAAGTCCATATTTTCAACAGAGAGGACTACTGGTTTGAAAGAGGGGTCAAAAAGGCCATCTATGTCAAAACTGAACAGTCCTCTCTCAACAGAGGGGGAGGGATATAACATTATCTATCTCCAGTCTATAACACAGTCCTTTCAGAAGTTCCAAGAAGGCTCCACAGCCATTTACTCTACTCAGGTGACCCTGAGGACACAGGCCAGGTGGCCTCAATGACTCTCTAAAACAATGCAAATGTCCAGATGTCTGCAAGGAGTATAAATCCTTTCATTTCCACACCATCTAGTCAGAGCTGAAGAAGCTTCTTGGATGAGAAGTGACACATCTTCAAAGAAAAACAAAAATGTCCAGTTGCCTTGTGAAAAAGCACCTTTGGGATAACTTTGACCTGGAGGACTGAGAATCTCATAGACATTTGATGAGTTTGTGTGTGTGTGTGATGTATGTTGAATGATCATGTGAGTGTGCAAAGGGCATGTATATGTATGTGCCCATTGTTCCAAGTAAAGCGAAGGGCACATGCTCTTTAATTATTTTTTATTGGTGATCTAGATTCCCAATCCTAACATATGTGATCCCAACTTACAAAAATTCAGTGATGGTAATGCTATCCAGTAGAAAACAGATATTACGTCTTTGTGGAATTAACAAAAAATTAACTCTGATGCTTTTAGGAATGCTTGTTTGCTTTGAACAAATTAAGAGTTTGCTTCTTTGGAAATCATTATGATAGAACAGGGATGTGTTTTAAAAGACGTAATGAAGAAAAAAAAGTAACTAGGAAGAATACCAATTCTGCACCACTCAAATTGTTGTTCAAGTAGCAATTATACCTATCAGCATGTATTTTTTGCTTGAATCTTTGCACATTAGCATGGATTTTCCACAGGTTTTCTGGACAGAAAAATCTTCCCAGTTCTCAGTCAAAAAAATTCATTTTGCTTTTGTGATTAGTTTGATTGCTGAATCAGTTTTCTTTTACCTTACTAACAGGATGAAAAAATCAGGATCAAAAAATGAGAGAAAGAATAGAGAAAGGAGTTAACACACATCCTGAGATGTTTATATTCTCCCTCTGCACTCACAAAGTAATAATAACTGTATCATAAACAACCATTATGTGCTAATTTTCTAGATAAAGCATAGAATATTAGACATATTTTATATATCTGTATGTATGTATATGTGTGTGTGTGTATGTATTGAGTGTTTTGAGCACCTCGTTGACCCAAATATGGGCAAAATCTTGTATATAAATATAAATAAATCCATATATATATATATATATATATATATATATATATATATATATATATATACACCTGTTTGATTATTGTGAATTTGTCATTCAGCTATATTTCATATCACTAATGGAAGAAGTTTGAGGAGTATGAAACTGCCTAAGATTCCTACAGAAATAATTACGTTCTGACATTTCCTTTGCTACAGTATATAATAGGAGAGTGCAAATCTGGTTGGGTTTCTCCAAATATCAGAAGATCAGGACCAGTTAATTCTAGATAAGGGAAATTACACTACTCTGCCATCTGAGGATCTGACTGCACACAGTCGTATATTTATGGTTTTAGAAGTCCTAAAATCAGTGGTGGAATTCAGCCCATTTGCACCATTTTGGCAGAACCGGTAACTAGTTTTTTTTGTTGCCCAGGCCCAGAATGGATTTCTGGAAGCAGCATCCACACAGAGAACCGGTTGTTCACATATTTGAATCCCACCGCTGCCTACAATGCTAGCAATATGAATGGGATATGTTACGCTCTCCATTGAAGTTTACTATAAGGAATTATTGTTTATTAATTGTTTTTTATTTGAATGATCTTTAGTGCTGAAAGTGACTAATGATTGGCCCCAGTTTACTTTTAGAATTCAGCTGAATTCTGAAATACAATAATTTTTAAATTCATTATATTCTAGAAAACTTTGTCCAGGAATAGATTAAGGTGTATCTGTGATGCAGGTTGAGAGTAGGAGAAAGGAGAATAACTGGAATCTTTTATGAATCCTTTCCATACATTAACACCATATTGTAAATCTGAAGTTTAGAATATTTCTTTCCCACAACACTTTCTGTTCTTTATTAAAGCGGTCTGATTTTTGTCAATATTAGATTTTTTTTTTACATGTAGCTGCTTTAAGGAATTCAAAGTAGTGTGTGTATTGTCACTCTTCAAACCAAAGGAGGGGGAAAAAGGGATAGCTCTAAAGAAAAGGAGAGAGGTCAAAAGAAATCATTTTTGAATAGCCATACTCAAGTCTGCCTCATAAAATTTGATAGTGAAAAACTGATTATACAGATTCTTAGTCATACAGGTCATGGTTGTCGCAAAGGTGCTTTATCAGAAAGTTACTGGACATTTTTTCCCTCTTGAAGACATTTTGCTTCTCATCCAACAGGCTTGTTCAGTTCACTTCACTTCAGTCAGAACGGAAGAAGCTTCTTGGATAAGAAGTGAAAGGTATTTAAGGAAAAATAATGTCCAGTTGTCTTTTGAAAAAGCTCCTTTGGGCAATTACCACAAATACGAATATTAACCAAAGTGTATGAGAAGAAGCTATGTGAAGGACTATCACCATTTATGTTGTTATAACATTCTGGAAAAGAGCAAAAATTAAAAAAAAAAAATTACTTTTTACTGACTGAAATAGATATAAAACTAAGATAAAATACTACAGAACTTTAGATTTTTAGCAGCAGCAATATAATGTGCTCTTTAGTATTTCAGGACCCCAAAATAAATTCTGAAATCTAGAAGAAATTTCCTTCTGGTGGTAATCTAGAAGAAAGTTGACTGCAGTAACTATAGCAGCAACTAATGGGAATAAAGAAACTGTGTTAACTTTGCTAAATCTTTTAGAAATAGTGATTTAACTTTTTAATATATAATTATGATTTCGTTTCTTAGGTTGGAAGAAGAAAAAAGATATAATAGGATCATTTTTAGTTTAATTTTTGACATAGTGGGTCTTGGAACAAAATAACTTCTTTATTTTTGTTATTAGATATTCTTGATATATTTACAAGGGAACATATGTCTGAATTCCCATGGAGGACTGCTGGAGATGCATTAGAAATGGGATACTTTTTAAAAATCTGCAATTGGGAAGTGGTAGCTCTATTAGATGGATGACTCTTATATGTTATTTACCATTTTTTCAACTCAGTGGTCTAGAATTGCAAAGTATAACTGCATAAATCTATAAAGGAAATAAAATTATTCAGAGTATAATTGTATTTTAATCCACTTTTATTAGTTTTATTCACTCAAAGAAAGATACTGAACCCATTTGTGGTTCATTGATTTAAGCACTCTTGTTTTAGTTTTATATTTCTATTATTTTTTCTTGAATTTTTTTTTATTATATTGGGTAAAGCACACAGAAATAATTTTATGAGTTGTTTAATTAATTAGAAATAAATCTGGGGCCGGAGGAAGGAAGGGCAGGCTGAGTTCTAGATACCATTAGTCCATGATGGTTGACATGACTAAAAGATGCACACCATAGTGAACAATGTCTACATCATTCCATCTGTATATGTTGGGCTGTACATGTGTGGCTGTGTACTGAAACGGAAAATATGAAGAGTTTTAGGTAGAACTATCAGGACGCTGAGCTTGTCGATCAGAGGATCGGCAGTTTGGCAGGTTGAATCCCAAGTGCCGCGTAACAGAGTGAGCGCCTGTTACTCGTCCCAGCTTCTGCCAACCTAGCAGTTCGAAAGCACATAAAAATGCAAGTAGAAAAATAGGGACCACTACGGTGGGAAGGTAACAGCGTTCCGTGCGCCTTTGGCGTCTAGTCATGCCGGCCACATGATCACGGAGACGTCCTCAGACAAGCGCTGGCTGTTTGGCTTTGAAACGGAGATGAGCACCGGCCCCTAGAGTTAGAAATGACTAGCACACATGTGCGGGGGAACCTTTACCTTTACCTATCTTATGATAGTACACATAATTATGTGTCTACACAGAAGTATATTCTAAAGAATTCAATGGGATTTATTTCCAGATATGTAAACATCACATTTCACCCTGAATCTCAGCTGAGATTATACAATAGAAATGTAATGTAAATGCTAACATAATAATATAATATAATCAATACAATACAGTACAGTACAATTTGACAAAATTTTCTTGCTTTGATTCTGAGATTTTCTGGTAGAGTTGTACAAGAATAATAATAGAAATATCCATGTTGTTTTCCATTGTCCATCGATTGCCCTTAGTACAAAGGACAATATAATTACCTGGAAGACATTCTTTGTTTTTCAGACTCAGGGTTTATTGATTTTCTTTTTAAAGGTGCAATTGCTTCAGTGACAGAAAAATAATGAGTCCCCTTCATCCAAATATCAAATTCCATCTTCTCTTAGTTATGAGGATACAAAGGCACTTAAGTGTTTAAAATGTTAAGTAGCCAGTGCTGTTCATGTGAACTGATGATGGTGGTAGTACTGGTGGTTTGTCCTACATAATCTGGCAGTGCTGCTCACATGTTCTTGGTCCATTTCCTTTGAAAGCATGGAGGTAAGGCTAAATTGCTGTTTTGTTCATAATAAGAGGAATGATTAATATTCTTAACATCAGTAGTATTCTTAATAATGGAACACAATATTTATCATCATTCTTCACCATTTTAAACACTATCCTATCAACCTTCCCTTCCAGATACCTTGCACATATATCTAGTTAATTCCTCATCCTATTTTTTTTCCAAAGGAGACACTCACTTTTTAAATTCCATAATAATATTTATTCAGTGATAGCTGATATTGTTAATAGCATGCAAGATTAGACAGTCATTTGAAGAGAGATTTAGATTTTGGTAATTTGATTATTTGTCATAATAAAAGATATTCAAGCAGTAACACCCACCATCTTTAAATCTAGACAGTCGTGCTTGTGACTAAACTAGGAAAAACTTGATGTCTAGCAATAGGAATCACTGGGATATTTTTGGCATTAATTTAATTAATATTTTGATTACATGGTGAGAGTACATTTTAAAAAAGAGACCAGTATTGCTTGGAATTTGTTGATGTAGAAAATAAATGCTGATAAATTTCTCCAGTAGTTTCAGGGTGGCCCATTTGTCATAAAAAATTCAGAAGAACAGGGCACAGTTCTGAGGACATTTCTTTATTTATTTAGAGTATGGCATATTATAAAGGGACTGGCAATATATATTAACATTTCACTTGGATTAGTAAAACACCATAAAATATAGATTTTAAAAAGATCTATGTTCAAATACCAATGTTTAGGCCATCTAACTGTTGAAGTGCAGCATTTTTTATATTAATAAATTCATATACTGGAGTGGTATATCCCCTCAGCTTACAGATGTGATCTACAATTTGAGGTGGGACCTTGCAGTGACACTGAGGGAAAAATACTCTGCCCCATTTATACAGAGAGTCCTGGCAGATGCCATGTGAGGTGTGAATCTTACTCAGGTTTGTCCATTGCTGACAAGGTAGTTCAAAGCCTGGCACCTTTTTTGTGTGTGGCCCTTTATATGTCTTCCTATGTCTGGGCATTCAGTGACCCATTTGGTTTTCCACTGGGAATTGATGTTAAAGTTTTTGGACAGATGTTGTATAAGTGCCAGTGGGGGCCTCCTGGATTTGATTCTTCTCTTGCCTTTTTAAATTTGGGGTGTTACATGGCTCAGAATAGGAAGCCAACTAGTTAATATAGCCACTCATCCTGTCACGGAGCCTGGCATCTAACTTACAAGTATGGCAGCTGTTAAGCCATACAAGGGTACAGTATTCTGCTGCAGGGTAGACCAACCTTGGAGCTGATGATCCTGAAGGTGACAGCTGAAGCTCCCCATTTAATTCCACATAGTTTCTGGAGTATGCTGTTCCTAGTATTGATTTTTGCCACTGTATTCTCTAGGTATATCTTGTAGGAGAGAGTCCAGTCCAATGTTACTCGAATGCACTTTTGATGGGGATCATAAAAGAGTAAGCTGTTGTTTAAATAGAACTTCGGGGCTTATTATGTTAATTTGTTGTTAAGTTGTAAGCATTTAGTTACTGTTTTGCGAGCCTCCAGTGAGTAAAGAAGGACAGATAACCACTTATTGAATGATTGTTGGATCCCAATTTTACAAGAAAAAGGAACCATGAACAATGGGAAGGCAAAATGTATTTATTTATTTATGTATTTATTCATTCATTCAATTTGTTTAGCCTCCCCTCTCAAATGCATAACTCTGGGCAGCTTTCAACAATTAAAACTCAACACCAAACCAAACTACTACATTAAAATATAGGAAAGCATGAGGAATCAGGTTAAAAAGCCATTTAAAAAACAACAACAATGCAATATAATATACAACTGAAGGTTACAGGGTGGGACAATCTTGAGGATCAGATTTTTTTTGGGCAATATTTTTGAGGAAACCAGGCAGATTTGTGTACCTGGGTTTATTTTTGTAGTCAGGCAAAACTATCCATCTCAGGAGCTGGGAAAGATGACAAATGTTGGATTGTGCCTGAGTAAGGATGGAATGTTGGGTTACTCACCTTGTTACCTTGTTGTTGTTGTTGTTAGCTGCAAAGTCATGTCCGACCCATCGCGACCCCATGGACAATGTTCCTCCAGGCCTTCCTGTCCTCTACCATCTTCTGGAGTTCATTTAAGCTCACGCCTACTGCTTCAGTGACTCCATCCAGCCACCTCATTCTCTGTTGTCCCCTTTTTCTATTGCCCTCAATCTTTCCCAGCATTAGGTTCTTCTCCTGTGAGTCCTTCCTTCTCATTAGATGGCCAAAGTATTTGAGTTTCAACTTCAGGATCTGGCCTTCTAAGGAGCAGTCAGGGTTGATCTCCTCTAGGACTGACCGGTTTGATCGCCTTGCAGTCCAAGGGACTTGCAGGAGTCTTCTCCAGCACCATAGTTCAAAGGCCTCAATTCTTTGGCGCTCAGCCTTTCATATGGTCCAACTTTCACAGCCATACATTGCAACTGGGAAAACCATAGCCTTGATTATACACACTTTTGTTGACAGGGTGATGTCTCTGCTTTTTGGTGTGCTGTCTAGATTTGCCATTGCTTTCCTCCCCAGGAGCAAGCGTCTTTTAATTTCTTGGATACAGTCCCCGTCTGCAGTGATCTTGGAGCCCAGGAAAATAAAATCTGTCACTACCCCCGTTTGTTCCCCATCTATTTGCCAGGAATTGAGAGGGCCGGATGCCATGATCTTGGTTTTGTTACCTTGTTACCTTGTTCCAATTCCATTATTAGGACTGCTCTCCTAATAAAGCTGTATTGTGAGCCAGTAAGTGAGGCTTCAGTTTTTTGGTTTAGATGGGATTTTAGAGGGCTTCATCTGAAGGCAGCAATAGTCAGTTTTGATAAGAAAGGATTAGGGAAAAAGAACTTAGTTTGACCCTGGTCATATCCAAAAGACAGAGAGGCAGAAAGTGCATACTCCATTTTTCTTATTGCTTTCTTCATGACACATTTTCACATTTTATTTTCTCCATGACACATTGTGCTTTGCCATACACTAATGCATTTTATAAAATACTTTAATTGAAAAGCATGGAAGTAAGATTCTACACAAGGAATTCCCCACCCACCATGCTTCTGACCTTGCTATCAGTTTCATTGGTACTCTAGATTTCTTCCCAAGGGAGCTAAACTTATTGATATTATTTTGCCAGCACATAATTTTTTCTTCTCTACTAAGTTATAATTTACAGTAGAACAGATATAAAATTCATGGCATAATTTTCATTTTAACAGCAGCAATTCTCCCTAGGAGACTAAGCTTTTTTCCCAGTTCTATTACCTGCTCACATCCAATATATTTTCAAACATTGCACAAGACCTCCAGTTTATGCATATTTACATTTAAGTCTGCCATCTTTTGAAATAATCATAAATGATAAATAATTCTAAATAATGAATATACTAGTTAATAATCCTTAGGGTTCTCAGATACAAGCACCAGATCATCTGCATAAAGATTAGGCAGATGTTGTGCCTACAGTCCCTTCAAACTCCTTCTGTTATATATTTAAGATGGACAATGTTTAATATTCATATGTTATGTATATGTAGGGGTGTAGGTCTATACATATGTTGTATATACTATGCATATGTTGTATATAGTATGTTTAGGTGTGTGTCATGTGTTCACTTTGAGAGTGGGCAACTAAATTTCATTTTTGACTTCTGTCATGCCCACAGTAAAAAATAACAATAAAGGTTATCTTATCTTATCTATTTTATCTTAAACTGTGGTTTAGTCTCAGGTTAGATGCTGAATGTTCAATGCAAGTGTGAACAAAAAAGAAGACAATGGGACTTCTGGTTTGCTGTGTGGCCACCATGGATGCTCAGAAGATGAGTCTCATCTTTCTCATCCAGTTTCACATCACCGGGGGACCCTGAAAAGGGTTGAAAGTCACCCTGTAGAGGCAACCAGCAAGGAGGAGCCTTCGCTGGATCACGGGATAGTGGCAACTCTCCCATTAGAGCCGGCAATTCCCTCCAAACCGGTGGACAAAAGACCGACCATAGAGATATGGTCTGTCACAAGGTTGCAGACAGCTGAAGTCACACCTACCATCTGGCAACTCTAAAGCAGCGTGGAAGAGACTGGGTGAGATCTACTCTCTTATATCCTAATTACTTACTTACCTGCATAAGCTGCTAAAGTACTTTCCCCCCCTGTGGTGAGGGAAGGGAGATTTTAGCCCTTTCTCCAGAAACAGTGGTGATTGACTACCCAGGGGAGCTTTAAACATTTTAAAAATACTGGGATCCTAATTGGAACTTTACTTCTTAAAGTTGGTGGATTACAAAATCTGTAATTTTTTATTCTTTATTTTTCTTGGATTTTTATTCTTTATTTTTACTAAAGATCTGGTGTTTTTTTTCAAAATAGAAGAAAAAAACCTGAAAATAACTCTGGGGTGACACCTGGTGGCTAAACCTGAGATGTAACCTGTTATTGTCTAAGAGAGACTTGTTGACAGCTTAGAAAATAGATAAGATATAAGCAACCTTGAAACTCAGCTGTGCTGCAAGAAACTCAGCTGCAAGAAACTCAGCTCTGCTCTTCCCTTAGTGGACTTTCTGACTGCAAGCTTTTAGTTTAATACACTATAATGGAAGAAGAACAGGAATGGACTTTTCCTACAGAGGAAGAACAGGAACAAACTCTTTGTATGTTAAAAGTGATTGTCCAAACTCTCATTACAACTGGTGATGAAATAAGAAATGGCAGAAAGAAACAAGAAAGCAGCCTGGATATGCAAACTCAAAATATGACTTCAACTAAAGAATTATCTATACAGAATTCTACAGAGAAAGTGAAACAACCAAATGCTATGACAGAAGACTCAACTACTCAACAAATACAGATAATGGAAGATATAGAAAAGAAATTGATGATAGAGAAAAAGGAAAGAACTTTTCTTATAAATCAGAAGGAACCTGAAAATTCAAAAGAAAAACAGATGAAAGAGATGATAAACACTTGGGGACAACCACATCAGGATGGAAAAACAAGGAGATGACCTGTTAGATCAGCTAGTCTTCTTAAAAAAATGGCAGTTGGATGGTCTTTTCACACCAAACAATAGCCACAACATCACAAGGAGATCTGTTTGATGATTTAAAAGCAAAGACACAAAAGATGATTTGGCAAAGAAAGAAAGCTAGAATAAGACTGAAAAGGACTGATATTTTGATTTACACATGAGATTTAAAATAGAATATACCCAAATAGATAAAACATGTATTATGAATATAAGATATTGAGGTAAAGAAAATTTTGGTTATGTAAAATTAAGAAGCATAAATATTGAAATAAGAATATTATATTGTTTTATTAACTTGTTAAGGTAGATGGTAAGAATCTATTTGTAAGGTATGTATCTTAAGCATTAGATTGTGTGAGGAATTGTGATAAAGGAATTGTGGTTAAGTAAAAATCTGGAAAAATAAATGTGAAACGTTAAATTTATTAAGGGAAAACTAAAGTGGAGAAAAGCTTACTAGGTCATTGAGCGGCTAAAAGATTGAATGTGTAAAAACAATTAAGAATTGAATTCAAGATAATGTTATGAGTCGAGACAAAGAAAAATTTTGGTTAAGTAAAGCTTAGAAGTATAAATATTAATAATTAAATTGGTATATTGGTTTGTGGTATAAATGGTTATAATTTAAAAAAAATATTAGTCTCAAATATGAGATAGGAGACATAAAGAGGAAAAAAAGAGGTAATACTAAGTGTGTAAATAAAAGAATTTTTGGCTATTAAATTTGAGATTCTAAGATATTTGAGAATTACTAGAAAAATAAGAATATTACTTTGTACTATGAATTGATGTAGACGGTGAGAATCATGTATAGATAAGAGGTGTATCTGGAACTTTAGACTGTGGGGGAATCATGATAGAAATTGGGGTCATTTAAAATTTGGAAATGATAAAGATTAATATTTTTAATTTTAATTTTCCATTAAATGTTAAATTTAAAATATTAATGGAAAATTAAAATTAAGAAAAAATTATTAGGTCATTGACTGTATAAAAGATGGAATGTTAATTAATTAAGATATGCATAAACTTAAGATTATTGATGAATGTTAGAAAGTTATTTTTTGTTTGAATGATAGAATATGAATTGTGTTGGTTTGAATAGGAGACAGTATATATTAAGGGGGAAAGAGGGAATTAGTTGTAATATTTTGAGATATGTATTGATGATATTTAAATGCAATGGAATTATTGTACTCAGCCACCACATTGCTTTTCAAATATGTGAATGTAATATTAGAAAATTAATAAAGAACTTAAACCATAAAAAAGAAGACAATGGGCATCCTTGCTTTGTTCCTTGGCAGATAGGTTTGGTGGAATAAAGCTGATTTAAGACACGAAGGAATTTATTTCACAAACCTAATTTGTGAAGTAGCAGTGAAACATATTGATGCTGTATGGTTGGCATGTCAAACTGCTGGCCTGAGGGCTGGATGTGTCACGCTGAAACTGCACCCACCCCATTGCCGGCAATAGGGAAAAAGTCCCAATACGTCATTCAACATCATGTGACATCGTGAGTTTGACATGCCTGCTCTATGGTATCCAACTCTTTGTAGCTTCCAAAGTGAAGATAATAAGAGGTTTATTCTATGACACAAAATATTTAGCACAGTTCTCATTATGGATTTCCCTGATATAAAGATCAACAAAGGAAGTGACTGTGGCTAACCCTCTTAACTAGTATAGCAGTAAAAATTTAAGATTATGATTCAATAAAGAAGTCAATAGAAAAGAATCTGACGTTTAGCCTGATCTCCCCTTTAGAACAGAATATTTATAGCTCAGAGTTGAACTGTGAAATCTTTTTGGGTCTCTGAATTTGGTTATTTTCTTGGTTGTTACCTAGTTAGTAATAAAATATCTGCAAGAAAAAAAAACCAAGCTCAGAGATCACTAAGGACCACAATGATCCCCCTTTCTTAAAAATACTGAAATCCATGATGGTTTCCAAGAATTTAGCTTTGTACCTCTACTTTTTTTTCTTTACACTTTTCATTAGTCTCTAGAACTGTGTAGAAAGAGAGTAATCTCCTTCTCAGACATCTGCCTCAATTCTTCTAGTCTATTTATAGTAATGCAGCATTCAATCAGCCCCTCTAAGGTGCTTGCCATAACTTCCTGAACCAGTTCATCTTGCAATTCATTAGATAGACCCTCTTTAAACTGTCAACCACAAATTATTCCAGCCCACACCTCTCAAGTGAAATTAAAAATCAGGTATATATGCTTGAACATTATGTTTACCTTGGAACAGTCTGGGAATTTCACATGTCCTTGTGACAGAATTGACACAAGGAGCTCTGAATTTAATCAGATTTGCTGTGGTCTGGATCAAAAAATGCCTGGCTCTAAAAACTTGAAGCAAGTTTACCTTCAAAGTAAAAGGAGAAAAGACTTAATGGAATTAATGACAATAATGATAAATTAACTTTTAAGGAACAAGCATTTTTTTTACTCCTGATTAAGAAGTTTTATTTAAAAAAACTTGAAGTGCAACAATTTCAATAAGTACTTTGACTTTTATATGTGAATATAATTATATATGCAATTCAAAACTATTTGTTTTTCTCCCCCCCCTAGTATTTCAGTGAATGAAATTTGTTTTTGTTTTTCCCCCTGAAAAGGTAGGCCAGCCTGCACCTGCATATTGTTTACATAAGGGTTACTAGACCCATAATCCCTATAAATTCTGCTCTCATATCTTCACAGTTCTGTATAATCTTGTCCCTAGTATCTCACCCTACTATACACAAATCTCTCAGCATACACCATGAAGGATTGAGATGTGTGAATTCCCCTTTTCACTGTGGGGAGAATCTTCTTTGCCACCCCCTAATATCTTAAAAAAGACCTTTCTTCTTTTGAAAAGCTTCTATATTCTGTCAGTTTTACACTATTTCTTTAGCATTTCCTATTTCTTTACTTCCATCTCTCTGTTACTTTATTGTCATAGCAGTTTCTACAGTATATGTCAGTTACTGCTCTTCAAACTGTTTCTCACATCTTGTCCTCACATCCCAGTCCTATCCATGCTGCTCTCATAACTCTTTGATAGGAACTGAGTCCAAATTTGCTGTTCCTAGCTTGTTCACTATCTCTCCTGCAGTTTCTAGCCACAACATTGTTCCTTGGTTGTCCTCCCAAACTATCCTAGAAGATACCATCAATACAACTTATAATCTTCCACCACCTCCGTAATTTCCTGAGGGCAGCACCAACAGCAGTGTTTCAATATGACTCTGGTAAAAAGTCAGATCCTATACAGATTTTTTTTGTTTCTTTTCTTTCTCCCATCCTCATTGACCTCAAGAAATGTTAGTTCTTCTTCATTGACAAAGGCACTTCAGCAACATGTTAAAACAGATTGAATTAGAAGAAGCAGAATGGAGAGATTTTGAAGTTTATGGCTAAGTAAGGAGACATGTGACACACTCACACAGGTTATTTGATTTCTCTGACTCGGATGTCAAAACATTTGGAAGCTAACTCTGTGTCTTCTTTTGAAGATTTCATCCACTACAACATATTTCTCACCTAGAACTAAGGAGAAACTTCCTGACAGAACAATTAACCAGTGGAGCAACCTGCCTCCAGAAGCTGTGAATGCTCCAACACTGGAAGTTTTTAAGAAGAGACTGGACAGCCATTTGTCTGAAATGTATAGGGTTTCCTGCCTGAGCAGGGGGTTGGACTAGATGACCTCGAGGTCCCTTCCAACTTTACTATTATGATTATGATTAATATTCTTTTAGTCATTTACTCCATATATCTTCCTTCCTTCCTTCCTTCCTTCCTTCCTTCCTTCCTTCCTTCCTTCCTTCCTTCCTTCCTTCCTTCCTTCCCTTAAATCTTTCTATTTTACAACATCTCTTAAGTAACCCATTCCCACTGCATTCATCTAACTCATTCATTTCCATGTAATGGAAATCTTTGCTTCTTTCAAACATTAATTCCTACAGTATATGGTATTTTTCAACCATCATTTCTGCATCTTAAAATTTCTCCAACATTTTCTCGTCTTCAGTAAGGATACACACTTTCATCTTCTTGGTCTAATTTTTCGACATTTATGTATCACTTGCAATTGTTTGCTTCATTTTTCCTGTCAAATATAACTACCTTGTCTTTTTTGAAATATTGCAGTATATCTAATATTTGCTTCAAATAATTCAGGTTGTCTGCCAGCAATCTAGCTTTCTATCTGTAAAAAAGTATACACACATTCAAATTCTCAGTCAGCTTATTTCTTGCATCAATACAAACATTCCTTATGAATTTACCCATAAATAAATTAAGATATCAATGGGCATCCCACACATTTACCTTATCCCTTTCTTGAATTTGAACTGTTCACTAAGCATTCAGCTTATTCTTATGCATGCTTTCCTTCCATCATACATTATTTCTATTACTTTCAACAACCAACAATCAGTATTGTGCAAAATGCTCCATAATTCAAACAATCCAGTTTATCATATGCTTTTTCTAAAATCAACTGGCAAACAATGCACTTTCTCATAATTTGTATATTACTCAGGGACTTGCTGAAGAGGAAAAATATGGTCTGCACACATTGCTCCCAGTATGATGCTGTACCACATTTCTTAAATTTTGCTCATTGCCATCTCTTGCACCCTTTCATTAGAATTCTGCCAAACATTTTTCTAGGCACACTGAGCAAACTAATAATCCCTGAAGTTTCGGCATTCACTTTATCTTTTTTTTAAATATTAGAAAGAAATAATGGCATTCTTAATTTGTGGTTGTTTATGTGTTGTTTTGATTTTATTTTATTTTCTTAGCTGCCCTTAATCACATGACAAGTGGGTGGTCATATAAATTCATGTAAAGCAGTCAGGCTTTCATCATACTTATTGAAATATATCATGCTTTTATACTAATTAATTTATCATATTTACATAGCAATAGATGTATTCTTTAAACCATGTTTTCAGAACAAACAGATGGTTAAACCAGTTATTCACCAAACACTCTTATACATTCTTGGGTCTTTGAATGACTCACTACATTTTTTGCTCTCTTTGTTTCAATAGATTTATAACATCTTTCCTTACATTACATTAATTCAAAATGTGGTATAATCTTATATAAAACTTATCTTTGTTTTTACATTATCACCATTCACTGAGATGTAAGATAAAGCTATCACTATCCTATGGATTATGACATTCATAGAAACCCATAATAACCTAAATTTTATCTATTCATACTTTTTACTTTTCTGTAAAAATCTATACGTACATTTTATATTCCCAGATGCAATCTTGCCTCTAGTATGATCATTAACCTGTACAGCTTGTTTTGGATTTGGTTAATCAAAGTTTTCATACTATAAACAAGATAAAATAGATTAGGCTGCAGACTTAATCACACACAATATTTATGGAAATAGTAAAGGACATTGTTCTGACCCATTTTGGCTAGAATGCAGAAACACTGTCAAACATCCTCACACAATTCTATTCCAGCTGTGTCCATCCTCTTTGTGGTTATCTGATGAATGATGAGGTTGTAGGGCTTAGATTCCTGGTATAGGAAATCTAGGAATTACAGTCAGGTCCAGAAATATTGGGACATCGACACAATTCTAACATCTGCCCGCAATGGGGCAGGTGCGGTTTTGCCATGACGTACGGACATAGTCCTGGAACATTTATCAAGACTAACAGAAACAATTGTTTCAAGCTCATAATCCTTCAAACTTGAAATGGGGCATTCCACAGTTGAAATGTTTCAAGTTCAAAATAGTTTACACACCACTAACATTTGATATCTGGTAGTCATATTATAATATACTGTTTCAAGTTATTTATCATGTGAATAGAAGCAAGATTTTTAGCATTGTTGACTAAATGATGAAACTGTGTTTGATCTTTGCTCTTCTTGGTTAATTTGCTCTTCTTGGCCTCTGCAACAAAACTGCAAAACAAATGAATGTACTTAGGCCTACATGTATATTAAATTACTTTTCCCAGCATCAGAAAGACAGGTTTTTCAATGGCAGGAATGTGGTAGAGCCAGAAAGAATGAAAAAACCTTCAGCATGTAACTGATTAAGGTCTTGTCAATTTCAGGTGGTGGCACAAGTCACCTGGAGGAGATTAATCAACTAATTAAGGTCACAGGGTTGAGCTTATTAACTTAGCACTTATTAGGGAAATGTTGCTCTATGGAGAAAGTTGCTTGGTCAGAGATAAGAAATAGCTTGCTTGTTAGATTCTCAAAGAAGAGAATACTTGATTTTACAGCTGTGTCTCCTGGATAGAGGACATGAAGACAAAACAGTCAGTAGTTCACCTTGCTAAGGCCTTTTGCATTGCACTGCAACCTCAAACCTAGAAGAAGCTTCTGAGCATATGCAGGGTTTTTCTGACTATGGGAACTATCACTTTGCTCTGCTCTTAGAAACAAGGGACTTATCTGACTTTGTGAAACAAAGGAGCTACATTGCTTGGGGGTGGAAACATTGCTTGAGTTTTTCTGAAAGCAAAGCACTGTTTTGAAGATCTGCCTGCCCTTTTTGATAGAAAGAGTATCTAATTCTATTTCTATCTGGTTTAACAGACTAACAGAATTGGAAGGGACCTTGAAGGTCTTCTAGTTCAACCCTGCTCAAGCAGGAACCTTATATTATTTCAGACAAATGGTTGTCCAATCCTAACTAAACCAATTGGTTTTCACGATGGCTTCAAAATAAAAAATAAGCCCTGTGTGATTGGATTGGATTGGATTATATGACTTGCATCTACATATCAAGAAACAAACCAGTGGGGATATATTAGTACATAGGTCTTCAGTGTCCCACATTTTCTATCAAGACTAGAAACATTCTACTGTCCAAAAAAGCCTTGAAAATCTGGAGCAACAAAGTCTGAGTTAACTGGAATTCTTCCATGGAATTCAGTGGTATACACTTCAGAGTAGACTTGCATTAGTAACATCTCTCTTGAATCACTTTTGATTCCATGACTCCATGGCTATAATCATTTTGGTCTTTTGGGTTTTTTGGTAATAATAAACAGAGGATTTACCATTGTTCTCTGTTGGGGTTATTGTTTCATTCCCCAGAATAATCTACAGCCTGGCATTTCCTGTTGGTCTCCTACCCAAGTAGCAACCAGATCCAATACTGCTTAGCTGTTTAGAGATCTGCCAAGGTCAGTTAGGTGATGCAGAAATAAATGGATTAGATCTGAGTGAAATATATAATAGTCTTTTAAATGCACAGAGCCAATGGCCACTTGCCTTAGCTCTTTGAGTCAAATCAAACAGAATAATGAACATGTAGTCCAAAGGAGATCCTGTTAGGAATGCAATATGGAAATGAGCACAATGGTTGTAGTCAGTCCAGCTTATCTGACACGGGGTAGGCATGGATTATTTTTTTTGTTAGGATTCTAAGTGACAGTCTTCCTCCCTGCCAGAAACCTTTAATCAACAGCTGAAGCATTGGAGAAAGCTCTAAAGTTTAATCCATTAAAAGCCATTCAGAACCAAAACAAATAAACAGAGCTTTAAGCACTTCAGTAACAACAGGGCAGAAAACCAAGCAGTCTCCTTAGGAAATCTCAGCAATTTGAGCATCAATAACTTGCACTATCGGCTCCAATGTGATGAAAGCTAGAAAATCTCTGCCGTAGGCTCTGTTTTTTAAATATATTGGGCAATGCAAATATTCTAAGTGAAGGGTGGCATCAGCTATGTAGTCCCGAAGGCAGACTTAAGTACCATCCCTGCTAACAATGAAAACAAACTAATTCAAACATCACTTGAAGCTGAAAATAGCCTTTGTTTTCCCTTAATCTGCACTCTTAAAATACTTCAGCTTCATCCCAAGTGATTATTTTTCCAAATTAATGGAAATATGATATATATGTATGTATATACATGTCATAATGACAACCAATATTTCCAAGAATGCAAAACTCTGCTATTATTCTGAATATTGCAAATGTGCAATGCATTCCATTTAAGCCACTGTGAGTAATCAAATCTTCAATACATTTACATGAAGAAGGAAGAAAAATAAACATTCCCCTTTTTAAGACTAAGTGCTGTCTTTAAAACGATGGATTTGTATATTGTCCTTTGTGTGATGTAAAATTATACCAATCCTTTAGAATGATTAAGGTTGATGCATACATATTTATTTTATAAGGTATTTAGTCTACAGCATTAATAAACTCAGATAGAATTTATTCATTTACTTTTTTTTCAAAGATGTGTTAGGTAGAATCCTTAATTACATGAGGTCCATTTACATGATACATTTTCCTCTTTGATCCTGCAGAATTGTGTCCTTCAAAATATGACTCCATATCTTTGCAGCAGTGGAAAGACTCTCCCATTATTGATGCTGTAAATAATTTAAGTAGTATTTGAAGCAGACTTAGCTGTTCTTTAAGGATGCCTTTTAAAATCAATTGGACTTCATTATCTAGACTTTTTTTGTGGGTCTGCCCCAAGATTTCATAATTTTGGATCATAATTTCAGTGCTATTGGACTAACAAAAGTGATCAGTTTTGTTTTTTTGATTTCTTGAGGTAAACTATTTTTCATTTGACTTAATTAGGATAATATGACTAATTTGACATAATATAACTTTCTCAAAAACCAACATCCAGAGGGAAAACAATAAGTTTTATTCAACTTCCTCTGGATTTCATTGGCCCAGTTTTGTTTCAGTTTTCATAACCTTATCTTCTCCCCCCTCCTCCAGTTCTCTAAAACTGTATTAAATCTCAACAAGTTCTTTGTCTCGTTCATTGTTCGTATTTTTTATTTCAGTTTCACATTTACACATAATTATAAACTCAGCAGTTCAAGAGGAGTATTATTTATTATTTATACTGCAGTGTCATTGATTTGTATTTTACCCCTGAATTATCTAGAAGCATTAAATTATATACCTTCATAGGTAGTCAACAAGATTCTGTAGAGATTGCCCACAATGTGCCTACAAGCTAATTTGTTTACTAAAGATTTGTCAACTTTATTATTTATTTTTCATACGCTAGCTGGATTTGCTGAAAGCTTGCTCTTAATATTTGTTTTAAAGAATAACATCAGATGGTTCCATTTTGGATGGAAAATGTTAGATGGATCCTGCAGCCATTGAACCAAAGAGTGTCACTCATCTAAAGACTGCACAACTCAAATCCAAGAATATATGGCTATGCTGTATGTCAGGGGGAAAAAAGCTTAATTTGGATTCATCAAAATGCTTGCTGCATAAGTGAATTGTCAAACAGGCAGTACGTGGGTGGCTGCAATGGCAGTGCGGAGGTTTGTATGGAAAACAAGTATGGCATTGTGAACAGTTTGTTTCAGTTTATTGGTACCCTTGTTTAATGCATGTTGGAGATTTAGTAAAATCCTTCTCATGATGCACTAATATATTGGGAGAAAAATAAATCAAGCTACCTAGATCTTTTAATATAGCAAACAATGTCAAGTGGCATGCCACTTCTTCCCCTTTCTGTCACAAGAACCATTCGTTCGCTAAGTCTGCTTCTAAAACTGCTTTGCTTTAATGGGAAAAGCTTTCACTTTAATTCAAAATGTGTTACTATGTGAAAAAATATATATCCTGTATTTTTAAACAAGAGCTGATACACAAAAAAGGGGAATTGAGTGTGTGGGAGAAAAAGATACGACAAATATATTCTCTAGGCTACCAAGATTGGGAAATGAAAGTCATTTCCCCAAATTTATTTTTACATTTGCTTGGAATTAAATTCTACGCATTTCTGGTGCATTGTCCAAAATGCTTAACTTGAATAGCAGGACATATAGCATTCAAAGTGCCTCAGCAGCTCTTAAATTGTCCCTTATTTTCAGAGTCATAAAAGTGTCTTTTACAATGGCTCACTCCTTTCTTTCTTGACAAACACATACATGTTTTCTGCAAAATGGCACAGTTGAAGAGAACACAGTCTATTTGCAAAAATGCTCCACAGGTTTAATAGAAGTCCTTTTTCAGTGATTTGTCAAAAATCATCATGAAAGGGCAGTAAAAAATGTTCATTTTGTGATCTTTCCTTCCATCGGAGTGGCCACATTATCAGTAGACCAGTGCTGCCCCCAACCTGAATAGACAAGAACTAAATTTGATTATATTCCTAACATAGTGCTGTTATTATGCCATAGGAAATGAAATAATCAGAAATGACCATTGAACAAGTGGCCATGAATAGTTCAGAAAGATATTTTAGGGGGTGTTGTGTTTTAACCTGCTTGAGTTTACTAGGCGAAAAGTTTACAGGCTGAAAAGCAGAACTGAAAGATAATTAGATCACCCTCATTTGATTTCATCATTCTGAAATAGAGATCTGGCAAGGCAAATGAAAATGCAAATGTAAATACATAATTTCATAAAAAAATTAAGATGTGGAGAATCCAATTCCAGCTGGATGATTTTGAACAAATGTTTACCCTGAAACCAAGAATACAAGGTTGAACTGTAAGCCTTAAGTAATTTCTTTGAGTGTATGTTGTGTTTACTTCATAAAGGAGAGACATAAATCACAGCATACTATGGGTAGATCAGTATTCTTTTAGTCAAAGACAGAGGAAAATACTTAACTTCCTTCATGTGGTTGCCTTGCTCAATAAACTGGTTTCGTTTATTGTTAGGAGTGTGCGACAGAAAAGAAAGGAAAAAATAATAATGTAGCTTTACTTCCCATCTTTTACTGGGATTTAAGTCTCATTTAAATCAGAGAGTTATTTTGTATACACTAGAATAGAGTCCTTCTGTTTATATTTTCTCTTCCTTCCAGATTTGCACCAGAAGAAATTGACCTAGTTAGTATTGGTATCCCAGCATGCCCAACTATGTAAGCCAGGGGTGTCAAACTTGCAATGTCATGTGATGTGTCGTGACGTATCTCAACTTTTTCTCCATTGCTGGCAATGGGGTGAGCTCGGTTTCAGCATGATGCATCCGGCCCGCAGGCCGACCCCTGATATAAGCAGTGTAATGATGTTTCACAGATCATAAAATAAGATACAATATTAAATAATTATTATGAAGTTAATGAAGATTTTATAAAATGTCTTTCCTTCTGGCTTTCCTGCCTACCTATTATCACATTACACTATAACTTAATATCATACTATCCTAACTAAATGATTATCATTCTCCCCTCCCCCATGCCTAATACATACAACATATACTGTACACAGCTGCAATGAATATATAGAATTGCTACTGCCCATTTGGTAGATAAATTGACTTTCAAATAAATATTAAAAATTAAAAGAATTGAAGTGCATGAGTAGCCAAGTCTTCCTTGCTGGTGTAAAATGAATATTCTACTAGCTTTTTCCAATATTTCTGCAGAAATGCTGGAAGAAAACAGTATGCTGATTAGATCTAAGTGTGTTGCTACAGGAATATCTTGCAGTAATTTTATATTTAATTATCTGACTGATTATGTAGGGTGGATAGTTTTTACTGTTATTAGGCAGCTGTTCATAGAAGTGAATAGTTGTTACTGTTATTAAGATGCTGTATATGATCTCTGTATGTAGATTTTGTCTCTGTTTTTCTTGTAATGCTTCTGCCTGTAATTTTCTAAGGAGGTTTTATTTAATTCTCACTAACAGAGATGAAATGATAGAAGGTGTTGAAGCCACAGGAACCTTGGGAGGAAGTGATCATGCAATATTGGAATTCAACATTCTGGAAGCACAAGCAATAGAATACAGTCAAACTAGAGTCTTGGACTTTAAGAGAGCTAATTTCAATAAACTTAGAGAGAGCTTGGGAAGGATTCCATGGATGAGAATCCTCAAGGGGAAAACGACTCAAGAAGCTTGGGAAATTTTGAAAAGTGAGATAATAAAGGTCCAGTCTAGCACAATACCAATGAAGAGGAAAAATAACAGCTCTCAAAAGAAACCAGCATGGCTGCATAAAGAACTCTTTGATAAACTGAAAGATAAAAGGGACAAGTATAGAAAGTGGAAAGAGGGGCACATAACTAAGGCAGAATATCAGCAAATAGCCCAAGCCTGCAAAGATGAAGTGAGGAAAGCTAAGGCTCAAAATGAACTAACACTTGTGACCAAAGTCAAAAATAACAAAAAAAAAGCTTCTTTCAACAAGTAAAAAACAAGAAAAAAAATGAAGGAAATGATTAGTCCATTAGTGGGTGAAAGTGGCAAGAAGGTGACAAGAAAAAGGGAGAAAGCAGAACTCTTTAACTCATTTTTTGCATCTGTCTTTACACAAAGGGAAAAAAACAGACCAACATATCAAAAATAGTGCCATAAAAAACAGAATAAAAACACAAGTTAAGATGGGCAAGAAAATGGTAAGTGAGCACCTGTCCAGCCTAGACAAGTTCAAATTACCAGGCCTAGATGGATTACATCCCAAGGTTCTCAAGGAACTGGCGGATGTGATCTCAGAACCACTGAACTATATTTTTCAAAGATCCTGGAGCACTGGGGAACTACCAGAGGACTGGAAAAAAACTGATGTAGTTCCCATCTTCAAAAAAGGGAAAAAAATGGCTCCAGGAAATTACAGAACTATCAACCTGACCTCAATACCTGGGAGGATTCTGGAAAAGATAATCAATGAATCAGTGAGCATCTAGAGGCAAAAAAAAAAATCATTACTAAAAGCCAACATGGGTTTGTCAAAAATCATCCCAGACAAATCTTATTGCATTCTTTGACCAAGTGACAAAATTAGTGGACCAGAGAAATGCTGTGAATATAATTTACTTGGACTTCAGTAAGGCAGTAGATCACAACCTACTCCTTGATAAGATAGAAAAATGTGGGTTAGACAGCATCACCACCAGATGGATTTGTAGCTGGCTGACCGGCTGTACTCAGCATGTGGTCCTCAATGGAACTGCATCTACATGGAGGGAGCCAGCAGTGTGCTGCAGCTGCCAAAAAAACCAACACAGTGCTAGGCTGCATTAACAGAGGGATAGAATCAAGATCACATGAAGTATTAATACCACTTTACAATGCCTTGGTAAGGCCACACTTGGAATACTGCATCCAGTTTTGGTCACCATGATGTAAAAAAGATGTTGAGATTCTGGAAAGAGTACAGAGAAGAGCAACAAAGATGATTAGAGGACTGGAGGCTAAAACACATAAGGAATGGCTGCTGGAATTGGGTATGTCTAGTTTAATGAAGAGAAGGACTAGGGGTGATATGATAGCAGTGTTCCAATATCTCAGGGGCTGCCATAAAGAAGAGGGAGTCAAGCTATTCTCCAAAGCGCCCAAAGGCAGGACAAGAAGCAATGGATGGAAACTAATCAAGGAGAGAAGCAACCTAGAACTAAGGAGAAACTTCCTGACAGTTAGAACAATTAACCAGTGGAACAACCTGCCACCAGAAGCTGTGAATGCTCCAACACTGGAAGTTTTTAAGAAGAGACTGGACAGCCATTTGTCTGAAATGGTATAGGGTTTCCTGCCTTAGCAGGGGGTTAGACTAGATGACCTCCAACTTTACTATTATGATTATGATTTATATTTGCACACACACACACACACACACACACACACACAAATGCACACACAGACACAGCTCCAACTCCCAATGTTTTTTGTCTAAACGTAGATGATAGATGATAGATAGATAGATAGATAGATAGATAGATAGATAGATAGATAGATAGATGATAGATAGATAGATAGATAGATAGATAAGTTTAGAGTTACCTGTGGTAGGATGGATGGCCAATAAATTATATATTTTATATGAGTCCGTGCAGGTGTTATGTATATTGGTATTATTGAAATATTGTAACAGAATAATGCATTTTAATGAGCAAATTGTAATACTGTAACGGAATAAGATTTTTTAAAAATGAACAAACATGATAGATTTTTTTCAGCAATTATAGACAAGTCACTTGTAAAGTGACGGTAAACATTCCAATGCAATAAGTGTTTGGGGTTGACTCTTGTCTTGTAAATCAATCAGAGTCTAGTCCCATATTAGTGCCAGTTGACAGAACTAAGTAATCCTCATTATCATGAATGGTGATTAAATACCTAAATCCATCCCCTCCAGAGTCTCAAAGGATTGAAATTCATTGAATGGAATTGCTTTTACTATCAGGTTGTACTTTTAATATATATATATATAAAAGGTAGTTTTGACCCATGAAAATGCCATAAACTATTATTGACAGAAAGCAGATAAGAGAGTTTATCCTACTTAGACTGGGAAATTGTGGAGAGATTTCAACTAGATGTTAGTCAAAACTCCAAATAATGGCATCCCTTGAAATGTTTATCAATAAGTTAAACAATCCTCCAAATGGAAATGAGTAGGAGGGGAAGTTGTTTGTCCCTGCCTAAACTCAATATTATTACTTATCAAATAGTTTTTATACATTGTAGACTTCTGATGCTGCACTTCAAAGAATTCCAGATGGGACTCTGCCTTGCTGCCTGACAAGAAAAGGAAGTTTTACTTTAGCCCACAATGGATTGATTGGCCCAGTGCAAAAGGTCACCAAACACTTCACATGCCTGCTGGGGCCAAAGCTTAGTGAGGGAATCCTGCCAAGCAGGATTAAGAGATCTATTCTCTCTCCAGTAGGCATCCATAACTCGCTGTAGCATCAAGGGCAGTTATGCATGCACATTAAAAGAAGAATGGACCCCAAGAGTGCAAAAGGATCTTGCAAAGTGTCAAATGGCTTGTTTGACACAAGTAAACTTAACTGAAGGATTGTAAAGAAATCTGCAGGAGAAGAGGAGGGGAAAAATAGGAACCAGAGCTATTTTTAGTTCAAATTTAAGTTGTGCACCTTTGTTGGAAAATCTGGATGGGGAGAATAATATAGAAATCCGAAATTCCCTGGAGGTAATAAGAAAATCTCTTCCTATGTACCATGAGAGAAAAATAAAATTCCTCTCCATAAAATTTTCTAATGATTTTTAGACAGCAAGGCAAATTGGCTTGTTAATATAGAGACTTCACAGAATGCCTTCATTCCTCTGAGAGTCATGGGTTATATATCTATGCACACAAATACCTACAATTATTGGGTGTTATAATTCTTTAGCTTCTGGACCTGGTATATGAGATATTTGTATTTCAAACCAATATTTTTCCAGTGGATGTGTACTGTGCATTACACTTTATGTCATCAGTGGCACAGCCATACAATATTTTTGAAGGGCAATCTGCAATTATTTAAATACACTGAATTCTGTGCTAACTCACTATATACAAGACTTAGTACATTCAGACTGATCCTTTGGGAATGTGGGTTATATGGAGTGGAATTGGCAAGAGCTAAACTTGTATCATGTGTTTCCAAAACACAGGCTGACTATTCATCTGTGGAACTTTACCATGTTTGAAATTCTGTATAGTCCCAATTATTTTTCACTTTTAACATCACAGCTTTATTGTATAAACTGACACACAGCCAGGAATAAAGTATGCTACTTCATATATAAACCTACTGGAATAACACATAACACTGATGTGAAGAAATAGCCAACAGGATGATGTTATTAAGATAAGATTAAGATGTTATTATTAAGATTGAGAAGACCCACGGTAGTGCAGTGGTTAGAATGAAGCTTTGCAGGCAAACTCTGCCCACAACCTGGAGTCCGATCTTGACTGGCTCAAAGTTGACATAGCCTTCCATCCTTTCAAGGTCAGTAAAATGAGGACCCAGATTTTTGGGGACAATATGCTGACTCAATAAACCACTGAAAGGGTGCTGTAAAGAACTATGGAGTGGGATATAATTCTAAGTGCTATTGCTATGACAGAATAAGAGTTGGAAGGGAATTTGGAGGTCTTCTAATCTAACCTCCTGCCTTCAGGTGCTTTGGAGAATAGGTTGATCCCTCTTCTTTGTGGCAATCCCTCAGATATCTCATAAGATTGCTCAGTATTTTATCTTTGTAGCTAAATTCTTGCTTAGATCTGTATATTGATCTTCTGTGGGCTTGAGAGCAAGCTCTCACAGTTTTTGATATTTACACTGAAAAATGTATTAAACATTTTTATCAAAATAGCCAGGTTGAGACAAAATAAATATAACAAATGCATGAAGATTGCTATATGCATATGTATTATATACAAATTATAATCTGGAGGGTAAGAAGAGAAAGTTGGCAATTTCAAGTTCTGTTTCATATCTATAGTAATGGGAAAAGGGGGAATATAAGAACATGTGGATGAATATAAGCCAAGCTGGATGAAGCCAAATATGAATAATCAGATGCATAAGGAAGCTCATCATCAGGAGTGAAAACAATAGCTCTCTTCTACTCTCTTACTTCCAATGGAGGCATATTCTTTATATGCCCCACATATGCTTGCCTTAAATCACGAGTGTCAAACTCGCCACATCATGTGATGTGTGGCTACGTATTGCAACTTTTTTTGGTATTGCCGGAGCTAGAGTGGGTGTGGCCTCCATATGATGCAACTGGCCCGCAGGCTGGCAGTTTTTCACCTCTGCCTTAGATAGTCTCCCATTAGTGCAAGCCTATTCACACATTTCATTTGGCTAACAATCAAAATTAGACAAAGGCAAACCATCTCTGATTTATAAGCAGGAATTCAAGGTGATATACACCTTTTTAGTCTCAGCATAGCAGGAAACTGTGCCATTCATTTTAGGTCATCGGAATCAGAGAAAACATCAACAGGTAGAAAATAGGGGTTCTGAGGCCATATGCAATCCTGGTGTTTAGACTGTTCAATCCTAAACTCAAATATGATTGAAGCTGTGATCTCTGAAGCAGTTGCAGGAGTCCTAGGAGGGAGAAGTGCTTCATTTCCTCCAAAAGAAAATATCTTCAGAGATGTTCACCAAGGCAAACCCCCTTTATAGACACTCTTGGCTTTCATTGCTCCAGGCACAAAGGAGGAAATCTCTTCATATATTAAACATTAAAAAAATAAAAAAATAAGAATAAATAATTCTTAACGCATTTGGTTGAAAACAAAGATTCTCTGGATAAAGGTCTCAGTCATTTGCTTAACATTACTTAAGATGTGATGGAAACTTAAGCCTACTGATTCCAAGTATTTCTACCTGAAACTTAGTTGGAATGGATGAGTGAATTTTATTGGCCCAGACTCCCAAATGAAATGACATTTCCTGATGGACACTGGAATAAAGTCTCCCATAATCATCGTCACAATGCTACTAAAGAAGAGCCCTCTGTATTTTTCCCTTTTCTTTCTTTGTGTTGACTTTCTCACGCATAGCAAACATTTGGTGCTTGAGTTTCTGAACATCTTTGAAAGGCCCCACGAAGTGTGAGAATTTCTGAAGGGAATCATTCCATCCAAGCAATTGAGAACATTCCAAGAAGAGGGAGGGGGCATGATGGCCCTTCTTCCATCACCACCTGTTTCTTGGGGTTATTTTTGTTTGTTTGGGGTTTTTTTTCCAAGCAAAAAAGTGGAAACTGTACAAAACTACAACTTTATCAGAAGCTTCAATTTCAGTAACAAATCTTGCCGACCTTTCCCAAATCTTGTGGAGTAAAGAATGTAGTTTTCCAGGCAATGCTGAACTGCTGTTCTAATCTTTTTCACTCATTTTCAAATTAAGCAGTAGCAACACCCAATTATTCCTATTAATTAAACTTTCCTCACTCTCTACTGACTCTGATAATTATTTTTGTGTTTTTTTTAAAAAAAGAACTATCTTTGCACTTATGTCATAAAATTTTCTGCCTTTTTCCCTTTTATAATATTTGTATTCAAGACAAACAACAGGAGGTTGAATTCAGGCCATTTAAAAGAAACATCTGCTGACATTTATTCATATGCTACATGTTCCACTTTCATCATTGAATGTAATGGTAAACACACATTCCAGTCAATAATGGCAGTTCCCAGCCAAGCTTTACAAATGGTCTCTTTAACACCTAAATTGACAGCTCGGGAGAATTTCAGATAGAAGCTAAATATGGTACTTTTGGACACTCTTTTCCTAAGTCTAGAATGACTGGAAAACATTAATGAGAATGTGCATTGTATACAGGCAAAATTGACATGCATGAATAAATGCTCCAGAATATACATATACATATACATATACATATACATATACATATACATATACATATACATATACATATACATATACATATACATATACATGTGTGTGTGTGTGTCTGTGTGGGTCTGTGTCTGTGTGGGTCTGTGTGGGTCTGTGTGGGTCTGTGGGTCTGTGTGTGGGTCTCTGTGGGGTGTGTGTGGGTGGGTGGTTGTGGGTGTGTTTGTGGGTATGGGTGTGGGTGTGTTTGTGTGTGGGTGTGGGTGTGTGTGTGTGGGGTGTGTGTGTGTGGGGTGTGTGTATGGGGTGTGTGTGCGTATGGGGTGTGTGTATGGAGTGAGTGTGCTAGGGTAAAGTGGGGGTAGAGTATCCTGAATAAGGAAACATATGGTATTGTTTTTAAGCAAGAAATCTCTGTATATATTAAAATAAAAATCTGACACCTTATTTAAATGTCAGGAACAAATGTTCTTAAAATCATATTCATTTTTGTAGCCCTTTAGATAATAAAAATGTTTCCATTTAATAAGGAAGTAGGTAAAGAATAAAAATGAATATTATACTTTTTGAGAATGTCAGTATTTTAGTCACAATATGTACTTAAACAATAACTATGAAAAAATAAAATCAAATTAGGAGCTTTATAGGAGCTTCATAGAAACCAAGGACTTGCAGTGGGAATAAGATTATTTGATATTTCTAACTGGATCTTTTCAAATATTCTTTTCTGATACTAGAAACAAAGATTTGTCTGATTTTTAATTGATATCCTTTTTTACATTTTAGTACAGGTTGATTAACATTCTTATATCTAGATCGTAGAATAATTTCAAGTCAAGCAGAAAATCACAGCATTTACCAAACTCCTTCATGTGTGAATAGCTTTTCCTTTTAAAAATTTTGGTGTAGTTCAAAACAGGTCATTCACTATTTAACAAGTTTTTTAAAAAACAAAAACCTACATGTTTAAAAATAATGAATGCAAAAACATAATTATAGATCACAAAGTTAGCTTGTGATATATAACAAAATATCAGTTGATGAATGCATTTTGCAGATTTGGAATCCTTAGCTCTGGGAAAAGAGTGAAACAATGTTAAACCAATTACTTATAATTAATTGTAAAGAATTATAAATAATATTGCAGGAGTCATTTTTTTAAAAAAATAAATAATTTTATCATCTTGAAGATCTGTTAGGTAATAGATCAGGAGTTACTGATTGTAAGAATTGTTATGGTAACATATTCCATGAATAGTATAAATAATGATGCTATAATTTTTCTATACATACCTGAATAAAAATTGATCTCCATAATGCCTGCAGAGAAAAATACAATGCTCAAAATGCTAGGATGTCAATGACGACATTAGAGCTGCTATAGAATAAACCAGAAAACAATAACAACAGAGGTTTTGCTTAAAATAATCTTAATGGTTTGATCATGTTTAAATTAGTTGTGTAATCAGACCAGCCCAATGTATTCAGTGGATCAATCCAAAGTTATATATGTACATATGAATATGTTAATTTAAGCCTATTTTATTGTGCTGTTTAGTTTGATTCTACTTGATCCTGTCGTGCAAATTTGTCAGCAATAGAACCCAAATTGAGAAAATTGCAGTTCCTTCAGTACAAATATGTTTGATGTGCTTGTTCTATGCTCCATTCTGAATGACAGATAAAGGTACAGCATGTTTAAAATATATTGTCTCTCTGGTTTAGTAAATTTGAGAATTCTTTAGTGCTACAATAGATTATAGGCTAGGTCATGAGCTTAAAATGTCAAAGAACAGATTGCACAAAATATACAACATTCTTTTTAAAGTGCCCATCATCTAAAACTTGGATAATTTCTTTCCTAGTACTAGGACAAAAGGAAATGCGTTAGGAAATTATGTCAAAAATTAATATATAAGGTTCAAGTTAATCACTATAGCCACAACCTTTTTTTTGTCCGTATTAAACTAATGTGTACTGTACTCTCTTTTATAAGGAGAAAAGAGCACTCTCTCTCTCTCTCTCTCTCATATATATATATATATATATATATATATATATATATATATATATATATATATATATATATAAATTTTAGAATTTTAATTCCAAAAACTGAACTATATCATAATTAAAATTCCTAGAAGCTAGGAATTTTACAGCTAGAATCTTTACATTTCAGTATCAATAAATAGGAAATATTATGAAACCCTTATAATTTTAGCATCATCATTTTTATTTGAGTCTAATACATCTTCCATTGATCATGTTAAAAAAAATGAGCACAGAAAAAAACAGAAAATTGAACTTGGGATAGATGAACCTATTCTGCGACAAAGAGGGAATAGTATGCTTGTAAAGAGGTATTTTATGAATGACCATGCCATCCAGGGAATTCTGAATGCACAGGTATGCTTCATATTTTCAGAAAGTACATGTGATGTGATTTCAGACATTCAAATTTGCCCATGAGACCACAAGTTTACCTATTCTATTCCTGTTCCCACCAGTTAATAAAAAATTATATAGTATGCAGTTTTAGAACTTTAGCTAGTCAGAAGACCTTACTTAATATTGAACCCATCTTTCTTAAGTAGACTTCATAAACCATTCAGGGGATCATCTCTCTCTCCCTCTCCCTCTCCCTTTCCCTCCCCCCCTCTACATTTTCATTCAATTTAATTTTCAAAGCAGCTATCTATCAATATTTTAAGAGGATACAAAAATTAAAGATGAAATAAAAGATGAAAACTAGACCTAAAATCTGAAACAATTCTCTTCTTGTAACCAACCTCATCTTCTTGAAGTTTCAATCTTCTTCGTCGGAGATCCATTCTCTCTCTGTTGCATTTTCTGTACATATTTTTTTAATCATTCATAGTTTAGCATGCTTTTGTTAAGACTGCTTAATCTGGTCTGTTTGTTAGTCAATATAAATAACAATAAAAACCTACACATACAATATAATAATGTAAGCCTACATTAGAAATTTTTTGATGCTAATTCTGGAAGCAAAATTATTTTAGCTGTAACACTTAATATGTACAGAATATAGCACTTTTTCTCAAAGCAATTAACATACATTGTCAATATGTTTGTGACAGAGAAGTAATGGTTTGCCTAAAGTCATGTTTCAATTCAATTTAAACCATAATGTGTATGAACTAATATTTAGCCTAGAGGACATGGATGGCAAAACTTGCTAATGAACTAACAAGATGGAGTACAACTAATGGAAAAAACTCAGCAACACAAAATTGCATAAACATAGGTGAGGACTATGAAATAGTTTCATTTCAATGTATTATTGGATAGGCCAATATGAAGGCTACTTGACCATTATTTCCACCTAACAATGAATTCATAATGATATTACCATATAAGCCTATATTAGAATGTAATTCAGGTAGGTTAATTAACACTGAGGATATATTAAAACAAAAGTTTTGGCTGATGATATCTCTTTTCAAATACACTATTTTTCCTTCTAGTAATCTTTCCTGTGGATATCTATTAGAATTTCATCTCCAGCACAAACAATTGTTTAGTGACTAGATTCACAGATTTCATTATGCCAGAATATGATTTTCTTGATATTGAAATTGCTTTTCAAAAACAATATAAACTAAAAAGTATGAAAGTATGAATCCAATGCTACATTTTAATTGACATTCACACATATGCATAAGTGGATATGTCTAATTACATACATAATTACTGTATAATTTCCACAAAAGTAAAAAAAAAATATTTCTATACATTCACATACTTGGATAATAGCTACATGACATTTTTAAATAATTGCTTTAACCTTGGACATACAAATCATACTGATCATTCTTTGTATTGCATTGATAAAGAACCTGTTCAAAATTATGTGCTCTTGCTACCATACTACAACTTAATCTACAAGTAAAAACCTTACAATCATTACAGTATATGATTGCAAGGCCATATAGTGGTCATCTGGATTTTAGGGTGGTGGGTGAATGGGAAATGGGTGGTGGTATTACTGTTACATCTGACTTCTATAAATTTTCATGGCCTATTATTGCTATTTCAATAATATATTTTGGGGAAAAAATACACTTGTATACAATGGCATAGTCTATGGTAGTCTTTCATAGCCCATGCTGGTTGAGAATTCTGGGACTTGTAGTCCCAGCATATTGGGGTGATACTAGCTTGCAAAAGGACATCCTGATCATGGACTGTATTTTTCATTTTCGTTTGTGCATGTCTCTGTGTATGTGTTTGTGTGTCTATATATACATAGCCCGACTGCTTTGCTGAAAGTATTGTTTCAGGACTATATTTCAACTGGACATCTTTATCAGATGGTGAAATAGTTCAGTGAAGATAGAGACAAAAAAATGATGACACATTTTATTTTCAGAGAATGCATTAACCTTTTTGTGCATCCTGTTACATGCAAGGATGAGGGAAAAAAATAGGCCCCTATCAACTGCAACAGAAAATTTAGGCAAAATTGTAAGTATTCTGATGACATTGAGCTTGTTTTTTCTTTGTCATCTGAATCAGCACTTGGGTAGGATGAAGAGTACTTTATTAAAACTGAAACCTGATCATTCAGAAGCCCATAAGAAGATGGCTTCAGTGTCTGAGGAGTGAGTGCTTAACCTGCTCATTATAAGGTTGTATTTCTCAGGCCTGTGCAACAATTTAGATACAAACATAGGGTGCAAATGCACGAATCTCTTTAAAGTAGCAGCATCTTTTCCTGAGATTGTGCAGCTGATCTTTGCAAGGTTTGTATATGAAAACAGTCAAATGTGTTTTAGACTGCATATACAAATATGCCTTTGTCTTTGGAGGTATGCACTTTGCAATTATGACTTGTTTGGAAATTAAAAAGAGGTTGCCATAGTTTCACTACAAATTCAGAACTGAGGAAAAATCACTTCTGGGGAAGTAATGTTGGACTGAAGGTAGCTATGCCAAAAACAGAGCTGATGGCTGCAAAGGAATGAAGAGCTGGCAAGTGACTAACTCTTTGTAATTCCTGTCCCAACAAAGAGAAGACGTGAGGTTGCCCACAAGTGCTCCTGACAGTTGCTCCTCCTCAAGACAGAAGACTCCATGAGTTTGGTAGTCTGGGAGAGTTGCCATCTTACTCAAACTGTGCTTGATGCCTTTGGGAGGAACCTGGGTTACCATACTTCCTTTTCTAATCACTTTTGGAAATTGCTTGTTAACTGCTTTTCAGTTATCAGGAACCTTTGAATCAACAGTTTTTATAGCATTGGGCGATTTTCCTTCAATCCTTAGCAAAAAAACAAAAACAAAAACAAAACAACAACAACAACTTTTAAATACAAGTTTAAGGGCTTAATTTTTTTTCTGGAATCAATAGCAAAAGGGTGATTAAAAATTTGTTTTTAGAAACCTAAAGGTCTAGATAAATTGGAAATAAGATTTTGGAATTCATTATAAGAATTCTTTCCCATGGGAAAATGCTTTTGTTTTGATTTTTTTTAAAAAAAATATATGTTAAGACTTTAAAAATTGTACACTAGAGGGAAGTAGAAGGAATTAAATATTACAATAAAAGGAGAATAACACTTAAAATTAACTTACAAATAGAAAATAAAACAAAATATTTTACCATTGGACATACTGAATAATATTTTTGAACAATGGATCCAGAAGTTAATTTTATGACTGTCTGCCTCATAAACGTGATAGATGGACTATGTTTAAAAGATTCTATGGAAGAAGAACATCTTTTCTTGTTTCTAAACAATTCTTTATACTTGTAATTAAGATGAATAGTTATTTCTTTTTATATTCCCTTTCTTTTTCTTTACTACATTCTTATTTTTATTTCTTTTCTTTTTATTTCTAGATATTCTTCTCTATGCATCTTCCTTTTTTTCTTTTCTTTTTATTTGTTTTTAGTTTGTATTACTTTTTATTTTGTAATGGTAATTTTTAATACAATTACTATTCAAATAACAGGAAAGATAACAGATTTTACAGAAGATTGATTTATTATCCTCTAACAATGATGGCAGAGTCTCCCTAAGAATACTTTATGGCTTCTAAATGGCCACCATTTATGACATGCATAAAAAGTTAGCGTTCTTTGTCTGTTATTTAATTGTTATTAATTTATTCACATTAACACTTTAGGCAAAAATACTGCAAAACTGTAATAAAATGCTTTTTTTTTATTTCTAAGGTTTAGCTGACACATGGTTATTCAAAGATGGTCCATTACATTGTCCTTTACCAATCACAAGACTCTATGAAAAAGCCAGCAAACTTTTCACCTTTATAACATCCATTCTTGGAAATATAAATAGTTCTGTTGGACCGTGATAAGAACTGAAAATGTAGAGGAACATTTATGATGTTGGATGAATCAAAGAGGCATATAGGAGTATATGGATATTTATATTTATTTATTTGAAAAAATTATGTGATGACCCATCTAACATATAAACTCTGGGCAGTTAGAAAGCAATCAACAAAAATAGTTAAATAAAATCTCTTTATGCCAAGCAGAGAACAAAATGATAATATATTAAAATCAATTAAAAATATACCTAAAATTATAGTATGTTAAGCAAAGCACTGTATAACTCAGTTCTCCAAACAGTTCTCCTGTATTAGACTTATCTAGCTTCTCAGCCCAACACCTGAGAGAAGGAAGAAAGGAAGGAAGGAAGGAAGGAAGGAAGGAAGGAAGGAAGGAAGGAAGGAAGGAAGGAAGGAAGGAAGGAAGGAAGGAGAAAAGCAAAGTTTTCAGTTAGTGGCCAGAAAAATAAGAAGTATGTCTGAAATGCTGATACAACAAACTCTACTTATCATTCTTGCTCTCCCTCCCACTTATTTTTTTCTGGCCGGTGAGATTTCTTTCAGCTATAAGAGATGAAGATAGTCATTTCAGAGCATTGCATTATGGTAATATATCTGTGGTAATGGTTCATAAATTATACCACCATATCATTTGTATTTTTCTTTTGAAAATTGCAGTCCCACTGCCTTTTAACTTGGCTAATGATGCACATTTTTATGATCCAGTAGCCTTGTCTGGGAAGGAGTTATATTTTGCTGCAACTAATATCAAAGTAAAGAGAATATGTCATATTCATTTCATGATATTATTTTATCGAGTGCATATTACACAAGAATAGTTATTCTATTCCCTCCATTAACATTCCTTGACAGTTTTTAGTTTTATCATTAGAAGATAGGTCTTTGTGGTTTTTCTATTTTTCTCTCCATACATTCTTCTGTATGTCATTCAAATAAAATTAACTTAAAATAAAATCTTCAGTGTGATCTAGAATTATTATCTCATATTACAGATTTGGAAAAGCCCATTTATTGTAAAGTGAAAACAGTAGTGGCAAAGCCATAATGAATCTATGGAATTTGTATTTGCTATTATTTGTTCATTAAGCAATATACAAATCCCCAATGACTGAAGCTTTCTGAATGATTCATGATGTAGAACTGAAGACAACTTGGTAACAATTACCAAGTTGTCTTCAGTTCTACATCATGAATCATGAAGATTGAGACTCATGGTGTCCTGGGTTCTAGCATGATACCTTAATCACTAGACCAAATTGACTCTCATTTTTCTCCAGCCCTGTAAATTAGCTTGAGCCTAGGGTCACGTAATAAGCTTCCATAGATGAGGGTGAGTAGACCCAACTCTCTCCAGTTCTAGTCTAATACATTAACCATTATACTTCACTGACATTTAGGGCCAGCATATCATCCTCTGAAATTGTTTAACAGTTCCCCAAGCTGGTTCTGAGTTGCTAAGAGTTTTATGCACTATTAGCAAAAGCTTCAAAATTGCATAATGTTTGAAATTCATTTGGTATCCTAGGAGCCTGTATCTTTCTCACAATGTAGTTGCTTGAGTGTAGTGATACAATGATATTTTATTCCTGGAATCCTTTGTTCAAGTTGAAATGGAATGGCTGTAAAATAGAGGGCTTAATCTACAGAAACAATCCTGAATGAATAATAGGTAATGCTATCAAAAGTCACTGAACTATCAAGCAGAAGAATAAGAAGTGCTTTTACTGCCTCACTCAAAAGACTGTCCATCAGTGTAACCCTAAGTTTAGTATATTCCTAAAGTAATAGCCACTACATAACTCATATACCTTGTCCAAAAAGGAACAAGCATAATGGTATTGTTTAGGATTCCAGATCCAAGGAATGTTCTTGCAGAATTGAGTAAGTGCTGCTTGTTTCAAGTATGCTGGAATCGTTTTTTCAGTTGATAACACATTTGCTAATTTCCAGAGCCATGCAATCAGCTTATTTTGGCCATTTCAAACTAGAGTTGAGATCATGTATCAGGATGACCCTTCTAAGGCCTCACAAATTAAAACTGTTTCCTCTCATTGGCACAAAGATGTTCAAGAACATTTCAACTGCTGCTATACTAAAAACAGTAATAAATTGGCATCAAGGAGAATTATGTTATCCTCACAGTGATAATCATAATCATAATAGTAAAGTTGGAAGGGACCTTGGAGGTCATCTAGTCCTGCTCAGGCAGGAAACCCTATACCATTTCAGACAAATGGCTGTCCAGTCTCTTCTTAAAAACTTCCAGTGTTGGAGCATTTACAGCTTCTGGTGGCAGGCTGTTCCTCTGGTTAAGTGTTCTAACTGTCAGGAAGTTTCTCCTTAGTTCTAGGTTGCTTCTCTCCTTGATTAGTTTCCATCCATTGCTTCTTGTCCTGCCTTCAGGTGCTTTGGAGAATAGCTTGACTGCCTCTTCTTTGTGGCAGACCCTGAGATATTGGAACACTGCTATCATATCACCCCTAGTCCTTCTCTTCATTAAACTAGACATACCCAATTCCAGCAGCCGTTCCTTATGTGTTTTAGCCTCCAGTCCTCTAATCATCTTTGTTGCTCTTCTCTGTACTCTTTCCAGAATCTCAACATCTTTTTTACATCATGGTGACCAAAACTGGATGCAGTATTCCAAGTGTGGCCTTACCAAGGCATTGTAAAGTGGTATTAATACTTCATGTGATCTTGATTCTATCCCTCTGTTAATGCAGCCTAGCACTGTGTTGGGTTTTTTTTGGCAGCTGCAGCACACTGCTGGTTCATATTTAAGTGATTGTCCACTAGGACTTCGAGATCCCTGTCACAGTTACTACTATTGAGCAAGGTACCCCCTATACTATACTTGTATATTTGGTTTTTCTTGCCTAAATGTAGAACCTTACTTTTTTCACCATTGAATTTCATTTTGTTATATAGTGCCCAGTGTTCAAGGCTGTCCAGATCCTCATGTATCTTAAGCCTGTCTTCTGGAGTGTTGGCTATTCCTGCCAGCTTGGTGATGTCTGCAAATTTGATGAGTTCCCCATCTATCCCCTCGTCCAAATCGTTGATGAAGATGTTGAAGACCACTGGGCCCAGAACAGAGCCCTGGGGCACCTCACTACAAACTTCCCTCCATGTAGATGTGGTTCCATTGAAGACCACATGTTGAGTACGGCCGGTCAGCCAGCTACGAATCCATCTGGTGGTAATGCTGTCTAACCCACATTTTTCTATTTTATCAAGTAGTAGGTTGTGATCTTCAAGGGACGCGGTGGCTCAGTGGGTTAGGACGCTGAGCTTGTCGATCAGAAGGTCGGCAGTTTGGCGGGTCGAATCCCGAGTGCCGCGTAACAGAGTGAGCGCCTGTTACTCGTCCCAGCTTCTGCCAACCTAGCAGTTCGAAAGCACGTAAAAATGCAAGTAGAAAAATAGGGACCACTACGGTGGGAAGGTAACAGCGTTCTGTGCGCCTTTGGCGTCTAGTCATGCCGGCCACATGACCACAGAGACGTCCTCGGACAAGCGCTGGCTCTTCGGCTTTGAAACGGAGATGAGCACCGGCCCCTAGAGTTGGAAACGACTAGCACGCATGTGCGGGGGAACCTTTACCTTTAGGTTGTGATCTACTTTATCAAATGCCTTACTGAAGTCCAAGTAAATTATATCAACAGCATTCCTCTGGTCCATTAATTTTGTCACTTAGTCAAAGCTCTAGCTTAGCATTCACAGAATGAAATGACAACAAATTCATGATCAGAACATATTCTGCTGAATGGTTGCTTGATAATGCAATGGAGGTAATGAAATAATCCTTTATTTATTGATTATAAATCAAATTCATTCATTCATTCATTCAATTTATTAGCCACCCATCTTATCACAGGGTAACTCTGGGCAGCTTACAATCATAAATGATAAAATTGTATAAACTAAACATATAAATAAATTAATATAAAGCCAAATACTATAGTCCAATTAAAGATGGTGAGGGTGGAAGCAGAATTGGGAAAGGAGGTGGGATCTGTACACGTGTTGCCATTGTAATAGGTCCATACCCCTTGCTGTTGGTCACCCTCTTCTCTTGCTTTTCATCTTTTCTAGAGCCTTCTCTAGGGAGCTAGGTTTTCACATAATGTGTCCAAATTAAGAAAGTTTGAACCTATCCAAAGCCTGGGATAATTTGTTTAATGATACATTTGCTTGCTTGCTTGCTTGCTTGCTTGCTTATTTATTTGTTTGTTTGTTTGTTTATTTGTCTTTCTAGGATATTTCTCCAATACCAAGTTTCCAAAGCATCAATATTGTTCTTAGTCTGCTTCTTCAAAGTCTATCGTTGTCATGCATTGAGTATCACAGGAAATACGATTGTTTGCATGAGTCAGATCTTGTAGACACATCATGGCATCTGAATATCTTTTCCAAGGCCTTCATGGCTGTTCTACCCAGTGTTAGTCTATGACATATTTCATAACTGTTTTTTTTTCTTTTACTGTTGATGGTTGATCTTAACAGGCAGAATCTATCCATCACTTCAATATTTTTAGTGCTAATTCTAATTGTTGTACCCGTTGTCATGGAATTATCTATTTGAAACTCATAAATATCTTTTCAAAAAGTAGCTTCTAACCTATTTTAGATGTTGCAGTAGAAACACAAATTGGTGTATGAGTGTCTTATTTTGTGCAAAAGATGTAAAAATCAAAATAATATTTCAAGACAGATGTTAACAGAGAGTACTGTTCTTTTTCTTCTTTTTTATTAATGAGCTATTATCTTGGCTCAGAAATTTTGTCTGGAAATGTTAGCAAGCAAACTTCTTAGAAGTTTAATACAAAATCTCTGGAAATTTTTGGACTGTTAAAGCCTAATCTCTGTATCTTTTGCTTTTTCAATTAGTCAATAAATGGTTTGCTGATAGGCTTGTAAGAGTTTGTTTGTTTTACATGAATTTATTTTATAATATTATCTTTTTAGGACCATAAATCATTTTTATCTCCTGAGATAAGAGATTCCAAGAACTTACTCAAATTGCTGTAAGTCTATGATTCCAGGATAGTGATAAAGTTCTGTTCTATTACCTTTGGCAACTCCTTGGTTTGAATTATATTTATTGATCCTTCAGTTCTTGCTGTTCTTGACCTGTTCTTTTAGTTTGATAGATTCACTTGAATGATAATGATAATTGCTTCCTTTCTTTTATGAAAGGGACAGAACTTCTGTTAGTTTAAGCAATTTTGAGCAGTATGACAAAGGATGCATTCCAAATATGGGCAGAGCTAACAATGAATGTTGGTTTTAGGTTTGGATTTTTAAAAAAACTTTCAAGGTTTCAAAAATAGGGTACCTATTTTTGCCTCTTAAGCCAAACAATCCATGTTAAAAAGAGTCTCAGCTGACTTGATAACAAACAAAACATTCCAGATGTGTGAAAGATTCAAGTCCCCCAAAGCATAAGGCTATATTGCAGAACATGCCTACATATGGAAAAAAGTTTTTGGTATCCACAAAAACTCAAAGATTTACTAAAAAGAACAATAGCCTAGCCTTATCCAATCTGATATTTTCAAGAATTCATAAACTACAACTTTTTTCATTTTCAGTAGACAGAAACATCAGGACAATATCAAAAATAAAATAAATTACTCTTGGGTTTACTTTACTGATTAAACAACAACAACAACTAGGAATGGAATTATCTTTGGTTTGATGGATTGGTTTAAAAGACAAATTAGGAATCGATTGACCATCTTATCTATAGTTAAAATAAGTATCTTCTGGGGAAAACATTTGTTCTGTTTTATTGATATGAACATTTTTATATAAACATATTTTTATAAAAAATTGCATTTAAATTCACGTTTTGCTTCTTGTGGAAATAAACAAAATAGTAAGATAAATCAAATAGAATCATTTTAATGAAAAGAATGAAAATAAACAGAGGATATGTATAGAGGTTTCAAAGAGAAATAAAGAATTAGGGAACCCACATTCAGTATTTCTAGCCACTAAACCATTCCTACATATGAACATAATCTTTAAGGAAAAGCTCTGTTGACATAGTTACAAAATGAAAGCTATCCTTAACTGTAGAGTTTTTCAAGACTCTTATTATTGTGTTCACTTTTCCATCAGTACATTTTCTCACATTTTCAAATACTGCTCAGGCAAAGAAAAGTATACTTTAGTTTTCTAATGTTAGAGATACAAAATATGGCAGGAATTGAGTTAATTTATGTACTTTATATTACATAGGAAAAGTAAACAGTACAGGAAGAAATGGTGGTTTTAATAGTTTTTTTTTTAATTTTACTGTTGCAATCAATCAGTCAAGAAAATATTACCAACAATATTTCTCAGTGGATTTTCTCCTGAAATATGCATTTCCTAAAATGCCTTTCTATATGCATTTTGAAATGAATTTTTATCTCTAGGATAACAGGGCAAAATTAGAATATTAACAAGAGACAAAAGTTACAGTGTTTTGACTATATTAGAACAGAAAGTGCTCGTCCCGTTAATTCACTTTGAAAAATAAAATTAAGGAGCAGTTTCCATTCACACATCAAAGTTATGCCCCTATTCATATGTAGGCTATATTTGCTTTCCAAAAATCCCTTTCCTGATTCAGCTTTCTTTTGGTTTTGTTAAAGGATGCAGCAAACAAGAAACACATATCAAACTAGCATTTAGTAGAATAGCAGTGAAGGTCTTTGAAAACATATTCAGATGTTGGGATGTATCTATACCCATAAAGTTAAAAACAGTGGCAACAATGGTTTCCCTGTAACAGCCCATCAAAGCAAAGCATTGACAAAGGCCAGGAAGAGTATTGATACTTATGAGCTTTGGTATCAGAGAAAATACCATGGATAAAAAGAAAGCAAACAAAAAGCTCATAAAACAAATAAACACATAATTACTAAGCTCAAATTATCATATGCTGGACATACTATGCCAAAATCTAGCTCTCTGAACAAGTCTGTATTGCTGGGACAGGTGGGAGGAAAGGTAAGAAGAAGATGAGAAGCAGTTGATAGACTCAATTACAGTGGGAATATAAATAGCAAGTTGGAGACAAATCATCTGGAAAATCTATGTGTTTGCTTTGAGTCTTAACCGATTGGATGATAGGTCATTACAATCATGAAAAGCACACTTGAGCGAGCAACTTCCACTTGAATATTGTGTTTGCATGATACATTTTCTTCTTCTTTTAAACTTTATTTTTAAACCATTAAAGTTTTCATGCTGCTGAATCCACTATTTTAACCCTGTAAATCCCTTTAATAAAAAAAAAAGATTTTTTAAAACTTTTTTTTTAAATCAGCAAAACTGTCAACAATTATTTTCTGGCACAGTTGCTAAACCTGGATTCAAAATGAAAATGGTCCAGAGAAATCTTCCTTTCAAAATTTAACTCCAAATTCAAGCTTTCTAATTCAAGAGCCATTTTGATGTAGTGATTAAGGCACCAGACTAGAAATTGGGAGAATGTGAGTTAAAGATTCATTTGGTAATTACAGTTCATTCCAGTTTAGGTCACTTCAGAAGCAAACTCTGCTGGGCATAATATTATTGATTTTCTCATAAATGATACACTACAGATATAAAATGATACCAGTTAACTATAAAACAGAGGGGAGTTGCTTGCTTTTTGGAAAGTAACAAGCACCATACTTCTACAAATATTTTTAGTAAACTAAATCCACATAATTCCTGTTTCAACTTTAATGCTAATCTACAGTGACAAATTTAATACTTTGTAATAAAGGGAACGGAGCATATCCCTATTATTCTCAATCCAGCAATTGTTAAAACATAATGCGAACTACAAATAACTTTAGAATGTATCCATTTACTGAAGGAAGGGGGTAGGAGGCCAGGATCAAGTTGCAATTTAAAGATTAGTTTCTTTTCCTTGGGTTAAATTTGTTGACCCATGCTATATCCCAATATACCTATGTTACTCTTACAACTGGGACTTCAACCTCTTGTGAAATAAACATTGAACAAATATAGGTAAACAGTTTATTTTAGTTGGAGATAGAAAACTATTTTAATTGAGTTTTAGTGATGGATGGAAGCCATATCATTGCTAAGATCTTTTACACTGCAAAATTGGCTTTCACCGTATTTGTCTACAAAGGGTACCTTTTTTTCTTTGTATTCATTATACAGCAGTAAAGGGAAAAATAACCCATACCAGTGTAAACTAATTTTATTTTTGTTAGTTGCTACCTTGGCAATATTCCTCAAAAGGTTATGCAATTAAATTCAATACCTGTGAAACAGAACTATTCCACTGAGATTCAACTTCTAAGATTAACCTTCCTACAGAGTAATCAGAAACTTGGAGGATCACTGTGAAAGTCATTTTAAGGTACTTTGAATTAACTCTGCCATCTAAAATTTGCATACATTGTAACACAGTCCCAAAAGCACACAGGCAAATTTCATGCCTATGGCGGGACTTGAATCTGAAACTGAATTTTTGAAAGTAGAATGTGTACCAACCTGTAATTTAATTATTTTAATTATTTAATTATAACTGTTGACACAGTCAGCTGTAGGTTGTCTGGAGTATGTGCGGTTATGGTTCCAGAGCGCCTTTTCTCCATTGAATATGAAATGCTGCAGAACCCTAGGTCCTCTAAATGTTAATTGCATTCCCTTGCATGTGTTGTCTATGTGTATACTACAACTAAAATAATTGTATATAGACATGCAGACATATTAATAATGGGCAGATGAAGTTGGATGCACATGAACTAAATGAAATGTAGGTTAAATGAATCATTACTTTTGATATCTATTAGCATTTCCATTACTTATCTGAAAAGTTGAAGCTTTTAAAATCCTAAGTTTGGTTAGCTGGAAAGCTAGAAGCCCATAAATGATAAAAGGAAGTAACCTTTACCATTAAACATTTCTACAAAGGATGTCAAACAAACTTTAAATATGGAACCCTTACAGGATGTAACTGAGTTAAGCAAAGGAAATAAAAGATAGGTAAGCATTAAATTTAATCCAAAAGATAAAAAAATATTAATACTGGACCAATCACAAAAAGTGATTTCCACTGAGACGAAACATTTACAGAAAATGTATTTGCCTTTTGACCTCAGCTGAAAACTTTCTGACAGAAAGCATCCCAACTCATTCTAACTACCTTGTGAATAAAGTGATTAATTGCAAACTGACCAGGGCAATGTCTTTATTTCTTAACATCAAAGTCTTTAATTGCAGAACTACTCATGTTGACTTACGTATGATCAATGGATCACAGCTGCAAAGCTGTTCACATGAAGTACAGCCTAGTAAACTAGCTAATGTTTTAGAGGATATTTATAAGAATTACCTGAACGTAAGCACCTACGGCAACTCAGTCATGACCAACAAAGACTTCAGTTGGAAAGAAGTCCCTCAGAATAATTCTGTGATTGCTGAGCATAAGGACAACCCTTGAAAAATGAGGTCTGTATTGTGAATTTTTTTAGCCACTTTGATTCTAAAATCTCACTTCCTTCTCTTTAGGCAATACACACACACACACACACACACACACACACACACACACACACAGACACACACTATGCCATGCCATTAGTAGAGGTTCCTTTTCAATGGTAATGATTTTCAGAATCAAATCAGTTAAGGAGAAAGATTTAACCCAGTATAGATTTATAAAATGCAAATCTGCTATAATCAGTGTAGCAATTCAAATTTCTCTCTGACTTGCAAATATAGATTATGCTCAAATACAGCTATTATCATACATATTGAAACATAACGTATAACAAATACTTATATCAAATATTGTCATATTATCATTCTTACTATATGTCAGTTATATTCCTGTCCATCCATTATTTAAGCCAAGTGATTTTATAGTGAGAATGGTGCGGGAAGTCAGCCCCCCAGAGAAGGAAATATTAAAAGGGCAGGAAAATATATTTCCTAAAAGGATCTTAAAGAGGCAGAAAAGCATGCCCAGTTTTTTTAATAGCCCCAAGTTTCCCTCCCCCAAGCAGAAACCAGATCTGTAGAAATGCAGATGTAAACCATTCAGGGAGGCCCCCAGTTAGAAGTTTAAAAAGACAAAGAAACCTAAAATCTACACACCCCACCAAAACTTTAAGACAGGACATAATAGGATTAACCCACAGATGCCAAAGGGACACAGGTCAAAATACATGACACAGAAAATACAAAGCCTCAAACAGGAAACAACCTCAAGAGCCCCAGAGGGTATAAAAACCCACTCCCTTACATGTGCTCACTCTCTTTTCTTCCAGAGCCATCTTTGTGTCTGGCTCTCCTCTTCAACAAACTGCAACCTTCTTTCTAAAGCAGTCACCATGTTGTTTATTCCCGGCTTGGACTGAACCATGATGAAGACTTTTCCTTCAACAATGGTAAAAGATATGATTATATTACTGCTTTCTTACATTAGTATTAAGCTAAACTAAGCAAGCTAACTTTTATTATAATTTTTTTTTCTGTGAACCCACTGGACACATTAAAAAAAATGAAATTCTGATGCCCACCCTCAAAAGAAAATAAGCCAAAATGTTAAAAGTCCACCTGAGCTAACAGCACTATCTGGGACTGAATGCTGTAACCAAGTTTCCATTGCAATGATGACACAGCAGTTTATCACCTGCTGATTTGTTATTAACTCTACTCAGAGGTCTTCAAACTTGGCCCTTTTATGACTTGTGGACTTCAACTCTCAGAATTCCTCAGCCAGTTTGAAGACCCCCACTCTAGCTTCACGTAATCCATTTTAGGCTCTAAGGAACAAATTAGCAAACAAAATAGATGGTAGTGGCACTCTATATAGATTAGCTTTTAGCCTAGTTGTTAGCCCTCCATTTTTGCCTTGTTTCCTCTTTCAGTCACACTGCTTCCACTTCAGAAGACAATCAGCACCAGACAGAGACTTTCCTGCTTTAAAGACCACTGTTCCTTGCTGCCTCCACCATCCAAAATGCTGTGCACTTTCAGAGATTGCAGCCGATCTCACACCCTCCATGCAACCCACCAAGATTTCTGCTACCGACTCCTTTTTAACTGAAGCAGTCCAAAGCAACACAGACTCAACAGAACAACGCAGACTCTACAGAACAACTTTATCAGTAGTTCTTCTCTTGCTAAATACCATCAAATCCAATATAAACTGATGGTCATATAAACACTTGGTAATACAATTCTGCTCTCTTCTCACAATTCCCAAAGAATCACTCAAACGGGGATGGCACTTTCATCTCCAAAACCCCAACACTCTTGAGAACTTAAGCAGTCACAGCCAAGCAAGGTGACGCCATTTTAAAATTATTTTTATTGTTAATTATCTTTATAATTATTATTAGTTTCAGAAGTTTTTGTATTTTTATTTCATAAGCACCTATATCAAAACACAATGAAAGACCTATTTTTTTTCCTACAACAAAATCATGTAAGATAGGTTGGGCTGATATGCTTTGCCCAAAACTGAGTGATGTTCCATGGCAAAGATTGGATTAGAACTTGATATTGCTATTCTTAGTTCAACACTGTCATCACTACACCATTTGAGCTGCTGTTCATTAGTTTATTGTAATTTATTTCATTGTTAGAATTGTAAAGTTGGAAGGAGCCATTTGGGCCATTCAGTCCAATGCATAAATCCAGGAAGTGCCATGCCTAAAAATGTTATTTCCATCTGCATCAGTCTACACTTGGCCCATTCTAAGTAGGATAGAATTAGTAAAAGGTATTGCTGTTTTCATGAATGGCCTCTTTCTAATTTTTAACAAATTTTGAAAACTGTAAGCCATTTCTCCAAGACAACGGGTGGACTTTATGTCATATTTCAGTTCCCAAACGGTATTTGAAGTAACCAAGTCTTCACTAGTTCCTGTAAGTCATGAGAAAAAGGGATAATCTCATTTTAAAAAGTTTATTGTATTCCTTCTCTTTCTTTTTTCTTCCTTTCATGCATAATTAGGATGTAGTTTTATCTCATTCTTTCATATTATTATTTTTCCCTAAAGAAAAATGGGAATAAATGTTTTTTTTTTCTGTATCATCATGGTAATAGCTTTAAACTTCTCACCGCTGAGAGTGACAGGCAGCATCTTATTCACATTAAAAATATGTTTATTTTTATTTGGAGGATGAAATCTGCACATCTTCAATCAAGAGAACCCTGCTCCTTCCAGGATATCACATTTTCAAAGCAGTCAAAGCAATGTAATTTTTTATATGGAAAAATACTTTACATATTTACTGACATTGTAACTGCAGGGTGCACTCTATCAGCCTCATGGACCCTGATTGGGTACAGTTGGAAATGAATATGAACAGTCACCTCCTAGTTTCATTTGTTTCAATTCCAGAAAATAAGGGAGAGTTTTGGTATTGTTGGAAACCAATTGTTAGTAGCAAAATTATTTCCTCCCTGCTGCTACAACAGATTCAGTGCTGCACATACAGCCCTAATCTAATGCCAAAGTTAGACATGCTACTGGAATACTAATGGCAGGCTCTCAAGGATAACCTAACATGAAACTGATAATATAACATGAAACATATGAAGAGATCACAAAATGATATAATTGATTATTTTCATATTTAAGTTACCTTGCAATGAAGAGAAATATAGGAAGTGCATTGAACTTCTTTCTGTTGTGTCTCCTGCCTATCAAGGTACTCCTAGACATCTAGAGGATTAATTGTTAACCATTATTATTCTTTTCTTCTTTAAATGTAGGATTGCTGCAAATAATAATAGTTTTCAGGCATGGAGTAACCATAGCTCAGTAGTAAATTCCATAATTATCATGATTCAGTCTGGGATAACTCAAATAAAGCAGCAAAAGACAAAATTCTCTCAGGCATGAACAATCAGATTCACATGTGAAGAGTTCAATTACCACTTTTATTGCTCCAGCCTTTAACACAGGAATCTTCTCAGACCTGGGTCAGCCTAGATAAGGTCTGATGCCATTCAAGGGGAATCAGACTTCACCCTCTTTTGACCATGTAGGGATTTGAAACTAATTCCCCATTTGATACCTCCCTCTGATTTGGCCAGACAATTCCTATCTGAAAGCTTATCTTGCCATTCAGGTTAAAGTCCCCTAATGGACAGCATTATTGTCCCCATGGATAGCGTGGGGAGAAAATATATATACCTCCCTACACCTATTGAGTTCTCTACTCAACCAGATTGCATGTATTTATCTATGTATGTATACATGCATGTATGTATAATCATTTTAATTGAATAAATAAATGAGAAAGTAGCATGCTGTAGTAATTCACATAAAACTGAATGAAAAGATGGAAAATGATTGTGGAGGGTTTTTTTTTAGGACACTAGAACTCATAAAGGAAATAAAATCTTATAAAGCCACAAATTATCTGGGAAAATGGCCCCTTGCCCAACTCTATTTTTAACAGAAATGCATACCTAGGTCTTTCAATTTTTCTAAATATTTTATTGCTTATACAGAGCTTAGCCAGAAGAAAAATATAGCTGTGATGCAATTGGATAAGACAAAATTTGCTGAGAACTGGATAGACATCCTGTGATGGAACTGGATAAAAAGAAATGTGTTGAGAGCTGGAAAAAATGTGTAGTCCAACAGAACATTTCAACATATTCATTATCACTAAATTCAGAGTAACAGTGGAACATTATGAGAATTCCAGGGAGGCTTTAAAATACGTTATCATTGTTATTAATAGATCATGTTAAACTGGCTACATTGTTGTTTCTTTATTTTTCTGTTTCTAGGGTTTTTTTTAAATGCAATTACAGTGCATTTAAGTGCTATACTTTTCCCTCTTACCAATCACAGATGAATATTAAATCTAGCCAAGAAATCCTCTTGTGAATTAAAAATATACAAATAAATAAAACTGTAAAGTTAACATTTTCTTTTTAAACTGTTTTATATTTTTATAGCAATAGGACTTAGACCTATATACCACTAAGTTATTTACAGAGTCAGCGTGTTGCCCCCAACAGTCTGGGTCTTCGTTTTACCAATCTTGGAAGGTTGGAAGGCTGAGTCAATCTTGAGCCAGTGAGGATCGAATTCCAGGCAGTATAGGCAGAGTTAGCCTGCAATACTGCATTCTAACCACTGTGCCACCATGGCTTTATCCTGCCTTTCTTTCAGTAGCTCAAGATACCATAAAGAATGCTCCCCCTTTCCCATATTTTCCCTACAGCAGCCTTGCAAGGCAGGTTGGGTTGAGAGATTGGCTCCAAATCATCTGGATAACTTCCGTAAGTGAGGGCAAACTTCATCCTTGGTCTCTCCAAATCTACTTCAGCACTACACCATTGCCACCCATAACTTAAATGTTAAAAGAAAAAGAGAAATAATAAGATAAAGTAAGCTATCATCTATCCCTTTGCTTTTTCTCTCTTGTTTTGTCTCTATCCATTTGCTTAGATCTGTCAAATCTGGATTGCAAAAATCTAGGACAGGGTTTCTCAACTTTGGCAAGTTTGTGATGTGTGGTCTTCAGCTCCCAAAATTCCCCGTCCAGCACACATACACGCACACACACACACACATAAACACACCCAAATGGACCAGATTAAAACCACTACCTTGAATTACAACCAGAAGCTGATTGGCAGCCAATTCAAAACTCACAATATAGATGTAATATGCTAATGGCATATTTTGGTATGGTATTTTTAAATTTTTTACATGAAATGAAATCTATCAGAATTGGCAGAAACTCCGAAAAAATAATGTCTAGAGTAAATCCTAGTAGAATCTTTTTGATATTTTCTGAAATACCATTGCAGAAATTATGTCCTTGAAGATGTTCATAGACATATAACTATTATCAGTCCCAGCTGACATTATTCATGTCAAGGATAATAGAAATTATAATCAAAGTTTATTTACAGAACCATGGATTCCTATTCAGTAGGACAATTTATTTATTTATTTATTTATTTAATTAGATTTGTATACCGCCCTTTCCCGAAGGACTCAGGGCGGTTTACAGGGTAATTAAAACAAGAAATACAAAAGTTAAAAACGATTAAAAAAATTACAACAGTCCCTGAAAAGGTAAAATCCCCCAATTAAAATTAAAATTAAAATTCTCAGCCTGGGCCAGAGAGCTCGAAGAGCCAGGTCTTCAGGTCCCGGCGGAATGAACGGAGGTCGGGGGCAGTCCTCAGCTCCACGGGCAGCTGGTTCCAGAGGGCAGGCCCTCCCACTGGGTGTTACCCACCGGCAATCTCTTACTGGTGGCACCCTGAGAAGACCCTCCCTGTGGGAGCACACTGGACGAAGGGAGCTTGATGCTGGCAGCAGGTGTTCCCTCAGATATCCCGGACCCAAGCCATTTAGGGCTTTATAGGTCATTACCAATCAGACACCTTAAGCAAAACTGGGGATGATCTGCCAGCTACCCTAAGACTGTACATTGATTAGAAATGCATAATAGGATTTTAAAACATGTTTTTCACTGAAGCAAGCATAGTTGCAGAAGGACATCAGAAAATTAAATAACCTGTATAGGGAATCAGGCCACTTTAGATCTAATTAGCAGCAGACGTAGCCTCTCCATAGCCTTCCAACTTTAAAATTTAGAAAACAGAAACTTAGTTTTTATTACTGCTTCTATTTCATTCTGTCTTCTTGTTTCAGCTCTCTTTTAACTCTCCTTCACACATGATAATCAGATATATGTGTTCCTCTCCATTGCCAAGACAAACAGGTTTGAGTAACTGTGCCTTACATCATTTTTAAAGAATAGAATTGTGTAAAATGAATCCAGGGAACTGCCTCCCTCTAGTCCTCTTTATCTGACTGTTGGATGACTGAATATGTGAACTAGACTCAGTGAAACTTTCCAAGGAACTCCACCACAATTGTCTTTATTTTAGTCAATCAAAACTAGAAGAGTTCAACAAGTCTATATATGTTTTGTACATGACCAAATATGGTACTAATTTCTAATGCATAACAGACTTGCAAAAAATGTTTGTAGATTAGTTTATTAGTGTGCAAAGTTCAGAGAGTGCAAAGATATCTTAAAATAATGCAGAAGGTACATGTCTCTACTACCAAAAGAATCCCTGAACTTCTGTTTGCAATGTTCTGTTTTGAATGTAACTTTACTTGGCAACAGATGCAATATTTATAGTAAAGTCTATCACCGTTTATTAATGTTATACATTAGAGTATTTTTGCTACTTTAAAAAAATGATATGCTAAAATATGCTGAAACATTTTCAAATAAAAGATGAAAAATGATTTGACAATTTATTAATTGCATTTCATTGTTGAAATAATAAAGCATAATAAATCTTTGAGCAAAGCAATGTAAATAATATATTGATTTCATCTAGCATAATTGTGCTAACCATTTATAAAGCTTTAATGAAGTCTCAAGAGAGCACTTTCCTACGTTTGTTTTAAAATTGCTAATTTCCCCCTAAGCTGAAGTTTTCTGATAATTTTTATATAAGCATAGAACCAGATGAGCAATAATGTGTGATATACATAAGTCTGCTTTACTGATTACCAAATCTTCATGGTAATTTCAATTTCTATGTGATGTGATTTGAGGCACATTGCAGGTATAATGTATCTTGCATTTTAAGTTTGGTGTAAGAAAAATCTATTTTTCCTAATATGGAATATATTCTGTTTCAATTGCTGTTATTGCTGTTGAATTAGTTCTTATTTATTTTCAGAGTTGCCTAATTTGCTATATTTGGATGAATACTGAACTATTTAGGTTGTTAGTAATGTCCAAATTGTTTTATGATTCAAATAAAACTGTGCCAGCAGTGTGGAGCAGCAGCCAAAAAAGAAAATGCAATCCTAGGCTAGTATTAGTACTGCTTTGTAAAGCCTTAGTAAGACCACACTTGGAATGCTGCGCCCAGTTCTGGTCACCACAATACAAAAAAGATGTTAAGACTCTGGAAAGAGTGCAGAGAACAGCAACAAAAATGATTAGGGGTTTGGAGGCTAAAATGTACAAAGAACAGTTAGACGAATTGGGCATGTCTAATCTAATGAAGGGACGTGGTGGCTCAGTGGGTTAGGACGCTGACCTTGTCAATCAGAAGAGCGGCAGTTTGGCGGGTGAAATCCCGAGTGCCGCTTAGCAGAGTGAGTGCCTGTTACTCGTCCCAGCTTCTGCCAACCTAGCAGTTTGAAAGCACATAAAAATGCAAGTAGAAAAATAGGGACCACTACAGTGGGAAGGTAACAGCGTTCCGTGCGCCTTTGGCATCTAGTCATGCCGGCCACATGACCACGGAGACGTCCTCAGACAAGTGCTGGCTCTTTGGCTTTGAAACAGAGATGAGCACCGGCCCCTAGATTTGGAAACGACTAGCATGCATGTGCGGGGGAACCTTTACCTTTACCTTATTTTCTTCTGAAAACACCCTAAGTTGAATTGAACCAATTCAATGACATTTTAGATTCTGAACTAACTGAAGTTATAGTTATTTATTGAGTTTATCATTATGGTCAATGGGAAAGCACACAAATCCTGAAGCAAGCTGTTTATTCAGGCAGATATATGAGTCAAATTACTGCTTCTTCCAAAGCTTTAGAATGACACATGCACCAGTTCTCATCTTCAGTACACCACCTCAACAGAACAAAAACTATGTATCAAAGTTTTAAGTTTTACTTCAAAAACAGAAAATCACATCTTGCTAAATATGAAATTTTGCTAAGCAGCATCTGGAATATGGGTGATATCAGAATTAGGAAGGATTTTTTTCCCACTCTCTCTCTTTTTGGTATTCATATTGAAAGAAAGATAAATTGTATATACTATTTACAAGTGGAAGGGAACAAACAAGGTGATTCTCTAAATAGCCACATTTAGTTGAAAGGAAGATGACCATAAATTTAATGGTAGACAGGAAGAAATTATAAACATAGACAAAAACCCTGTGCAATTCATAGCTTCTCTACTGTGTCAACATTAGGTGCCCAGCTCCAGTTGCAATTAGACCTGAACAATTTCCCCTTCCAGTAAATGTGTGCAGGGTACACAATTTTCTGTACTCTTGTATATCCAAATAACATTCACACGCTACTAAATGCACACATGCAGATTTTCTTTCTTGTCAGAAGAAATGACAAATATGAATAAATAAATAAAGTAGGACACCAATGTGATTTATTTATAAAACCCCACATATATATTATGTACTTCAAAGACTGTGGTCTGTTTATAATATAAATGGGATAAGGGAAAGATTAGTAGCACTAAGAAAGCAAATAGGTTTCAGGAAGAAATGACTGAAAGGGGGAAGAAAGGAGGAGAAAGCTCTCTTTTGGCATTAAAATTGAAGAGGCAATCACCAGGGGTGGACTGTATACCTCAAGGGTCTTCAAACTTGGCCCTTTTATGACTTGTGGACTTCAACTCCCAGAATTGCTCAGCCAGCATGCCTGGCTGAGGAATTCTGGGAGTTGAAGTTCACAAGTCATAAAAGGGCCAGGTTTGAAGACCCCTGGTATACCTCATTAGCAAAGGCATCTGAATTTTAAAGGCATCTCCCAAATATCTGGAATCACTGGCAACTGGAGCAGCCTCTACATATTAACTTGTGTTCTCAGACAATGTAGGATGGCTACCTCCCTATACATGCATGCATGCATACATACATACATAGTTTGGTGGAAAATCTTATCTCCTATATGGTACAATATATATGGCACAGTTTTAGAAGTCTAAGGTTTCTTTTTCAACAGTACACAAATAAGTACAGCCCAGAGTAGGGAAGGGACAGTGAAGTGCATGATAGCTGATTTCCCTCTCCTTCCCTATTGATTCTTATAATGAAATGCCCCTATGTGAGGGCTGCTCTTATGATGCCCTATAGTGGACCTAAATGCTAGCAATCTTTGATCTTCATTAGTGCCATATCTACATAATAATAAACCTTTATTGTCAAAGGACAACATGTGTACATTGAGATTAGCTGAGCCTCCCCCCGTGCTCTCTCCCCCCAACACACAGTGACAACAAACCCTCCATCCCACCACACCATGTGAACCAACTACACCACACACCGGCCTCCCAAGTCAATTCTGCATAAGATTATGTCCCATTTAAAAGCCTAACAGCCCACGGATAAAAGCTATTTTTCAGCCTGTTGGTACAGCTGGCTATATTCCTATATCTCTTACCGGATGTTAGGAGAGTAAAGAGATACTGTCCAGGGTGTGAGTCATCCCTGAGAATCTTCCTCACTCTTCCAAGGCAACGAGCCCTGGCGATGTCATCCAGTGGTGTCAGGGGACGGCCCACAATGTCTTGTGCTGTGCTCACTACCCTCTGTAATACTTTCCTGTCCATGGCTGTCAGACCAGCATACCAAACCACAATACCATACGAGAGGACGCTCTCTATAGTAGACCGGTAAAAGAGCTGTTGTTCTAGACTTACAGGTGAAACTTGAAAAATTAGAATATCGTGCAAAAGTTCATTTATTTCAGTAATGCAACTTAAAAGGGGAAACTAATATATGAGATAGACTCATTACATGCAAAGCAAGATAGTTCAAGCCGTGATTTGTCATAATTGTGATGACCAGGGCTTTTTTTCTCATAGAACGCTCAGAACAGAGTTTCGGCACCTGTTTTGGATGGAACCTTGTAGGGTAGGCAAGGCAGGTTGTATGACATGTGTGAGTTCCGGCACCTTTTTCTTTTACAAAAAAAGCACTGGTGATGATTATGGCGTACAGCTCATGAAAACCCCAAATCCACAATCTCAGTAAATTAGAATATTGTGAAAAGGTGCAATATTCTAGGCTCAAAGTGTCCCACTCTAATCAGCTAATTAAGCCATAACACCTGCAAAGGGTTCCTGAGCCTTTAAATGGTCTCTCAGTCTGGTTCAGTAGGAATCACAATCATGGGGAAGACTGCTGACCTGACAGTTGTGCAGAAAAACATCATTGACACCCTCCATAAGGAGGGAAAGCCTCAAAAGGTAATTGCAAAAGAAGTTGGATGTTCCCCAAGTGCTGTATCAAAGCACATTAATAGAAAGTTATGTGGAAGGGGAAAGTGTGGAAGAAAAAGGTGCACAAGCAGCAGGGATGACCGCAGCCTGGAGAGGATTGTCAGGAAAAGGCCATTCAAAAGTGTTGGGGACTTTCACAAGGAGTGGACTGAGGCTGGAGTCAGTGCATCAAGAGCCACCACACACAGATGGATCCTGGACATGGGCTTCAAATGTCGTATTCCTCTTGTCAAGCTGCTTCTGAAAAACAAACAACATCAGAAGTGTCTTACCTGGGCTAAAGAAAAACAGAGCTGGTCTGTTGCTCAGTGGTCCAAAGTCCTTTTTTCTGATGAGAGCAACTTTTGCATCTCATTTGGAAACCAAGGACCCAGAGTCTGGAGGAAGAATGGAGAGGCACACACTGCAAGATGCTTGAAGTCCAGTGTGAAGTTTCCACAGTCTGTGTTGATTTGGGGAGCCATGTTATCTGCTGGTGTTGGTCCACTGTGCTTCATTAAGTCCAGGGTCAACGCAGCCGTCTACCAGGAGATTTTGGAGCACTTCATGTTTCCTTCCGCAGACGAGCTTTATGGGGATGCTAACTTCATTTTCCAGCAGGCCTTGGCACCTGCCAAAAGCACCAAAACCTGGTTCAATGACCGTGGGATTACTGTGCTTGATTGGCCAGCAAACGTGCCTGACCTGAACCCCATAGAGAATCTATGGGGCATTGCCAAGAGAAAGATGAGAGACATGAGACCGAACAATGCAGAAGAGCTGAAGGCCGCTATTGAAGCATCCTGGTCTTCCATAACATCTCAGCAGTGCCACAGGCTGATAGCTTCCATGCCATGCTGCATTGAGGCAGCAATTGCTGCAAAAGGGGCCCAAACCAAGTGCTGAGTACATATGCATGCTTATACTTTTCAGAGGTCCGATATTGTTCTATGTACACTCCTTGTTTTATTGATTGCATGTAATATTCTAATTTTCTGAGATTGTGGATTTGGGATTTTCATGAGCTGTACACCATAATCATCTCAATTATGATAAATCACGGCTTGAACTATCTTGCTTTGCATGTAATGAGTCTATCTCATATATTACTTTCCCCTTTTAAGTGGCATTACTGAAATAAATAAACTTTTGCACGATATTCTAATTTTTCGAGTTTCACCTGTATGTGAGAACTTCAACTTCCATAATTCTCCAGCAGCATGCTGACTGGGGAATTCTGGGAGTTTAGGTCTACATATCTTAAAGTTGCCAAAATTGAGAAACACTAGATTGAAGTTTCTCTAACTGTATGAGGAATCAACTTTTTGCAGAGACTATTCAACTTCACATCATCTTTTCCTTCTTAGGCCACTGGTTTCAGAGATATTGTACCCTGACCTTATGTGTTATATAATTACTTCTGTAACAGTACTGTATTCATTAGCGTTGTCCTTCCTTCTCTCCTACTATCTTATTTTTCCATGTCCAAACCTTTTTCTACATGTCCTTAATTCAGTAATGAATTAAACAATAATAAAAATTTTATTTGCAAATGTAGTTGGTAGAAACAGCTTAGTGGAGAATAACAGCATCATACTATATTTATGGATATCTAGGAGTAGATGATTTGACTCTTGATATAAAATTGATAGGCCTTTAATATGCTCGAGCAAGTCAGTAAGCAATTGTAAATGTGAGTTGTTTGAAATAGGCAATAATTAAAATATACCTGCTGTCTGAAATAGAAAAGTAGAGATTTGTGGAGGGATGATGCTCCACACTTATCAGTAATAATGGTAATTCATTATATGACTGTGTAGATTCTTAATAAGTTGAAGATATCTTTGCATGAGCACCTGCAGCAGAAGGTAAACAATGATATTGCAATATCATGATGCAAACTCTGCTACTTTTGTACTTGTACAGAGCCATTGCATGCAAATATGTAAATAGAAGAATTAGCATTGTAACATGCTGCGTGGTATATCATTTTTAAAAAATAGATTGCTGTTGACATCATGATTCCTGTGGACACTACAGTATGGAGTCAGAAAGGACAAGAGACAATTTTAGAAATGTTTTATTAATTTTTGTCCTTATGTATCTTTGTACCATGTCTTGATATAAGTAGGAAAGTGCAAGCTTACATCATCATAGCTTGACATTCAATTTGTCATGACTGAAGCTGGCATTTATTGCCATAGGTGTACACTATAGGCCACCCAACCAAACAGAGGAAATAGATGAACTTGTTGCTAGTCAGCTAACTAAGGTATGTAGGAAGCACATCACAATAGTAATGGGGGACTTTAACTACCTTGACATCAACTGGGAGACAAACTCTGCACCAAGTGGAAGATCAAACAGATTCCTGACAAACCTAGCAGACAACTTTGTCACCCAAAAAGTAGAGAAGGGAACTAGGGGATTAGCCATATTGGATTTAATTCTCACTAACAGAGATGAAACGATAGAAAGTGTTGAAGCCACAAGAACCTTGGAAGGATCATGCAATATTGGAATTCAACATTATGGAAGCACAAGCAATAGAATACAGTCAAACTAGAGTCTTAGACTTTAAGAGAGCTAATTTCAATAAACTTAGAGAGAGCTTGGGAAGGATTCCATGGATGAGAATCCTCAAGGGGAAAACGACTCAAGAAGCTTGGGAAATTTTAAAAAGTGAGATAATAAAACCCCAGTCTAGCACAATACCAACGAAGAGGAAAAATAACAGCTCTCAAAAGAAACCAGTGTGGCTGCATAAAGAACTCTCTGATAAATTGAAAGATAAAAGGGACAAGTATAGAAAGTGGAAAGAGGGGCACATAACTAAGTCAGAATATCAGCAAATGGCCCGTGCCTGCAAAGATGAAGTGAGGGAAGCTAAGGCTCAAAATGAACTAAGGCTTGTGACCAAAGTCAAAAATAACAAAAAATGCTTCTTTCAACATGTAAAAAACAAAAAAATGAAGGAAATGATTGGTCCATTCGTGGGTGAAAGTGGCAAGAAGGTGACAAGCAACAGGGAGAAAGCAGAACTCTTTAACTCATTTTTTGCATCTGTCTTTACACAAAGGGAAAAAAACAGACCGACCTATCAAAAATAATGCCATAAAAAACAGAATAAAAACACAAGATAGGCAAGAAAATGGTAAGTGAGCACCTGTCCAGCCTAGACGAGTTCAAATCACCAGGCCCAGATGGATTACACCCCAAGGTTCTCAAGGAATTGGCAGATGTGATCTCAGAACCACTGAACTATATTTTTCAAAGATCCTGGAGCACTGGGGAACTACCAGAGGACTGGAAGAGAGCTGATGTAGTTCCCATATTCAAAAAAGGGGAAAAAATGGATCCAGGAAATTACAGACCTATCAGCCTGACCTCAATACCTGGGAGGATTCTGGAAAATATAATCAAACAACGAATCAGCGAGCATCTAGAGGCAAACAAAATCATTACTAAAAGCCAACGTGGGTTTGTCGAAAACACATCATGCCAGACAAATCTTATTGCATTCTTTGACCAAGTGACAAAATTAGTGGGCCAGAGGAATGCTGTGGATAAAATTTACTTGGACTTCAGTAAGGCATTTGATAACCTACTACTTGATAAGATAGAAAAATGTGGGTGAGACAGCACCACCACCAGATGGATTTGTAGCTGGCTGACCAGCCATACTCAGGGTGTGGTCCTCAATGCAACTGCATCTACATGGAGGGAAGTGTGTAGTGGCATGCCCCAGGGTTCTGTTCTGGGCCCAGTGGTCTTCAACATGTTCGTCAACGATTTGGACGAAGGGATAGATGGGGAACTCATCAAATTTGCAGATGACACCAAGCTGGCAGGAATAGCCAACACTCCAGAAGACAGGCTTAAGATACAGGAGGATCTGGACAGACACAAACACTGGGCGCTGTCTAACAAAATGAAATTCAATGGTGAAAAAAGTAAGGTTCTACATTTAGGCAAGAAAAAACAAATGTACAGGCATAGTATAGGGGGTACCTTGCTCAATAGTAGTAACTGTGAGAGGGATCTCAGAGTCCTAGTAGACAATCACTTAAATATGAGCCAGCAGTGTGCTGCAGCTACCAAAAAAGCCAACACAGTGCTAGGCTGCATTAACAGAGGGATACAATCAAGTTCACGTGAAGTATTAATGCCACTTTACAATGCCTTGGTAAGGCCACACTTGGAATGCTGTTGAGACTCTGGAAAGAGTACAGAGAAGAGCAACAAAGATGATTAGGGGACTGGAGGCTAAAACATATAAGGAACAGCTGCTGGAATTGGGTATGTCTAGTTTAATGAAGAGAAGGACTAGGGGTGACATGATAGCAGTGTTCCAATATCTCAGGGGCTGCCACAAAGAAGAGAGAGTCAAGCTATTCTCCAAAGCGTCTGAAGGCAAGACAAGAAGCAACGGATGGACACTAATCAAGGAGAGAAGCAAACTAGAACTAAGGAGAAACTTCCTGACAGTTAGAACAATTAACCAGTGGAACAACCTGCCACCAGAAGGTGTAAATGCTCCAACACTGGAAGTTTTTAAGGAGAGACTGGACAGCCATTTGTCTGAAATGGTATAGGGTTGCCTGCCTGAGCAGGGGGTTGGACTAGATGACCTCTAAGGTCCCTTCCAACTTTAGTATTATGATTATGATTTTGTAAGTGCAGGAAATGAGAAGCTTTAGATGAGGTCTTTACAACATAATGAGACTTTTGCAGCCCCATGGCATTTTTTTAAAGTCAGTAAATTCATTGCTACCGTTGTACTGAAAGACATGGAGCATAGAGTCACTGATGCCTCAGCTCCACTAGCCATCAAAGAGCTGATTGGGGTGCTAAATATTACTGTCAACTCTACAACAAACCTGGCTGTGGCCATTTTTCTCATTCTAGGTTGCGACAAAAATGGGAGGGGGTATGGAGGAATTTTACTAGTCTAAACATTTCTACTGTCCTGTGGGAACCAAGGTCATGTTTGTCAGCTAGGTGGGGGCGTAAGCTTTTAATTAGAAAGCCCACCAAACTGTTCTATTGGGGAATGTAGCTGATTGGGGTGGGAAGTTCAACTTTGTAATACTGTTTCTCTTTGAAGGGGATTTCAGACTTGGTTTCACTTTTGACCTTGTCGATACTATGTAACCAATAAACACATTCTTTGAGGCAGCTTCAAGCTTCAGAGTTCTGATGTATTTGGTCTTGTTTATCAGAACCTTGACAATTCCTTTGTGACCCCCAATGATTTTTACATTTTTACATTATTAATCTGGCCCTTTTCCCTCTACAAATTATACAGGGTTGCTTTGGACAGGATGAACATTAATGCAGAATTGTTACTAAAGTTTTAAAAGAAAAAACAACAACAACCCACACACTTGGTCATTTTATAATTGTAGATAAATATATAGCAACTGCCTGAAAAATCTTCACATCTCTTTCTGTGAAGAAGCCCATAGAAAATAAGTAGAGCATCAAGCCTGTATTCGGAAAGGGATAGGATGTTTCAAGAAACTGGGTGATGGGAGGAATGTTGGTTCAGGCTTAATGCCAGAGTCTTAATAAATAGGAACAAAGTATTTGTTTTACAATATACTATAATGAGAAGTGACATATTTTAGTTAAAATATGAACAGAAGGCACCTAAATGTAAAGACAAGGCCAAGCTAAACCAACTATGAGATGGAAATATTACTTGAAAAAAATCCATTGGGAAACAGAAATGAGAAATCCTGCATTTGAGAAAGTAATGAAGTATATATAATCAATCACATTTAAGTTTTTTCTCTTTTACCACACTTGGGATTTTTCAAACTGTCTTTTAGAAATGACTGAGGAAAATATAAACAATAATGGGAAATATAAATGCTTTTTAAAAAAAATGATGATTGGGTTGGAAGAAGCTGGATTGGAAGAAGAAGTGTGTAGTTTTAAAATTGGAGAAAGAAATATAAATAATGAAGTATGATGATAATAATACTCTGATAAGAGAAAATAAAAAAAAAAAGATCTGCAAGGCTATTATTGAAGTCAAGGAACCCAGTGGAAAAAAATGGGATTAAACATAAAGACTAAACTAATGGAAATATCAAAATGGTAGATAGCTTCTATCTTTTAAGATCAACCATCACCATTAAAGGAACCAGCAGCTAAGAAATATGCCACGGATTAGCATTTGGTGCAGCAAACATGAATGCCTTGGAAAACAATATTCATAGATAAGGGTAAAGTAAGCAATGGTATTCCTGCAACACTCTAGTCCCGGGTAGGCAACCTCAGCTCTTTTATGACTTATGGACTTCAACTCCCAGAATTCCTGAGCCAGCTGGCTCAGGAATTCTGGGAGTTGAAGTCCATGAGTCATAAAAGTGCCGAGGTTGCCTACCCCTGCTCTAGTCTATAGAATGTGAAAGTTGGATTTTGAAAAAGTATAATATAAAGAGTATTGATACTTATGAACTTTGGTATTGGTGAGAACTCCTGAGAATACCACAGACAGTCAATACTAACAAGTGGATCAAGGCACAAATGACCAGGCTCAAGTTATCATGCTTCAAATATATTATATGAAGACCTAGCTCCCTGAAGAAAGCTTCAATGTTAGGAAAGGTGGAAAGAAAGAAAAGAGGGCAATCAGCAGTCAGGTAGATGGATTGAGTTACAGTGGTGACAGGTCCACCGTTGGAAGGCCCAAAGGACCTGGTTAGGGAGAGACCATCCTAAAAAATGTATATGGTTGCCAACTTGCACATAATCAACAAACAATTATTCATAGGTGTGCAAATATGAAGGGAGGTAGATAGATAGGTGCTGTTCCTCTCCTGGAGTATTTTAATAGAATGGAGGGGATAATATATAAGCAGCAGCAGAAGCAACAACAACAACAATTTCTTCCTGGCATTTCAAAGGAAACACATGGTTTTGGCAAATACACTTCTTGGAAAGTGTAGATCTCAAGGTGAAATGTCCATTCACAATTTGAAGCAGATATAGGTTGCTTCTTTAAGTGTCTTACAAGGCCCTATTCCTGCAGAAGAACGTAATCTTGGAGGGCCATCTCATATGACAGGAATAATAATAATAATAATAATAATAATAATAATAATAATAATAATAATAAGAAGAAGAAGAAGAAGAAGAAGAAGAAGAAGAAGAAGAAGAAGAAGAAGAAAAGAAGAAGAAGAAGAAGAAGAAGAAGAAGAAGAAGAAGAAGAAGAAGAAGAAGAAGAAGAAGAAGAAGAAGAAGAAGAAGTAGTTGGAAGGGACCTTGGAGGTCATCTAGTCCAACCCCCTGCTCAGGCAGGAAACCCTATACCATTTCGGACAAATGGATGTCCAGTCTCTTCTTAAAAACTTCCAGTGTTGGAGCATTCACCACCTCTGGAGGCAGGTTGTTCCACTGATTAATTGTTCTAACTGTCAGGAAGTTTCTCCTTAGTTCTAGGTTGCTTCTCTCTTTGGTTAGTTTCCATCCATTGCTTCTTGTCCTGCCTTTGGGCACTTTGGAGAACAGCCTGGCTCCCTCTTCTTTGTGGCAGCCCCTGAGATATTGGAACACTGCTATCATGTCACCCCTCACCCTTCTCTTCATTAAACTACACACACCCAATTCCAGCAACCGTTCCCTATGTGTTTTAGCCTCCAGTCCCCCAATCATCTTTGTTGACAATGGGTGTACCATAGTGACCACCTATTCTTCCACCTTTTCCTTTTCTCCTAGCACTTATTTTTTGATATCCCCTTTCTCTCTGTGTGCCTTCTTCTTTGCCCAGCAGTTGCTGGAAAATTGGGAGATTTTGGAGATTGGAATGAATCACTTGGAAAAGAAAGGCTGTAGAAATTAAAGGAGAGAAATACATGTGGCCTGAGGGCAGAGAAGGAAAGAAGGGGAGGCATAGACTAGAAGTCAGTGGCAGAGCACAGGAGAAGAGAAAGGGAGTGCCAAAGTCTCCTGTGCTGATCAACTATGGATGTAATGCTATTAGATCTGCTACTGTTTTGGTTGAAGGAAAACAGAAAAAAGGTTAGAGCAGAAGTTAGAGCAGGGGTCTTCAAACTTGGCCCTTTTATGACTTGTGGACTTCAGTTCCCACAATTCCTCAGCCAAGCATGCTGGCTGAGGAATTCTGGGAGTTGAAGTCCACAAGTCATAAAAGGGCCAAGTTTGAAGACCTCTGAGTTAGAAGGAAGCCTGGCTCTTTGTCCCCAATTGCTATCAGTTTTCCTTTCCTTACCGCCTTGGATTCTATCAACTGGCTCACATTCCAGCTGAGAAAAAGCAATTAACGGGCAACATTTCTTTTCCTATGGGGCAACAGTGGCACAGATCACTATGTTGTAATGCAGATACCATGCATTTGGCATACAGGTGTTCCAGTTTGTATTTCTGCCAGAGAAGGGCTTAAGTGCTTTGTGTTTTTGCCTGGAGAGAGGGAAGAGAGAAGGACAGTGATCCTCCCCAGTCTTTCTTTCTTCAGCTTTATTCTTTGCCAATTAGCATAACAGATGTATGATCTGGGAAGTCGTCCAGATACAGTTTTAAGAAATTAAACATTCAAGATTGGTTATATTAGGGAGAAGGAGGGGTGTTGTTGGTTTTTTTTTGCTCAGTTATAATGTTATAAAAGAAAACAGAAGATCCATCCTGGAAAACTTGAATCAAGGGTGTGCCCTGGATGCTGAAATACCAGCATATGTGTTGAATGAACTTTTGGTATTCAAGAAGTACATGTGAAATTGTGGTGATGAGGGTTCATCCTTCACCCTATCTCTGAGTGAGAAAGAAATAAGAGGGACTGTGTAAGGTTTTAGAAGTCAGCAAGTGCTTTGCGCATTCCAAGAATACCGGGTGACAAGTGGGTCTCAATGAAATTAAATAAACGAACAAACAAACAAATAAATAAATAATAGAAATAGAAAAGCATGGGAGAGTTTGTCAATTTTCAATAATGGCTGGAGCTTCGCGTGAACCAGAATGGTTCATTCTGAAGAAGGATGAAGATACTGCTTTGGTGGGCTGCATAACTAATGCTTCATCTTCCTAAATTGTTACTAGATCCTTTTATGAGAGGGATTTTGAAATAATACAGTTACGTGGAAAAATAAAAGCCTTCATACAGTTTTATGTGGGCATCAACCATGCCCTATTCCTCTTCTCTTATTCTGTCTGGTTGTTTATGAGATTCAGAGTTTATAAGCAGAAGCTGAAGTTAGACCATTCAGGCCATTTTGTTTAAGAAAAAAACAACCAACATGTTGTTTGACAGAACAAATTAATTTAACATTTAAAACAAGTGGCAGCTATGGTGGTTACATGTGACATAGCAGAGAGTTAGAATATATAACCTTTTGTTTCTGATCTCAACTTTTTCTTCTATATATATTTTGTGATACTTGAAAATATTGACCTTGACATTAGTTACTCAGGAGAATCAAATACTGAAAAACATCCAATTTATAGACTGTGATCTTTTAAAAGATAATTAACTAACAAATATTTTCTCCATGCTTCAGTGTTTCCATTAATGCTACTTCTAGTTTGTTTTGTTGCTGAACAGTTACTTCTAAATAAGATATAATCCAAATAAATCACACCATATTTAGACAGTTCCACACTGCAGTTTCCAGAGGGGTAGTTAATTTAATCCACTACATCAAAAACAGTGAACAGCCTTCACAGAACCATCTTATCAGAATATGAGGGAAGCAACCAACTCAAGAGGACAGTGGAGGATGGAGAAGTGAAGTTGCTCCTGGCATTGGCAGAGCAGGCTATATGATGTGCTCCCAATTATTAACTCTCCATGATAGATGATATTACTGGAGGATGTCTGCACAAGATTCTGGGGCCCAGAGCTACTTCATATACCCCAAAGACTCCCAAACGTCTTGGGACTTAAATTGAATATCAGCAGACACTTGCCTATCTTAGATACACAGATTCTTGGACATACCATTCTTCTTCCTTTTTAATCATGACTATCGATTAAAAAAGGAAGAAAGCATTTCTATACCAAACCCTGAAAACCTGGCTGTCAGCTCTGATACCAGAAAGAAACTGAGATCAGAATTAATGTTTATCTATAATACATTACAGAATAAGAAACTCTCTATTTTTCCTCCAGTAGACTGATTTGAAATTCTACTGAAAAAGCTGTTTTTTTTCTTGTTTTTATTAGCCAATATTGATAGTTTTGCCTCCTGTTTATTGATGGGAGAATCAATGTTGATATCATATCCAAAGACTCCCGGTTGCTTTCTCAAGCAGTAAGTTGAATACAATTCATAAAAAGTTAAAAATTCACACCATCTTTACATTTTTTATTATGAAATTACTGTTTAGAGTAATGGGCTATTATAATATTGAGAGAGAGAGAGAGAGAGAGAGAGAGAGAGAGAGAGAGAGAGAGAGAGAGAGAGAGAGAGAGAGAGAGAGAGAGAGAGAGAAGGAATGGATAATTGATCCATTATTCTGCAGAGTTAACATGCCTTCCAAGTATAGAGATTTGCAAGTTTAAGCATAGCAACTACAACAGCCTTGTTTATTGCTTTTTTATTTTTGCACAGCTATTGCTGTAATGACACTGAGAAAATATGTCTGTTTATTGCAGACCAAATAGTTTCCTTAAAACATTCTAAACACATGCAAAAGTTCATGATGCATAATGATTGGATTGTTTCTCTAGGTAGGTGTTCTGTATTTCAGAGGATCCATATGTGTCACAAACAGTGAACAATCAGGAACATGCACTGATTATGATATGATTCTTTTTTGGCAGACACTTGCTGTTGCTCTGGCAGAATTGTGCTGATGTATTAGTCATTTGCATAGAAAAGATCCTAGTGCATGACAGTCATTTATTTGTGGTGCCATCTGCACTTTTTTTCCTTTAATAACATTTGAGAGGAAAATGTGCCTGCAGTTTATGGATACTTCTTGATTTGGAAAGAATCCTATTAGTTTTCAACCAGTATTTGAATAAAATAACAGATTCATTGTGCAAGAACTTGAGCTTAAGCATTAATTAGGAGGAAGAATGTTGGATGAAATGTTGCCATCATACCACATAGATCTTTGAAAAACAGCTCTGCTAATCTATCCTCCTTCTTTTTTTCTCTTTCCATGAGAAATATCTTTTCCCCCCTTCTTTCTACTGTAATGATCATAGCCTATGTGTCATCCCAATCAACTTTTCACTTGGCACTTTTATTTGTGATTCATACTCCTAGGCAGCCAAAGCTGACTTAAGATGTCTAACAATTCAAGACAAAAACTAAGATGTTCCACATTCCCTGCACAAAAGTTTTGTAGATGGCTGGCTGTTTGTTCCTGTCTTAACACTGGTTGTCTTAAAATAACAAATATCTTAAAATAACAAAATGTTTTAGGCTGTGAATTACCTATTTGGTTTGGTTGTTGAGCACCTTATTGTTATTCCCCATATTCCATGATATGCTCCTGACACAATCCCCACATGCTTTGACCAACTTTCATGCTTTGACCAACTCTAAAAGCATCTCTCTATGTCCTCACACTGAGCCTTCCTTCCTCCCTCCCTCCCTCCCTCCCTCCCTTCCTTCCTTCCTCCCTTCCTTGCTTCCCTCCCTCCCTCCCTCCCTCCCTTCCTATAATACAATTTTAAAAATCTATATCATGGCTAATTATATTCTAGTGAATATATGAATAATAAATAGGTTGTACAAAATAATAAAACAAACTGTCATAAAGATGACTCAGAATTTCAATATTTCATCAACCATTTATCAACTTTTTTAATTGAGTGAACCTTATAAAGTGTTTTGAATAATTCAGCTTTGTGCACTCTCAGTAAACAAAAATAACAAAATAACAACAACATCAAATAACTTTCTGAGAAGAGCCATGGTGGTGCAGTGGTTAGAAAGCAGTATTTCAGGCTAACTTTGCTCACTGCCAGTAGTTCAATCCTGACTGGCTCAAGATTGACTCAGCCTCACATCCTTCCGAAGTCAATAAAATAAGGATCCAGATTGTTGGGGGCAATTAGCTGACTCTGTAAACCCCTTAGAGAGGGCTGTAAAGCATTATGAAGCAGTATATAAGTCTAAGTGCTATTGCTATAATGGTGTTTCTACAGTTAACACATTCTAAGGAAAAATGTGTCAGAGCATTGTGATTCATTCTCAAATTATGCTTTATATGTCTATGTTTTTAAGATTTTATTGTCCACGGGTATTCAGGGCTTGAAATTAGCAAGTTTTCATAACACCCCATTCAAAAGCTGAAATACTGCTCAGATGTATGAGCTCAGTAAGTTATACCTAATAAAAGTCTGGCAGCCCTGTATTTCAAAACTGTTTTGATTATTAATAACATCTATAATTTCTTCCGTGATTAAATATATTCAGTTCAGGACCTTGAGAGAAATTACTTCATACTCAAATATCTCAAAACAATGGTGGCAAAACAGCAAATTAAACTGAATCTGAATGACACAACACTGTAAGATAATGTTACAAGTGATGTGTAGGTGGTACATCAAAACATCTACATGTTTAGACTGTTTGTACATCACAGAAGATCTGATCTGTATAACTAAAGTAGAAAGTATTATGCTTCACTGTCAACAAATTCTAGCACATTAGAACAGAATAAGAAACAGAACAGAACATGACTTGTTCATAATAAACTGCAAAAAAGAAGTTTTATTTCTTAAAGCTTGTATTTTAAAGGGGAAAAATGACAATAATCATTGTATTTGAGTCTTCTATTTCTTTAACTATCACTTATCCAGCTGTTTTGTATGTAACTGTATTTGAGAATTATTACATCTTTTCCTTATAAATAATTTAACAGTAGATTGTTTGTTTAAATAAACTGATAGCTTTTCGTCATATCAGACAAAAATAAAGTGACTTGGGTAAAATAACAATGCTCACTTTGGGGTCCTAGATTTGAAGTGTCATATGAACCAGTAGTATTTGGCAGATTTTTTTTTTTTTAAAAAAAAGACACTAGTGTTGCAGACTTCAGAAATACTTCTTCCCTAGTTTCCATTTTTCTGATTTCTCCTGTCTTTTGTGGAGTTGTAAGAAAGCAAGTTGTTAAAACTTTTACCCACAGACATCTTTAGAATGAAATTAGATGAAAGCTTTATGAATAGAAAGATACACACTATGGATCCAATTTCCATTGCCTAGAAAATCAACATTGAATCCCAGTGGGCACACTGATTTTCATTCAACTAGTTCTGTGTAAATACATAAAAAATAACTATGTACTGAGTTGGGTCGAGCAGTATTATCTGGTTGTCAGGAGAATGCCTTTTCTGTCCTCTAACACAGAGATCCTCAACCTTTTGGGCACCAGGGACTGATTCCGTGGAGAAAGGTTTTTCCATGGCCCGGAGAGTGCATGGTTTTGTGTGCTGCCTGCATCCCATGGTTGGGGCCTTGCTTGTTTGTGCAGACTGGTTGCTGGCATGCCATGGCCCGGTACCGGTCCATGGCCCAGGGGTTGGGGACCCCTGCTCTAACCTATTTATTTAGTGAAAATAATCTTTTTTTTACCTATTAATAAAGTTATAACATAATCACATCTGACTAATTTTATAGTTCCATAACAATCCCTAATTGGCTAAGCTCAATAAGCACAGAATCTTCTCTAATTTCTCTTTTCAAAATGCTATTAAAAGTATATATATAAAACAATCAAATTTGGTTCAAACAGAGTTGAAACTAGACCTTTCTGCCCTTCCCTCCCTGTTTAACGGAGCCTGAAATGGGTAAAAATTGCAACCATATCATAAAGGCTGAAATATTTTATTTGATTTTATTATTCAGGAAGATTACAATCCAGATAAATGAATAAAAATGCATCCATTTTGCTGTGGCATCTATTTCTGACTATTTTGATACTTCTACTTTGTCAAAACAGTCCCTTTCCCTTGCAATTTCTGAGCTTCACTGTATGCTCATCTTCCAAGAAGTATTAATTTCTTATGACATCTATATTCCTACTTGTTATTATTGTAACTATAGAGAAGATCTCATTGGGCATTTAAAAATGAATTGAGTCAAAATAGAATCATATTGGGCAACATTAATTTCTGAAATTTCAGTTCAGTGATAAGGAAACTTGGTTCATACACATTCAAAGATAATTTCATAAATGGGATATAATGCAAGAAGCTTGAGTGGTAGAACTCTCAGAGAATAAAAAAGTAGAATTGGAAACCTTTCTCAGTATTGTTATAAGCCTGATCTACAAGAAGAATAACATTAAATAAAATGCAGATTGTAAATTAAACTTAACTGAGTTTTAATATTGGAACTCTATATTTAACAAAGGAAATATACGTTTGCTGTATATCTATTTGCAAGCTGTATCCCGGGTAGGCAAATGTTTGTCATTCATTTCAGTTAAAAAGTGGCCTTTAAATATTAATTAGGTATTACAGCAGAAGCAAATTTCATTTTTCCCCTTTCAATCAACTATGTTGCTGTAAACATTAATTCATTTATTTGCTATATTGATAAACTGTCTTTACCTGAATAATAATAACAGTTATAATAATCAAATCAAGCATGGATTTATGTATCAACAACCACCTATTTAACTATCTCTGTAGCTATCTCTGTACCTTCTAGCAGTGGTAAATTTAAAATGCAATAAGCATTTCATACAAAACAATGTTAATTAAAATATATGAAATAATTGAGTAATAGATAAAATATTAAAGTTAAAAGGGAATTAGTTAAATAATAACCTTGAGCTATATTTTAAACTATCTCTAAAAAACATGCACAGCTCTTACAATTTTCTGCCTGGGAATAAATTCCACTGATTTGATAGGGCTTATTCTCATGGTAGATGGTGTGATAGAGGCTTGTACTGATGCACTGCAATCCTCTACATTCTAGCAATGTAGCAAGCTGCTTTCAACTTAATAAGTTAAGGCTATCTGGGAATACAAGCTTGTAAACTGGGAGTTGAAAAACATCTAGAAGAAAGCAGTGGTAAACCATTTTGGTATTGTTGTCAAGAAACCTGTATTATTGTGTCCACATAGTCTTCATGGCTGAATCAAAGTTATCTTTGTATTTACCTTATAATATGATAGACTGCATTCTGATGTAAATGGAGGGCAGGAGATCACACTTGTTGTAATGTATTGGCTTGCTTTGTTAAGGGAACACCACGTGGTAATTGCTGGAAGGCTGTTTGAGCAGGGAAGCTGGCTAATGGCTCCCAGATGCTCAGACAACCCGTCTCCAGCGCCGCTATTGGTTGCCTCTAGGGCGGCAATGGGTTGCTTCAAACCTATTGGCTGCTGCTTAGAGGCCAGGGTATAAATTGCTGCATCTGCAGCCCTGTTCCCTAGTTCAGATCCTGCAAGCAATAAATCATGATCTGTGCTGAACTCACTCGCCTCATCTTCATTCCTGTGCAACGAACCCAGTACACAACACTGGTGACGAAGGTGGGATCCTGCTTCTCCTTCGAAGCTGAAAGTCACTAGGGGAGAGGCAGCGCACGCCTGGCGGGAAAGCAATTCCCCCCCTATGGTCGGCTAGCTTAGCCATGCTAGTGACCACACGCTCAGAGGACCAGTCCCTGGGCAACGGAGGAGCAGGATTCGAAGACGCTGAGAACCAGCCGTGAAGACCAGCAGAATGCTCAAGGTCGGAAAGCTGAGAGAATTCAACATCAAGCAGACAGAAGAGTGGCCCTCGTACCTGTCCCAGGTTGAGAACTACCTTCGAGCAAACCAGGTCATTGAGGACAGACTGAAGGCCACCATGCTACTCTGTGGGTGTGGCCCAGCAACGTTCGATTTAGCCAACGCCATTGGAATCCATATCCTTCACGGAGTTGAAAAAGAAGCTTAGAGAACATTTCCAGCCAAAGATGTCGGTGATCACTTGGCGCTATGCCTTCAAGCAAAGAATACAGCAACTGGGAGAAACCGCATCTGAGTACATCGCGGCCTTGAGGCAGGCCGCATGCCTGTGCCAGTTCTCCGACATCAAGGAGAGACTACAGAGGCTTGTCTGTGGCCTCTGCAACTGAGAGCTACAGCAGAAGCTTTTCACTAGAGAGGTCCTGTTGTTTTCAGATGCACAGAAGGAAGTCATGGTGGTTGAAGCCGCCGGCAGAGCCATATGAGCTATTCGGCCCACCAAAACTGCACAATGTGAAGAAGCCATCCACCATGAGGACGCTGAACACACAGAAGGCCCGGAAGAAGACACCGAAGTAGACAAGTTACACAGACAACCCAACCAACAGTGTCGCAGCAACAATCAACAAGAGACTATTTACAAGGCAGATCCCTTTCTTAGATGTCCAGGTTGTGGTGGCTGCCACCAATGCTTGGACTGTAGGTTCTGGACAGCCATGTTACAGGCCTGCGGGAAGACCAGCCACATTGCATCCATCTGTAGAGGTCACCAGAGGGACAGGCCTGCGAATCACCAGTCGGAAGATCTGACCAGGAGAGGTACTGGGGCCCTGGGGCCGTACAGCGTGGGGTTTTGCTCAAGCTGCAGAAGCATTTGCCATACCAGGGGCCACCGCCCGATTAAGCCCAAGTATAGACTTCAGGTGGAGCTGCAAGGGGTCCCCTGTAAGATGGAGCTGTACATAGACTCTGCCATTTCTATTATTTCCTTTGAAACATTTAATTTCATTTGTAGTTGCAGTAAGAGATGGGCAAAATTGAGGCCTTTTGACATCATATTAACTGATTTCCAGAATTCCAGAGTTGCAGTCAAGGGTGAAGCCATTCTAGCTGTTAAATTTAAGGGGTTTTCAGGGCACCTGGATGTTGTTGTAGTAGGGGGCCAAAGAACGAGCCTAATTGGGCTCGATTGGTTTGATGCGCTAGGCATCCAAGTAACCGGAATCAACCGGACAAAAGTCATGTGTCTGGCGACAGTATGCAAGGAATTTGCAGATGTATTTGATGCAGCTCTGGGAACATACACGGGCCCACCAATAGCATTCAAACTAGACCTGAATGTAGTACCAGTCAGGATTAAGCCTTGTAGGGTCCCATTTGCCCTCAAGCACAAAATAGACACTGAATTAGATAAACTTGTTGAACAGGACGTCTTGCAACCAGTAGATGGTGGGGAATGGGAAACTCCTATTGTAACACCACTAAAAGCCAACGGGGAAGTCAGAACCTGTGCAGATTATAAATGCCCAATTAACCGGGCCCTCAAACAACACACATACCCAGTTCCAGTAGTAAGCCACATCCTGGCATCCTTGCAGGGTGGCACCATTTTTGCAAAATTAGATTTGGCTCAGGCCTATCAGCAACTGCCTGTTGATGAGGCCACGGCTGCAGCACAGACAATTGTAACCCACAGGGGGGGGGGCGTTTAAAGTTAAGTGTCTGCAATTTGGGGTCAGTGTAGCCCCGGGCATTTTTCAGGGCATCATGGAAGTACACTCAAGGGCATTCTGGGGGTTTGCCCCTATTTTGATGACGTGCTTATTGCCAGAGAATTCACTGAGGTGCTAGCAAGGAGGCTCAGAGCCGTCCTTCAAAGGCTGCGAGAAGCAGGCCTCAGACTTTAAAAGAATAAGTGCAGTATTGGGGTCCCTTCAACTGAATTATTGGGGTTTTGCATTGATGCTGATGGCATCCACCCTGCTGAGTCTAAAGTAAAAGCCATTCAGATGGCACCTAGCCCTAAAACAAAAGGAGAGCTGCAGGCATTCCTGGGCCTCCTCAATTTTTACCACACGTTCCTTCTTAACAAGGCCACAGTGGCGGAGCAGCTTCACAGACTCTTAGATAAAAATGCTCCATGGAAGTGGAATAGCATTCACAAAAAAAGTTTTCAGGAATTGAAGGCACTTCTGTCAGTCAGTTCCACCATCACTCATTTCAAGGAGTCTAAACCAGTTTGCTTAGCATGTGACGTGTCCCTATACGGGGTGGGTGCAGTCTTAAGTCACTTAGAGAAAGATGGAACTCAAGTTCCAATTGCTTTTTATTCAAGGACGCTGTCCTCTGCTGACCGTAATTATGCTAAAATTGACAAAGAGGCATTGGCCATTGTAGCTGGAGTTAAAAAATTCCACGACTACTTATACGGCAGGGACTTCACAGTCTTCACAGACCATAAACCGCTTTTGGGGTTATGCACTACAGATAGGCAGACACCCCACATATTATCCCCTAGAATGCTGAGATGGTCCATTTTTTATCAGCTTATACATTTAAGCTGAGTCACAAACCCAGCAAGGATATGGGCCATGCAGATGGCCTGATCAGGCTTCCAGTGCCACAAATTGAACCAGATACAGCCCCAGTGGCCCAAGTTTTGTCCATTCAAGACTTGCCAGAGTTTCCCCTCCATGCAGGGGACATAGCTGCAGAAACAGCAGCAGACAAGACACTAAGTAGAGTGCTTTCTTGGGTACACACAGGTTGGCTAGATAAAAGCCCAGGCCCTGAGTTTCAGAGCTATTTTACAAGAAGACATGAGCTATCAGCTCACAAAGGTTGTATTCTTTGGGGGAACAGGGTCATAGTTCCTACCTCACTAAGTGGCAGGGTTTTGCAATCACTGCATGAAGGCCATTCGGGTATTGTTTGCATGAAAGCATTGGCTAGAAGCTATTTATGGTGGCCAGGATTAGATAAAGCCATTGAGACCCAGGTGCATGGGTGTTATACATGCCAGCAATCAAGGCCTGAAATGCCGCATGCTCCAGTTCACAGGTGGGAGGAGACTCACACTCCCTGGTCTAGGATTCACATAGACTTCACTGGGCCCTTTCAGGGACAGTTCTTTCTTATAGTGGTCGACAGCCACTCTAAATGGCTAGAAGTTATACCAATTGCAAACATGACTACTGCTAGGACCATCCAGATGCTTAGGAAACTCTTTGCCACGCACGGGCTGCTTGACGTCGTAGTGTCCGATAATGGGGCCCAATTTACTGTGGCAGAATTTCAGGCATTCCTTAGGGCAAACCTCATTAGGCATGCGACGTTGGCCCCATTTCACCCATCTACTAATGGTCAAGCCGAATGCATGGTGCGCACCACAAAAGAGTCACTGAGGCATATAGTGACTGGGGACTGGCACCACAGACTGGCTGATTTTTTGCTTTGCCAACATTCTACACCATGCATGGCTACTGGGGAAAGCCCAGCAGAGCCGTGCTGGGGCAGGTGACTGATCACAAAACTGGACAGGTTGCACCCAGACCGGGTAGCAGCAGAAGCCTCTCGCCCCAAACCCCTGAGAGGACTGCAAGTGGGTGACAGGGTGTGGGCCAGAAACTACGGGCATGGGAACTTGTGGGTGCCAGGAAAAATCACTAAAACATCAGGCCCTCTCTCATATGAAGTGGGCCTAGAGGGTGGGCGAGTTGTCCATCACCATATCAATCAGCTTAGGAAGCGTTTTCCAGAACAGCCACAAAGTGAGGACTTCATCAGAAGTCCTTACCAAGGGCCACAAACCAGCAGCCAGGCCAATCCATGCATAGACTCTGAAGGCTCAAACAGCCAAAGCAATGGGGAGTTGGCCATAGGGGAGGAAAGCCCAGAAGTGCAACATGGGTCCCCTGATGGAAAAAGCCAACCTGAGTTCTACAGCTGCTGTGCTAACTCTGCTGAACAAACTGACTCTGGGGTGGGCCAACCTGAAAAGGCCAGCCAGAGATCACCGAGCCATCCTGAATCACTTGAACTGAGAGACATTGGTCTACCCAGCCAGGTGGGCAAGCTGGTAGGCCAGGAAGTGCCTGGGTCCCCCAGGCATTCCACAAGGGCTCACAAACTTCCTGCTTATCTGCAAGATTTTGTCCTGAAATAATAAAGCCATAGTGTTGTAAGTACCTTATTGAGCTGCTAGCTAGGAAACACCTGTATTAGCTAAGAGGAAACCTGTTTTTCACACCATTGTTATACCTTTTGTAAAATTGTATTGCTGTAATTACTTTCTGTTGTTGCTATAATGTTTGTTTATTCTAGGGGAGAGGGGTGTAATGTATTGGGCTTGCTTTGTTAAGGGAACACCATGTGGTAATTGCTGGAAGGCTGTTTGAGCAGAGAAGCTGGCTAATGGCTCATAGCTCCTCAGACAACCTGTCTCCAGCGCCGCTATTGGTTGCCTCTAGGGTGGCAATGGGTTGCTTCAAATCTATTGGCCACTGCCTAGAGGCCAGGGTATAAATTGTTGCATCTGCAGCCCTGTTCCCTAGTTCAGATCCTGCAAGCAATAAACCATGATGTTTGCTGAACTCACTCACCTCGTCTTCATTCCTGCACAATGAACCCAGTACACAATACTTGTATTCCTGTCTTTCAGAGGTGAGTGACTCGAGCTTCCCTACAATTGTTCAAATGACAAAGATGTGCCTGTTATATGTTCAACATAAACACCAGGACTCAATTAACCCCAAACCTGTTTATATTCCCCTTTCTGTATATTTTTGCTCAAGTGCAGTATCTCCTTCTTGGCTGACACCTCATCTAATCAATCATTCAGGAACATCTCTAACAAGTGCCAATTTTTGTCCTCTTACACAAATATCTGTGTCTTCTCCTAAATTTCCTAAGAAGAAGATCTTCCCTCAATATTTGTGCAGGTAGCTAAATATCCCCCCAAAGACTCCAAAGTCAGAAACTACATGGAGAACTCACCCCAGGACCCAGATCACAGGGAGGTTCATATATCTGCAATACATTTAGCACTATATGATCAGGTAAAAAAGATGCAAGCAAAACAAGTAATAAAAAATTACCAATAACGCTTTACTCGTTCTCCTTCCATGATATGAGAAACAAAAGAAGCTGCTTTAGTATAATTTAAATTCTTTCTAATTTCCACAGACATATTAGCTTAGTCAAACCAACTGTAATATAATGACAGGAACTGTTTATAAGAAACAAAACTATTAGGATGACAAAAGCAAGCTGCAACAGCAGTATTGATGCTAGTGCTGAGAACAAATTGAACCCTACCACCCACAAAGCGGAATGTGCCGAATACTCAGAAACAGTTATATTTTCCCCCTTTTTAAAGTCAATCTGTGAAAAGCCTAGAAACTCAAGAAATCTCTTGGATCAAAGTCCGTGTTTGTTTATAAGCTCTACCCAGCTTTGTTGACTTGCAGTAGGAGTCAACCAGCCTAGGCATCTATCATTAGCTTGACTTTTACCAAGAAATTGCATCCATTTTTGTTAATACTGCACAGAAATCTCTCCTCCAATTTCCAGAAAGTTTTCTTCCCTTTTATTTTAGCATTTCAATATATTTAATTTAATTTAATTTAATAACATTTATATACCGCCCTTCTCCCTGAGGACTCAGGGCGGTTCACAGGGCAGAATAAAATACCAAATACAAACATTAAAAAGAGATTAAACAGTTGCCCTAGTTAAAACAATAAGAGTACAATTCTAAAAACCCCAAGATAAAATTAAGAGACCAAAGATAAAACAACCCCACCGGTCCCCATCAGGCTAGGCCAGCTTGTACAAACAAAAACGTCTTGAGATCGCGACGAAAGGAGCGAAGATCAGGCGCCATCCGGAGCTCTACCGGTAGCTGATTCCACAGCTCCGGAGCGCCCACAGAGAAGGATCTCCCCCTGGGGGCCACCAATCGACATTCTCTGACCGGTGGCACCCTGAGGAGGCCCTCTCTGTGGGAACGCACAGGGCGCAGGGAGCTTGATGCCGGCAGCAGATGTTCCCTAAGGTACTCCGGCCCCATGCCATGGAGGGCTTTAAACACCGTTACCAGTACCTTGAATCTCACCCAGAAGACAACTGGCAACCAATGCAGCTCACGGAGCAGAGGTGTAACGTGGGAGTATCGGGAGACTCCCAACACAACTCTCGCGGCTGCATTCTGTACCAGTTGGAGCCTCCGGGTGGTCCTCAAGGGCAGCCCCATGTAGAGAGCGTTGCAGTAGTCCAGACGAGAGGACACGAGCACATGAGTGACCGTGCACAAATCATCCCGGCTAAGATAGGGCCGCAACTGGCGCACCAGGCGAACCTGGGCGAAGGCCCCCCTAGTCACAGCTCCTATATGGTCTTCCAAAGTGAGCCGTGAATCTAGGAGGACTCCCAAGTTGCGAGCCCTATCTACGGGGGGTAATAGTTCACCCCCCATAGCCAGAGGTGGAATATCCGAATAGACCCGGGATGAAGGTATGCAAAGCCACTCAGTCTTGTCGGGGTTGAGTTGAAGTCTGTTCCTCCCCATCCAGACCCGAACCGCCTCCAGGCAACGGGACATCACATTGAGGGCATCACTGGGGTGGTTTGGGGTCGAAAAGAAAAGTTGGGTATCATCAGCGTACTGATGATACCCAACTCCAAAGCCACGAATGATCTCACCCAGCGGTTTCATATAGATGTTGAACAGGAGAGGCGAGAGGACCGACCCCTGAGGAACTCCACAAATGAGAGACCTCGCGGTCGACCTCTGCCCCCCTGCCAACACCGACTGCGAACGTCCCAGGAGATAGGAGGAGAACCACTGTAAGACTGTGCCTCCCACTCCCAGTCCCCTGAGACGCCGCAGCAAGATACCATGGTCGATGGTATCGAAAGCCGCCGAGAGGTCTAATAGGACTAGAACAGAGGAATATCCCCTGTCCCGAGCCCTCCAGAGATCATTCACCAGCGCGACCAATGCCGTCTCCGTGCTGTGCCCGGGCCTGAAACCCGATTGGTACGGGTCTAGATAATCCGCTTCATCCAGGACCAGAGGGAGCTGATGCGCCACCACACTCTCAACAACCTTCGCAAGAAAGCGAAGGTTGGAGACAGGACGAAAGTTGTTCAATACAGTTGGGTCCAAGGCAGGCTTCTTGAGGAGAGGCCTCACCACCGCCTCCTTCAAGACGGCGGGGAAGATACCCTCACTCAAAGAAGCCGATATAACTGCCTGGAACCAGCTGCGTGTCCTCTCCCGGGCTGCATAGACCAGCCAGGAAGGGCACGGGTCCAATAAACATGTGGTGGTGCTCAGCCTCCCCATGATCCTGTCCACTTCCTCCGGAGTCACAGAATCAAACTCCTCCCAGGTGATATCGACAAGACCGCCCGTGTCCTGATCGTCAGACTCTGCCCAGTCAGAGTCCAGACCGGTCCGAATCCGAGCGATTTTGTCCGACAGATGTTGGTTAAACTCCTCGGCACGGCCCTGCAAGGGATCCTCCCTCACCTCCTGATTTAGGAGGGAGCGAGTCACCCTAAACAGGGCGGCCGGGCGATTATCTGCGGACGCGATAAGGGTGGCGAAGTGGTTAGACCTCGCCTCCCTTATCGCAGCGAGATAAGACCTAATGTAGGCTCTTAGTCGCAATCGGTCGGGTTCGGATCGGCTGGACCTCCAACCGCTCTCTAGGCCCCGTCTCCGACGCTTCATCTCCCGGAGCTCCGCAGAGAACCATGGAGCTCGATGGGATCTGCACCGGGTGAGGGGCCGCAGGGGTACAACTCGGTCAAGAGCCTCAGTGGCCGTCCTTTCCCAGGCTTCCACTAAGGCATCTGCCGAGCTGTGAGCAAGGGAGGCAGGTGGGGACCCCAGCGCCGCCTGGAACCTCTGGGGATCCATTAAGCGTCTGGGGCGGTACCATTAAGCGTCTGGGGCGGTACCATTTAATATATGCAAATGCATGCAAATATATGTTCTTTTTTTCCTATAGCCTCCCTGGCTGATCTGAGAAAGGAAAAAAAATTCCATCATGATACCTGTGAGACTTATTTCTCACTTTGAATTAGCACTTATCAAAACCATCAACAAACAGATCCTTCTTCACTAAAGAGACTTTGGAAAAGATAAAAGAAGCTATTTTTTCTACCATAAATTGCCTATGTGTAAGTGCTTCATTGGGAAGTACTCACTAGAGTTCTTGTGTTGTAATCATAATATTCCTTTTAATAAGTACTATTAATCAAAGTCCTAGACTGTGGTTTCTTTGGATTAACTGTTTCCAGTCTAATCACAAAGAGAGAACTCTGATAAAATATTCAGGAAGAGAGTTGACTGCATAAGAACAGGCAACAAACTCATACTGTACGTTGTTCAGATATAAAATAATTTAAGTAATGCTACAGCTTGAATCTGAAGACAAAAAGGCATTTTAGATCTCATAATATCACTCTGAACTTCTTAAAACAACTACCAAAATTAATACAACTTAGATCATGGGTAGGCAACCTCAGCTCTTTAAAGACTCATGGACTTCAACTCCCAGAATTCCTGAGTCAGCTGACTCAGGAATTCTGGGAGTCCATGAGTCATAAAAGAGCCGAGGTTGCCTACCCCTGACCTAGATGGTTTCTAAGAAAATAACAACCTTAATAACATGCATATATGTATTCTATCTCAAGTACTACCTACTTACCCAATAAGAATTATATAACTATTAAGGGGCAATGGTATATAATGTTTAGAGATTTACAGTAGGCTTGGAAGAATATGATTCAAATATTCTATTCAACCATGGAAAGTTTATTAAACATTGTTCATCAGATCATTTAATCATATAAGCTATACTAAGATTGAGTCAAGATACCTTATTTTAATTTTTTTAAAAAAAAGAACCCTGCATTTTATTTCTTTCCAGCATGCTTGCCTAATGAAAAGTTCTTGAAAGTTAAAAGCTTGTAGCAATTTTGTGTAACATTGGCTGGTCTAAGAGCAATATTGCTTACAGGGATTTAGGATTCCTAAAGGCAATCTTTGTGTGATCCTAAAACTATTACAGCATCTACTGGAGTTCATTTTAATATCTGATTCCTCCTTCCACAGTCCAATTACATGCATTTAACATACACCAGCTTGCTTTTTTATTCTCTTCCCATCCATCAGTGGATAGTGGTTAGTGGTGACTTTACCTGAGGATGACAAAGACTTGGAAGCTACAAAGGAGTGGTTGATGAATCATTGGCTGAACCAATAAAAGTGAATATTTGTAGCTCAGGGTTGAAGTGAGAGGTTCTTGATGCTCTCCGAACTTGATTGCTTTTTGCAGCCATTTCATTACCCAAATTAGGTAACCTCATGACTAGCACTGATAATGTTTATCTAGTTGGGTAATGAAACATCTGCAAGAAAACAATTAAGCTCAGAGAGCACCAAGGACCCCCTCTTGTTTGATTGCATGTTGTTCCTTTCCCTATCTGTGTCATGCAATTATCACTTTTAAATTCCAACATGGCTCACAGCCTGGATATGTTTGAGAACACCTGTGATAAGTTGAGTTTCCTCTATCCAGTATGAGTAGGAAAGAAGATTTGTTAAAGGTCCCTTCTTTTAGGGACTGTCATCTACAGGAACTGAGAAGATAAATTAATGGCATAATTTAGAACAGGGTCTTCAAACTTGTCCCTTTTATGACTTGTGCACTTCAACTCCCAGAATTCCTCAGCTAGGCATGCTGCCTGAGAAATTTTGGAGGTTGAAGTCCACAAGTCATAAAAGGGCCAAGTTTGAAGACCCCTGATTTAGAAGGCTTAATGAAACAGTTGATCCCAATTACTAATCTGGTCCCCATTAGATTGCTGCAGAGCCTCAAAAACAAGAAGACTTCTCTGGAAGTATTTGGGGGGGTGGGCATCTAAGAGAAATGACTTACATACAGTATGTTGGCTGGTACTCATTGGATATATATATTTTGTTAGAATTGTTTTGTTGCTGGAAGCATGTTACTCAGAGCTCTTTGGAATTGAGGTGCATTCAAGCCATGGTACATAAGTCATTAAATTATCCAAGCCTATGTTTCAGGGTAATTAAAATAAATCTGGTAAGAACTATATAACTCTCTTGAACTTCTAGCATAAAAATAAAGGCATATAAATGTAATGAACAATAGTAATGATAAGCTTCCCACTAGCAACAGTAATTATTTCAGCTAATTTTATCTAACACACAAACTGAAATGCTTTTATATATTATTAAATGCTGTTCATTATTCATTATTTAAACAAGTATTCTAAATCTGTTTATTAAAATTAGGCACAGAAATGTACATATTTGTGTGAAAATAATGTACAAACCATAAAATACTAACAAAAATGGTTTGCACAAATGTTCATAATAAGTATGTATTTTTTGGAAAGAAACACATTCAAAATATGTATATTTGCAAATAAACACATGACAAGTGTATATGGGTTTTTTAAAAATAGGTATTAAACTAAGCCACCCACTCACTTTCAGCTTACCCTACTTTAAAGGGTTGCTGTTGTGAGGCTAAATTGCTACTGTGAAGCTATATAAGCCTCCTTAAACTCTTACAGGAAAGGTGGATTATAAATCTAACATATAAATCAGAGGATAAACAAGGACAAAATCAAAAAAGAATAAAATCAAATTCTTCCTTAATTAAGTACAAATCTGATGTCTTAATAGGTTCCTTTGTTAAGAACCAACCCTAACCCTTAGAAGCTGGCAGAGTTTCCTACTTTAAATTCATAAGTATTTTTTTAAAAGGTATGAATCATACATAGTTAAGCTGCAGTGATTTAGACAGACTGTATCACTTGTATAGGGCAAGTTACTATAGCCCATAATACTACCCTGATCTAAATAAAAATTCCAAGGCCTGCTTTTTTCCCCCCAAAGACAAAGGCAGAACAGTTTGATCTGCCTATTCTGGTAATGTTGCAATTTCATCAACCACACCGCCTATGATTCACCGGGCCAGAGATGACAAGGAAGTACATTCCCCAAAGTGAAAGAGAGTGCTTATCCTAGTATTAAGCCACATTTAGAAGTAATCAATATAATTTCAATACACATTAAGTTAAATATACATTCAAGAGATCCCAGCACATACCCGTTTAATCTTCTGTTGAAGGACATAACAAGCAATTGCTTTTTATGGTTCTTCCCTTTCAAATTTGACAGTTCTTAAAATAATAGATCTCTTTTGGTCATGAACTTTTCACTGACCTACCAAAGAGGTGGATGGCCATTGTAAAGAAGACTGCATTGGTCAGTTTATCACTAAACCAAGCACTCAGACTAACTTGGCATTAGCCAGATGGCAAGATATACTTTGGGAGGGTCCAGAATTTGGCAAGTTGCTAAAGTTGCTAAAAAGGTTTACGTTTACGTTTACGTTTTATTTAATTTATATACCGCCCTTCTCCCTGGGGACTCAGGGCGGTTCACAGGGCATATAAATAAAAATACAATACTATACAAAAGTTAAAACAGAGATTAAATCAATGCCCAATTAAAAAACAATAATACAATCTAAAATAACAATTTAAAACCCAGCTCCCCCATCAGGCCAGACCGGCCAATTCAAACAAATGGGTCTTCAGACCACGACGGAAAGTTCGGAGGTCCGATGCCGTCCGGAGCTCCACCGGCAGTTGGTTCCACAAAGCCGGGGCACCCACAGAGAAGGCTCTCCCCCTGGGGGCCGCCAGTCGGCATTCCCTGACCGGAGGCACCCTGAGGAGGCCCTCTCTGTGGGAACGCACAGGGCGGAGATGAGAAGAAGGTAATGAAAAAAGCTTTTTTCAAACAGATTGATTGATGCATAGAATGAGCAGCAGATGAGTTGAGATTCCATGCGTTGTTGCTATTCCATGAGTCCACCCTTGTATTAATCTTACTGAAAACATGGGTATTACTGTAATCATGTTGAATTTTTGCTTGTATGTATACAATTCCATCCTACATGCAATTCTATTTATGTGAAGTACATAGAGGAGGTAATTTAATTATACATGTATAACTCTATTCATGTAGTGCTTTTTCTGCTGGGGGTGATCTAACATATTTCAAAATTGTTAAACCATAGAGATGAGTATGAAGAAAAAAATCCTGTATGTTTTCCTATCATTTAATTTTAATAAAAGGAGCATGGTGGCTCACATGGCTAGGACTCTGGGTTGGAGGTTAGTGAACCTGTGTTCAAGACCCAAGTGCCTCCGTGGGGCAAGGTGAGCTCTTGTCCTTCACTCCAGGACCTGCCTGGCACATGAAAGGAGCCCCCAAGTAGGCATCCCCCAGACAATAGTGTCCCCCAATGTCACTGGCTAATGCTTTCAAACCAGAAGCACCTTGGTGCTTCTGAGTACTATTTTAATAAAAGAGAATTTGCCTTTGAAATGTGTTGTCAAGGCTAAGAAAGCCTGGGTAAAATCCCAGTGAAGTATGCTTTTCTTGAATTTCATTATGAGGGATAGGAGAGACTATCCTGTCTTTCCTTGTGTAACCATTTTGTTCAATTTTACATTTCCTTTGTGTGTGTTTGTGCCTGAATGTGTATCTATTGATTTCTTTAAATCAATAGATGATTTAAATCACATAGATAAGAGAGGGAGATGCATAGTGTTGGAATAGATGGATAGTATTTCTAAAGCTCTTCTCTTCCATGCTATTTAATTAAAGATTTAGAAGGTTTTAAAACACATGCACATACAAACACACTCCGCACATGAATATTTTTTAACATGATAAAATATTATGTCAGCCCTAAGACAGCATGGGAGGGGGATGGATATAAAATGTACACATTTGTCTCTAACTTAGCTGGAAACATTTTCATTTTCCTTGTTTTGCTGTTGACATTATTTGTACATATTGCTCGTAATATTTTTAAATATAGCTTCTCTTCTATTCCTAAGGTTTTTTTATTAGAAATAATATTGGAAGGGCTGTTGTGTGTGTGTCTGTGTGTCAGTGCCTGTGTGTGTGGGATCCAGCTGTATTTCCAGCATACTTGAAATGAATTCTTGAATGCTGTCACTTCTCTACAAGTGACTATTAGCCTTTTAAAGGAGTCATATTTCAAGAATCAGGTGGGAAAGACAGAAGTGTTGCATGCACCTGACTGCACTGCTGTTCAGCCTCAACACTTTGCACAATGTGAGAATGTTTAATAATTCCTACCCAGGCTGCAGATAAAAATCTTGGGTGTCACATCACAAGTGACAGTGCTGGTGTGAGATTTGCAATAAAACAATATTCCAGCTGTAGCCATCATTGAGAGAAATAATAACCAGCAGAATGGAGCCAGGCAGGAAAGAGATGGAGAACTTGGAAAGATAAGCTTTTTGTTGTTGTTGTTATTTGATGTCATTTATGCCACCGGTACATAGAAAGACTGAAATGCCCATGGGTAACAGCTAGGGTGAATGTAAAGGAGATTAGGGCACAGTTTGATTTTAAAGATGTTTTCAAAATCTTTTTTTTTCTTTACAAAATGTACACTTAAATGTTGGCTATTCAATCCAGGCAGATTACCAATTATAAATTAGCTTTCTTCTCCAAATAAAATACACGGCAATGTGTGTGTGTGTGTGTGTGGCGGTGGAAGAACGGGCAGCACAGCCCCATTAATCAACCAGAAACTTCACACGCATGCAAAGTCCCGGGGGAGACTTCTGGCTGGGAAAAAGATCCTTCCAGCTCAGTTTTAATCAGTCCATCCCATCTGTAATGGGCTTTAGAAAATTGTTAATGACATCAAATGACAGTCGAAGGGCTTTTGGGTGTGTCAGTATAGAGTTTCTGTGAGATCTCTAATAGACTACTGAAAACTGGATTCAGGCCTTCTAGAAAATGATCTGGCTCATACGGGGAATAAATTGGATAGGTCAGCAATCAGAATCCGAAAAGACAAGGCATCTTAAATACTACTTTGATAAAGGGGACTCCTAAAATATATCTGGCTTACACACAAACTATACGAGAATGCTACTTTTAAGAGATATCACAGCCTGGGAAACACTGTAAAGTACATACATACCTGAGTGTGAAGTCAAAAATGAAAGCTCGAAAAAACATTTAATAAACTTAGATACACCTTTAAGGGCTCTCATTACATTCAACAGAGATTGACATTCAGAGCACCACCATTTGTATCAGACAATATTAATAGAATGTTGCAAGTTAACAGGAATAAAACATATGGCCAGATAACTTCCCCATAATTAAAGCTTAAAAAAGACAAATGATGATTGCAGTGATAAAAATATTTTTTTAAAAAACCAGAAGAAAGGCCAGCTGATCTATTTCTAATGAGTTGTATTCCAATTATTTTTTTGTACACAATTAACAATGAAATGTAGAGAAAGTGAGATTTATTGCCATCTGAGATGCAATTCATCAAAGGACAGAAATAGTGAACTTCACAATAACTCTCCTGCTGTGATTTAAGTCAATGGTATTAGTTGCTGGTGGGAGAAGTTAACTGAGTTAATGAACTTTCTCATTTGTCCCATTTATTAGTGACATCAGAATCTGGCTCACTGTCCTTGGCATGAGAAATATACTGTATGTTATATTAGTACATCTCAATCCCTAGAGTAGTTGGATAATATGGTAAGTCAATGGAAATTTGCCCAAACATAATACGCTGAGTGAAACAACCCTTTTTTCAGTTTCAAACAAAACTTAATTAATCACACAAACCATGACAACAAAAAGATTGAAATATTTGCATGGACATAAAACCAGCGAAGAGTAACCTATAGTAATGCAATGAGATTTTTAGATACTGCATACTGGTGGGTGCCATCCATATGTGCTTCTGTCTACATCTTCTTGTAAAATCAAACTATTTTAGGGCCAGGTCATAGCATCTGTAAAATGTTGCTATAATGCAGGGGTGGGGAATGATAGTCCTTTTATAACTTGTGGACTTCATGCTGGCTCAGAAATTCTGGGAGTTGAAGTCCACATGTCATAAAGGGGCCATCGTTCCCCACCTCTGCTATAATGACTGCAAAACTATGGAAGTGTTGTTGTCATAAAGGATTCTCCATATAACCCTGGCATGCTTCAAGGTGTTTTTTTCTGAGAATACATTAATAACTCTTTATGTTGTAGGGACATGGTGGCTCAGTGGGTTAGGATGCTGAGCTTGTCAATCAGAAGGTCGGCAGTTTGGCAGGTTGAATCCCAAGTGCCGAGTAGCAGAATGAGTGCCTGTTACTTGTCCCAGCTTCTGCCAACCTAGCAGTTCGAAAGCACGTAAAAATGCAAGTAGAAAAATAGGAACCACTACGGTGGGAAGGTAACAGTGTTCTGTGCGCCTTTGGCATCTAGTCATGCTGACCACATGACCACGGAGACATCCTTGGACAAGCGCTGGCTCTTTGGCTTTGAAACGGAGATGAGCACCAGGCCCTAGAGTCGGAAACAAGTAGCACGCATGTGCGGGGGAACCTTTACCTATGTTGTACTACACACTGAAGGGGATCAGTCTGGCATCTCTTGCATTGTTTGAGACATTCCAAGAATAAAGGAATGTACACTTTGAGAATAACCAAAGAAGGAGCAATTAAGGAGGTTTTAGAAACAAGGTTTGGCAGAATATGGCTACAAATGTATATGCTTGCAATATTTAGAAGAGGGGTCCCCAACTCTCAGGTCGCAGCCCACTACCAGGCTGTGGCCTAATCTCAACAGGGCCATGGGCCAGCACACAAGCATATGTGCAGCTTGACTCACATGAGTGGCAGGTCAGTATTCACACACATGTGTGTGCAACTCAACTTGCAGTTGAGCTGTGTGTGCACGTGCATGCATGTAAGCCCACTGCTCATGTGAGTTGAGTTGCATGCATACATGTGCGGTCCGGCCAGCCAGGCTGCCGAGCTGCAAAGCCTGGGGACCACTGATTTAGATGAAGAATCTCAGGGAGCTGAGCAATCTACATGTTCCCTCAAATTAGTTATTTCTATTTTGATAATAGAGGAAGAAGACTAATGTAAACTTTTTCCATATTGTTGTCAAATAAATTGGCATACATCTATGAATTTCCTTCAACTTTATATCCTTGGCATTAGAACAGTAAGTGATGCATTTGGCCAGTCTGTTTTGTTCTGAATGTGGCCTATTTAATCCAGTAATTACTGCTGATCAGATGTTGATATAAATGGACCATTGGCATGGCAAAACTTTATATATCCATTTAGTTATTCACTTAAACCTCCCTTCTAAGAATGTTATAAATGGAATCAGCAACATAGGGCTACATGGGAGAATTCATTTAGATTTTCTTTTTTACAGCCTCATCTAATATATTTTTCAGTCTTGGTTTTTCTTTTGCTGACTTTTGCCCCCAAACCAAAAATAACCTCTTATGTTCAGTTTTCAAAGAGATACTGTGCTGATGGACAGAATTACAATTCTATTACATAATTTATTTCCGATGTTTTCTTATGTTGGAAGGAATAACAAGATGGGGAAAAAATAGCACATCTTCTTAACAGCAGGTCCACTTGAGGTCATGTGACCAAGAAGGAGAAGAAAAGGGGCTTAAGACTGACGCAATCAGCAACATATTGAACTGCTAGACCATTGCCTGGCCCACTTCATCCTACTTTTAAAATAAATATTTGCTTTGTTGGCTTTTCCAAACACACTAAAATTGGTCCTATCCTGTTCAAGTTTCAGAGTGTTCATCCTGCTGATGGGCAGAGAGAATTTTGTAGAACCACAGCTATTTTTGAGAATACCCACAATCTTAAATAACACAACCCTTCCACTATTCCCCAAAGTTGCCTTATCCTCACTCCAGATATATTTAGGAGATTGAGTAATGGGAACTAATTGTATGGCTACCTAAAATCACACTTTCATTTTCTTTTAACAGTGGATTAAAATATGAATACTCTGAAAGGAGCTTTTTCAGAACTCATACCTAGATAAGCTACTTTCCAGTCAACAATCCTTAACATCTGTATATTTGGAATTCTACGTGTATTACTTTAACCTGCATGGCGTTATTCCATACAGGTGTTTCAAGTTAATGAATGAAACACTTTCAAACCACATTGTGTTTTTCTTGGGAGGGGGGAATGCTTGCTGTTGTCTTTCTAGGTCTGAGAACTTTCACCTGTGCTTCCTGCCTTTTTGAATAAATGATGTCAGGCAGGATCTCTACTAAATGGACAAACTATACCAGCTAATCTTGTAAAAACTTGGCTCTTTTGTGCCAAGAATAATCATTATTAGGCAATGAAAGAGTGTATAAGCAAGTAGACAATTATTTATGATAGAAACAAAATGAAACTAATGGGACAAGATTAGAAAGCTGTGATGCATGAAACGCACTATAGAAGCAGCTTTGGCACCATGACAAACAAAAAGAAAGGCTCAGTGGGAAGCAATAGTGTGAACATGGCTACCAAGAAGAAAGAATATATGTACTGATCAAATCCTTGCCATCTGTTGTTTATTTAATACACAATGAAGGTCAAATGGCTACTGATCCTTTCTGTCCTAGTCCAACTGCAAGAATGGAAGGAATCAACCAACTTATCAATATGTCTGGAAAAGCTTTATTATATGATCTGATGGACTTAATATGATTAGAATAACATTCACCTTAATATTTCAAATGGGAAAGAAGGATGAAAAGATTTCAAAGGCTAGAGAGAACAAGCAAATGTATTATTGTAGACCTGACAATAAAACTCAGCTTCTACCTACCTTTACAAAAGATTATAAATTTTACTAATGACACACACAAACATGTTTTGCACATCTTTCATCTTTTTTTTTCATTTTTTTTACCAATGCAAGTATTATATAATTGTTTCCCTGGGATATATTAACTTTGGGTGAAATATGCTTATTAGGTAGGCATTCTGTGAAAATCATATACACTATGAGTAACTTAGTTGGATATTCAACAATATTATTTTACACATAACATTCCATTTCCTGCAACTTTCCCTGGTCTTACCTGCTCATGGAAGGATTGTTTTCTAATAAACGTGGTACCATCAATTTAATATGTATGGTGATAAAGCTTTATCTGTAGAATAAGAGGGTATGAGGGCTTTTTTGTGTGTCTGTGTGTCTTTGAGGTAGTCTTGACTCCTGGTGACTGCCTGGAGAAGTCCCTGCAGTTTTCTTGACAAGGTTTGTAATTGCGTCTTTCTACAGAGAGTGGCTGGCCCAAGGTCACCCATTGGATTTGTCACTACAGTAGCACTAGAACTCATGGTGTCTTGGTTTCTAGTCTGATGCCTATCATATATTAGGCAGCATATTTATTCTTCCTGGTTTTTTTCAACTTGTAAAGGAACAGTTTAAACAACTTTATAAAATAAATAATTTAGTTTAAGCAGAAAAAGACAAAAGAGAGGAAATATCCTCAGAAAGCATCATAAGGACCCTCAGATTATCAAGACATTTTTCTCCATGTACAGAGAAAGACTGGATGTTGTCCTTAAATGTAGTACATCTTTCTGCTACTGTGGCTGCTTAGGTGATGGCAATCTACTATAAGGAGAAAATAAGAGTAATCAGAAGAAGCCTTGGATGTTCTCATGCCAAAGTATTCCTATGCCCTGGATATGTACTTAAAATAAAGGGGGGGGGGGGAAATCTGATCAAAGGCAATGAAAGATTTTTTCCCCCAGAGAACATGGAGAAAGAAATGAAAATGCTGGTCTTCCTTTCGTTCATCCCAGCCAGTAAAACCCATTGGGGTTAGGACTTTTTATCATTCTAACATGGATTTTTTTCTCTCTCCAATCCTACAGGTTTTCTTGATTAAAATAAACTGGTTTGTTTATTTGAATTATTTGATTGTAGCTGTATTTTAAATAAATTATGCTTAATATGCTATACCTTTCAAAGGTATTTGCACAGCAAGAAAGTTTAAATCTTGCAGATGTAAATATTTAACAAGGGAAATGGTTTTCAGAGAGTCAGAGCCTTTGTACCGTACGTATATAGTAAATTGAAGCAAGTTGGTGCCTGTATGTTATTTCCTTTAAAGAAAATCATTCTTAGTTTTCCTAAAGAATTGTGATTCCTTTAGGTGCTTTTTCTGAACAAGCAAACAGTGATCAGGTTGGATATGTTGACTCAGCCTTCTAGTATCTCCCACTTCCACCTGTTCAGTTGAGAACTGAAGAGGAAGTATGTATATGCAATTCAAAATCCTGTTGTATTACTGTCCCAGATTCTGTTGAGAGCTATAACCTCATTTGAGCAAAAGCAAGTACATCTTCCCTACAATATGTTCAGGCAAATGCATGGAGGTCAGAAGTAATAAGGAATGGGGCTGAGTAATGATAGAACTTTTTGATTTAGTCATGCCAGATGCAATTGAATCCTTGTTTTTCTTGGTTTTTGTTTTGTTTGAAGTACAGGAAAAAGATTTTGATCTAGCCTTTCCCCTAAGATTACAATTTCTAAATCCAAGGAATTACATTACAACCTTTCAAACACCGTTCTATGATTTTCAATTAATAAGTGAAGCCACTGAATTGAGAGAAGAATCTTTTCTGGTTATAAAGAACTGCAATCTTACTCAATTAATTAGTTAGATCAATTCAAGGAATTTCTGACTTTATGTTTGGGATCTGCTTACTTCTCACTAGATTCCTGTAATCCAGGACTTTTCAACCGGTGGTAGGTGTACCACTAGTGGTACGTGAGCACATGGCTGGTGGCATGCGAAGGACCAGTTGAACAGCAATGTAAAAAAAAAATGTGGGGAAAAAAGTTTTAAAAAGCATTTTTTACTAACCTGCTTTCAGCTGCATTCCATTTCTCCATTGGCTTCTCAGCTTTCAGAGTTTGTGGGACAAAAAAATAAAAGTTCCATGAGACTTTCTAACTTCTCGTGAGATCTCGCAAGAAGTTAGAAAGTCTCATGGAACTTTTTTTTCTTTTTTACCGATAGTCCCACAAACATGTGGGGAAGGCTGAGAAGGAAACGGAGAAACAGAATGCAGCTGAAAGCAGGTTAGTAAAAAAAAATGCTTGGGGGAGGTGAGGGCATCTGGGTGGGGGCAGGGGTGGTCACCTTACCTTGCATGGTGGCGGGAGGGTTAACAGGTGTGGGGGCTCCCAGAAGGAGTTGTGTAAAGCAGGCAGAGGGGAGGCCAGATAGATTGTGGGCGCTGCTTGGGGCTGGAGGGTGATTGCATGGTAGAGGTGGTGCTTGGGGTGGAGGGCAATTGCACGCATGAACAGGACAGCCACACATGGCAGAGGTGCTGCTTGAGGCCCAAGGGGAGGCCGGGCAGATTGCGGGCACTGGCGCGGAGGGCGAACACACACACAAGTGGGATAGATCCACATGGCAGAGGCACTGCTCGGGGCCGGAGGGTGATCACATGTGCAAGCGCCCTCCATGCTGGCACCGCCGTCAGTGCCTGCAATCTGCCCAGCCTCCCCTCTGGCCCTGAGCAGCACCTCTGCTGTGTGTGGGTGTCCTGTTCACGAGGCCTTCTCTCGCCCGTTGGATATCAGCAGCCCAGATTTGGTAGCTCCACTTAAGACCTGCTGAGGTGATTTATTTTCGCCGAGCGGGAGATGTGACCCAGCGCCTGCCGCTGCGGCTTGCTACTGTTCCCCATGTTTTTCAATTGACAACCCATAGCTGCCCTTCAAAGCAGCTGGCTGGAATGGGGGAATCTAAAAACCTGATCGGCCAAGATGTCTCCAAGCCAGGGACCTGGCTGTGCATTGCTTCTCCGTCCTCCTTCACTTGCCCGGTTGCCTGGCTGGGACCCAGCCCTCCTGCCTGGTTGCCACACGGAGGCTCCTGTGTAGTGCTGCTTCCAGCTGGCGAAGGCTGCTGTGGTGGCGGGCAGGCAAGGGAGCCATGGCGTCGGCACCCTCCTCTCCTCTCCTCCCTTCCCTTCCCCTCCTCTCTCTCCGCTTCTCCCCGCTGTGTCCTTGTCTCAGCATAGATAAGGCTGAGCGAGCATGTGGGAGACAGCATCCTCCAGGCACCCGCTGGGAGCCACGGGAAGGAGCAGCTGGCCCTGGGTGGAGCTGCCGTGCCATGGCACATGAGGATCAGGAACAAGCTCAGCTTCCTTCTTCCCAGCTCCAGGAAGCCAAAGCCCTCCCTGCCTGCTGCGGCCATCGCCTGGCCTGCCAGCTCCTCCTGGGGAAGGAAGCTGTTCCACCCTGATCTCGCACTCCTGCAATCTCCCTCATTCGGTTTCAGCTTGCTTTCTGCAAGAGAAAGCAAGCTGAAACCAAGGGAGATTGCCAGAGATTGCTGAGAAATGCCGATCTCACATTCCTGCAATCTCCCTTGCTCGGTTTCAGCTTGCTTTCTGCAAGAGAAAGCTGGACTGCAGGGCCGCCTCTGCGGGTGCCGGGAGGCTGCTCCCCGTTTAGCCCGCCAGCCCCGGGAAAGCCCTGCACAAGCGCCTCTCCGGCTATCAAACTCTGGCTTTCAAGCAGGAGCGGCCTTGCCTTACTTGCCATTGGGCGGCACAGGGAGCAGCCACCGCCACCCACCCCGCTTTTCGCAAGCCCTGCTATGCCACCGCTGTAGGTTTCCAGCAGTGGGAGGCTCCATGACGAGGGCCTGTCGGAGTGAAGGGGCTGCTCTGGCGGGCCACTTCTGTGGCAGTGGGGCATGCTGATGCCCTGCACTGCGCTCTGCTGCAGGGGCTGCCCTGGGAAAGGTGGAAGTGCAGCTGTAGTCCGGGACAGTCAACTGCTCCATGCCCTGTCTGGCTGGCTTTGTGCCCCTGTCCCACAAGAGCAGCTGGTTGTGAGTTGCTGGCATGCACTTCCCCAAGTGTATCTCAGCCCGGAGCTCCCCCCACCTGGGACTCCGGCCACGTCTGCAGAAGGCAAGCAGGGTGAAGGGCACTTTGGTGCATCTTCCATCCCTCCCATGTGAAGGGCGTCTTCCTGCCCCGAGGTCCACAGCAGCATTGTTGGCGTGCGTGGATCGTCTCTGAGCAAATATGAGGTGTTTCTGTTGCTGGAATAAAGCTTATTAAATGAGCTAGAAACCTCCAAGTATCGTTGATAGATCTTCCCCAACTTTCCTCTGGTGCTTCATAAAGCGTTGAGTGGGCATCAGGTTTCTTGGTAAAAATGGATTAGGAAGGAAGGAAGGAAGGAAATGACAATGGGAGGGAGGGAAGGAAGGAAGAAAGGAAAGAAAGAAGGAAGGAAGGGACAATGGGAGAGAGGGAGGGAGAGAAAGAGAGAGAGAAAGTGAGAAAGAGAGAAAGAGAGGGAGTGAGAAAGAGGGAGAGAGAAGGAGAAAGAAATAGGGAGGGAGAGAGAAAAAGAAATAGAGACAGGGAGAGAAAGAGAGAGAGAGAAAGAGGGAGAGAGAGAAAGAAAGAGCGATGGAAATAGAGAGAGAGAAAGAGGGAGAAAAAGAGGGAGGGAGAGAGAGAGAAAAGGAGAGAGAGAGAAAGAGGGAGAGAGAGGTGAGAGAAAGAGGGAGGGGGAGAGAGGGAGAGAAAGAGAAGGAGAGAGAAAAATTAAATTAGTAACATGATTGTTAAGTGAATCTGGTTTCCCCACTAAATTTGATTGTCAGAAGGTTGCAAAAGGTGATCACATGACCCTGGAACAATGTGACCATCATAAATATGAATCAGTTGCCAAGCATCCAAATGTAAATCACATGACCCTGGGGATGCTGCAACGGTCATAAGTGTGAAAAATGGTCATAAGTCACTTTTTTCAGTGCCGTTGTAACTTTGAACAGTCACTAAGCGAATTGTTGTAAGTCGAGGACTACCTGTATTTTATCATTTTTTTCCTCTTTTTTTTGGTCATTTTTTTGACACCTTGCTGGGCGACTGGTGGTACTCGGACATTGCCTTATCCTAAAAGTGGTACAATGGGTGAAAAGGTTGAAAAGCCCTGCTGTAATCAGATAAATAGAATCAAGTAACTGCATTGATGGTTTAATGGGGTAGAAAGACAGTGCAGAGTGACTATTATGTCATGAGCTCTGATGAGCAGGAATGAAAACATGCAGAGGAATACAGGCAAACACATACTTTATTTAAGCAGAAACTGTACTGAGAGATTGGAATCACCTGCTACCGGCATCAACTTCCCTCTGCCCAGTGCGCTCCCACAGAGAGGGCCTCCTAAGGGTGCCGCCGTTCGGAGAATGCCATCTGGTGGCTCCCAAGGGGAGGGCGTTCTCTGTGGGCGCGCCTGACCTATGGAACCATTTACCGGTTGAGCTCCGGATGGCTCCCGACCTTCGCTCCTTCCAACGCGACCTAAAAACCTATCTGTTTGAGCAATCCGGTCTGGTCTGAGGGGTTTTGTTTTAATTACTGTTTTAATGTAACTTATCTTCTGCATTTGGGCATTAGGGTTTAATTTGTTTTCAATTTCTGTATTTGTGTATTTTGATATTTATGTCACTGTTCACCGCCCTGAGTCCTTGGGGAGAAGGGCAGTATACAAATCAAATAAATAAAATAAAATAAAATAAAATAAATATATAGCCAGGCCCTATGGTGTTAACCAATCGGAGTGAAGCTATACTTGCTGCCCAAAGTTGACCAATAGCAGGACTGGAAACGTTCTGTCTGAGTGGTGGTGATATTCCAAAAGCCCAGTACATAACAGTGACATTGAACTAAGGAAAGCTTGTTGAGACCTACTCTAAGGCATTAAGGGAGATAAAGACAGCACCTTTCCTTCCTTTACTGCATTAATGGACTAGTGGCCTTATTAAGTTATGAATTCTTTCCTAGGGATGGAGAGCAAGTAGATCTCCCACTTGGCTGCTGTGACCATTTCACATAGCACTAGTCAGTACTGCTCAGATTTGCCAAGGTCAAAGCCCAGCAGAAAAATAGGGGAGAGAAAAATATTAATTAAAGAAAAAATGCAGAGTTAATTAATTCTCAGTTTTGAACTGAGCAAGAGCTATAACCATTTCACTAACAAGGAAAATCTGCTATAATAGAATGCACAGCAGCATTTCTTATGGAAAATGCTTTGAAGGGAAAGGTTGCTTCTGCAAAGTAGCCAATCAAAATGGAAAGGATGGTTTAGAGAAGAAGGTAAACACAGCTGGCAAATGAGAGAGTAGCACCTGAGCCAAGAAGATGAGAAAAAAAAATCCTATTTTGAAAGTGGTGCAGGAAACATGCCTGAAAGTCCCATTATCGTGGTGGTGGTGGTAGAAGTGTGTAGTGGTGATATCATCTGCTCCTGCTCTCTAGAAATGTTTGCTGCAGGACAGGGGAGTCAAACTGCCAGCCCAGGGACTGGATGCATCATGGCGAAACTGCGCCCACCCCATTGCCAGCAATGAAAAAAAAAGTCACAATAAGTCATGACACACCATGTGACATTGCGAGTTTGGCACCCCTGCTGTAGGAGAAGAGTTCACTGAGCTGGAAGGCGGAGTTAAATAGGTCATCAGTCCTTGCATTGCCAGAAAAGACCAAAGTTCTGTTAATTCCATTGACCCTTAGCTAGCACAATTTAGCTTTGACTATTAGTTGACTAGATTCTTGTACAGGTAGCAACAATACACTTTTCTGTGCTTCGAACTCAACAAATGCTCCTGGTTATTGGAGCCTGAGAGTTGCTGGCCCATGGCAGTGATGGGACAAGTTGACAATAATCCCTTCAGCTTCTGTGCTTGGAGGACATTGTGGCTACTAAGTATTAGAGAAATATTTTGTTCCCAAAAATTGAGAGTGTTGTGTCCAGAAATAACAGATCAGTATGGCAGAATCAGGTGGGCAAGAAGAGGAAAGGTAAGATAATTGGGGGCATCTGTAGAGATCCTCAGCAAAGACCCCAGAAGACTCCCTACAGTAGAGAGATTGCAGAAGTTTGTCCTCTTCTTCAAAGCTGCCTTAATCTTACTACTGCTCAGGAGAGATAGCAGTAGTAAGAGACTGCTGGAGAAACAGTGAAAGCATTTGAAGACTTCTGAACCTATTCTTTTAGGTTCAGAAGTATTGTGGCTACAGCTACAATACTATCAGTAAACATTGTTGATTTAAGCAAGCCCCTACTAAGAAGCCTTCATTCTGCTCTTGTCTAACTGCAGTGGTTTCCTGAATCTGTATAGGTATGTTTGTGGCTTGTTTGTGAAGAGCACGGGTATGCATATACATAAATAAACACAGAGATACTGTATGTACATACACATAGTTTTCAGCTTACTTTCCATTAGAGACTGTCATGACAAGTTGCATTATTAGACTGTGTGATGAAAATCAGGCATATTTTAGGGACCAAAAGGCCACACACTAGGTTTGCCTATTGTGCATAATTTATTCTCATGAAAAGAAGGTTATTAGTTAAAGATCTATGTCCATGGGACATTTAATGTCCTAGAACTTGCCTGGGAATAACCAAGCTTTTCAGGAAATCATATCCAGTATTATGGATGCTTTATGCTTTTTGTGCAGTATTGTTCAGTGTATGACAGATATAAAAAGTGAGCATAATCTAAGTAATGAGATAAGCATCTTTGCCTATCTTGGTGGAGAGTGCTTCAGTCATAGGTTAGAGCATGAATCTCTTTTGATCCTTATTTATAATGAAGACAATAACATAAGCTAGGAATGTAGAATAAGTAGACAACGTGTGATCTCTCCAGCATCCCAAATGTACCTCTTACTATCTTCTTCATTCTGCCAAAGTTCAATAGCAAATTAGGAATTTATTTTGTAGGATTTCAACCCATTTGGGTATATATGAGCCTCATTAAGAAGGAGTTAGAAGAAATTTGGGTGATTTTTTTTGTTCCTTTTGCAAAATTACTGCTCTCCTTGGCTTAAATAATTTGGCCATGCCCTTCCTGTGATGTTCAGTATCATTAGATGGCATGCTGTGGCCTTTCAAAAGGTCAGAGTTGTAGTTCTCACATCTGATGCACTGTCTAACATGGAAATAAATAAAAAAGAAGCAGTGTAGTAGTTTTTAAGGTGCATCTAAGACAACAGTTGTTCCCAACAAGAGTGATCACTGTGCAAAAAACTAAAAACAATGTTTTCTTTCTTTCTTTCATTCATTCATTCTTTCTGTCTGTCTGTCTATCTACCTATCTATCTGTCTATCATCTATTTAGAGTTGTATCCACTTTTTCACTAAACATTTGATAGAAAATCTAAAACATCTGCAGTAAAACAAATAATCTAATTAAAAGATAATCATACACATACAACAATAAATTTGCTCCCACCCTCTATTTAAAGGCCTTCATCCATATCTCTATTGATTTTCTGGCTTTGTGAACAAAGGAGATAGTCTAATCTCTCTTGCTAGAGAGGCTTCCTCTTATATTTCCACTAGATGCATCTCTATTACAGTAAAGGCAGCTTCTAATGGAGGATTTCTTCTAAGCATTTCATATTTATATAGCTTGTTAAGGGAGGGTACACTTTAGGTAGAATTGATATAACTTATCATATAGCACGAGTCAAAGCCATATAGGACTTCAGATGTTACAACCAGCACTATCCTGAGCAGCAACATTTCTGAACAGTTTTCATGTGCTATGAAAGCCATAACCAAAGGACAGGAGGATGTTTCTTGACATTTCTAGATCTTTATTCTGGTTCTTTAAGGTTGGGCTTGCCTGATTGTGCTTGCCAGGCTGGTTGCACCTGCCTCTTCATGGAAAGAAACAGGACTCCAGACTCATGACATGCAATGCCTGTGGCAAAGCCTCATACTGATGGACAACCACCTGACATATAATTGCAGCACGTGCAAGTGTGGAATAGTGCTTCAAGAAGAGGTCAAGAAATTAGAGTAGGAAGTGGCCACACCTCCAATGAAAGTGAAAAAAAATCATTTGAATGAGATATTACCCTAGTAATTGATAAGGGAAGAAACTCTCCATAAGGAACACACTTAAATAAAAAAGCAGCCACAGTGAAAACTGCCACCAGAAGCAAAAGATATAGAAGATATTCTGCATCATCAGAAGGGGGGGGGAATTTCAGGCATTTTAAAGGAAAAAAAATTGACACATTAGAAAAGGGGATGGTGAATTCCTGTTAGAACTATAGATTCCTAGATCAGTGATTTGGGGTGTGAGAATAACCAACTGGTCCTTAGGGCCAAATGTGAGAAACACAATGCAGGGCTTTTGCTAAGTCATATGGGAGGAAGAAATGTTTAGTTTAAACTGAAATGTCATTCTGTTAACTGGCTGTTGACAGTTTATAGTGGTTTAAGGGTAGTGCATAGTAAAAACACTTTATTAGGAGCAATCCGATGAATTTCTGGAAAGTTTCAGCATTCACATTTTAGCCAGTTAAGGGCGGGAGGGAACATGGTAATTTCCAAAGGACATGACAATCTATAATAGTTGGAAGAACCAAATAATCAGAACTTCAAAGAACCAGAACAATTTGGTTTGTGTAGGAGTTGGTATTAAGGGATGGAAGGAGGCATATGAAAGAACAGATTTCAAGACTCAGCTAATCAGTGACAGTTATCTTTTCCTGCTAATTGCAAATAACTATAAGTATACCTTCATGGATTATTTAGGAAAGAAGACCGAGAAGATGGCAGCTCAGATGCTATTTTATCCTTCAGTATATTCTGCAGAGATCATAAAAAAATTGATCTGTAACATTTGGAAATAAGGCAATATTTACCAGGAATCAATATGCATTGATTAAAAACTAGTATTTACAGATTAACTTTAACTCATCTTTTTGGATTATATAGCTTCCTTAGTAGATTGTGGAAATTTAGTAAATGTAATATATCTTGATTTCAGCAAAATATTTGATGTAGTAATCCATTGTGGGATGTATTAAATATAAGGGTCAAGATCTCTTCTCTATTATTCCAGAATTTTAGATATAGAATATTGGATCTGACTTTTGAAAGGCAGATTTGGAGTGAATTCTGAGTTAATGTTCATAGTGTTGAATATAGTTTGATTATGAAATTATAATTACTAAAGTATCTCATTAGCTCTGTCCAATAGTCATATGTTAAGACTCTTTAATTTAGATTAACTGGCAAACTGGATTCAGGGACCTAAATCTGTGATGCTCTAGTTCTAGGATGCTGTACTTTAAGTTTCTCCATACAATCATAATTATAATCTGCTCTTTTGCTTATTTCTTCTACATATTTCTTTATCCATTTAAATGCAAGAAGCTTGCCTTTGATAACTGAAGCATGTTTATGCTATTTCCTGTTTACTTAAATGTATTAAATTTCATTTCTTCATCAGATATTAACACAATATAACGCAGGGGACACTATAAGTAATGATCCTACTGCTCTTGTTTGAACTACAAAGGTAGGGATATAAGAATGTGAAAAGTATTAGAGGCATCATAGATCAGTCAATATAAAACTTCCAACTGATTTGACTAATATGAAATATATGTTGTTTATAACAGAAAAAGCGCCTTTAAGTAATCTACATTACTCGTAATATAACTTTAACATTACATAGTTCACTAGAAAATATCACTAGGCAAGAATTTCCTTTTAACCCTAATCCTAAAATAATTGCATACATATATGCACACAAAAAACAGTAAATATTTTTATTTACATCTTCCTTTTATATAAAAGGATAATGGTTAACATACATGTCATACAGTGAAAAAAAATAATCATTGTTTAAAAATATACCATGTTTTTTTTAAAAAAAAATCTGTGGGTCTATTGCACACCAAAACAATAGTTCTGCACTATTCTCCTCTAGGGTATATCAAAAATAATTGCAATTTCCTGAGAAGGGCAGAATATACCTAAAATGTAAGAAACTAATGGAGATGACATGGAAGCAGAACATCTTATCCTGAACAGAATTAACACAAGGAATAAATAATGACATAAAAGATAAAAAGATTTTAAAAAGCGTCCTTTCCCATTTCTACCTTTAATGTGGTTGCTGAATCTGTCTTTCAGACAAATCTTTAAAAGAATGTTTAACAAATCAGAAAATGTTGAGTCATTGCCAATTTTCCTGTTGCTTATGTTTTATGTGCATTGTGTAAATTGTCATTTTGCTACTGGATAGGTGCACATAATTAATTCTTGCAATTCATTTAAAGAGAACATAGGAAGGTGAGTGTGCGGGCTGAAAATCCATTTCTCAATCCTTATATATCTTTTCTTATTTAGGAAACTAGAAATTTGATTATGCCAAATCAGACTAATGTTAGCATTTAGTCTTGTATTGTATTGTCACTTCCATTCTGCAAGATTTCAGTGACAATTTTGCTTGAATTGTTGTAAATTGAACATAGGAATTTTGGCATAAAAACCATGTGCTTTATATATAATAGGAAATTAAAATGTGATATCAATCTACTTCTGGTTCCTTAAAAAGTAATTTAATATGAATTACTTCAAAGAAATTTTGTTTAGGAATGAAACGAAGCACTATGTATTGTTGTTTTGTATTCAGAAATCTAATATAATATAGTTCTTTGATTTCTTGTAGTGTATTTAAATATTAAAAATCTGCAGAAGTGCTAATCTATTCTGCAAACCCACAGTGAATCCCTCAATTTTCTCTTAATGCATGAGCAAGTATTTTGTATTAAATGAATGACAAAAGTGTTTTTATATGCACAGCTATTTTTTTAAAAAAAAATCTGAAATATTGAAATCAGACTTTACATACTGCTTCAGTACGCTTCCAACTAACTTGACCAGAGGAATTTGTAAAACACTGGTTGTTGTCATTTCTTCCTTAGCACCTGAGAATAGCTTCTTTTAGGACTGACAAAAATGTCTTTAGATTTGGGTAATTAGTGCCAAGTGACTAAGAAAGACTCAGGAGTCAAGCTTAAGCCTCTTGAAGCATCTTCATATAAACAAGTCAAACCACATCACTCGCTCTTCCTCTTTTGTTTACTGGGAGAAAAGTTCAAACAATTTAATGAGAGGATTACCATACTTCAGCTCTATTGTAAAAGATTAATTGATATTTTCCTGTTAGGGGGTTGAACCATTAGGATTTGGCCTCGTATCCCCTATTGTTATTGATGCTGTGATCAGCAGAGCAAAAGTTGCTTAAAGGTTAGACAAACTTTGCAGCATAAATTACATGAACTAATTTATGTTAACAGCCAAAGGAATTCCTGTATCTGGCATTTGAACAGTGAAAAAAAGGAAGATCTTTCAGGAGCCTAGAATGTGTTAGAAGCCTGAAATTATATTAAGATAGTGTCATACTTGTTAGAAAGAGGCAATATTTTTAAGAAAGCAGAAGTAGATTTAAAATAATATCACATGAACATCAAGAAACACATTGCATGGCAAATAGCAACCAGCATCTCTAAATATACTTGTTTGGTGTGCAGCCTTGCAAATTCTTTTTTAACTGTGTGCATTGAGGACATATGGCTGCATATTTGGATAACCCTATTTGCATTTTTCAAATGTGTAATATTTTTAACTACTCATTTGGCTTTTGCTTTCAGAAAAGTAGACAGCTAATGTAACTGTTTTGAACAGGCAGTTTACTTAATTCTTTTCAAAGGACAAGAGGTAGACAGTATTTGTGTTCATAAATCATTTTAACATAGTTGTTTGTATTTTTACGTCAGGAAATGTAAGCTGATAATGTGATTTAGATGACGCATGAAGGAAAAAAGAAAAGATTCCGTTTGCTGGAAGCAAAAAGTGCACAAGAGGTATCAAAATAAAAAAAAAGTCTTTTTCACCTAAGATACAGTACAAAACTGTATGAAAGACTCCCTTCTATAGCCTTGATTTTGGAAATATGGTTCTGTAATGGCGTAAATTGTCAAAGAAATTGAGTGAATTCAATTGTGAAGAATATAAGGTATGAGTAAGGAATAACACTTCATAATTTTGCAAACTAGGAACCAAGATACTGAATTTTATAGATATGTACTTAAAACTAAGATATATAAGTATTGGGAAAACAGCTAGGAATTTATTATTTTTAAGACTGAGCAAAAATGACAGATATTATTCAGGTTACTTTATTATTCATACAGAATTCTCTAGATGGTATTTTGTGCATGTTATTTTAATAATAAAGTTCAGATATATTATCATTAATTTTTTTTAAAAATTCATATTTCTTGAAAATACAAGTATATCTGGCTTTTCAAGGTACATACATTGAATGCATTATGTTAAAATACATAGTGATCAATATATTGTGCATTCTCTGAAGTATATATTGGAGATATAGTTGGGTATATAATGGGCATATTTGAATAGTTCAGTGTCACTTTTAATTGCCATGAAATAAAATATTTTAAGGCACTTATGGATGGTTATACATTCCTTCTGGCAAAAGCTGTTGATTAATTACCAGATAAACAATGAAATTAAAGCAAAATACAAACATGTATGCTATTGCTGACAGTGAATATGGACAAATTTTATTGACCTTAAGCTGGGTAAATGTACTTAACCTTATTGATTAACTTGAGCCCATTTGAGTGGAATGAAAACTGTTTTACCACAAGACGCTACGATATGATCCTATGTCAGCCTTTCAGTCTTCTAAACTTAAAAGCACAGCTTAACGTATTGATCCTACTCACTGGTTCTGCTATAATAAATATTACATTCTTACTGCAAGTCTCCACTGTCATTTTAAGTGATTGGAGAATGGAGCTGTAATCAGAGAAAGTCCTGTGAAAGATAATCTTTCTTTATTCATCTCCCTTCAGAGAAGGCAGAAATAGGGACCAAGGGACAGCAGTAATTGCTGCCATAGCTTTTATAAAATCTCTTTCCTCAGTGAGAAAGTACCAGGGATGTACAATTTAGTATTTATCCCTTTAAAGGCAGAAGTTTTCAGAAACATGCATAAATGCAATCAATCAATAGAATGGTTTCATTCTTGTCTGAAAGGGAAAAAAAACACACATATGAAGCAAAAAATTGTTTTAAAAAAGAACAAACCAGATTTTTTAATAATAAATTTCATATAATGCTCAAATAAGATGTTTTGGGGGTGAAAATTATTAGTGATAAGTTAATATTTCTATTCTGAATTTATTTTTCTTCTCAGATGAGCAATAATCTTTTAATTAACATTCATCCGAAGATAAGCATGTAGGAAAAGAAAAATCACTAGCTACAAGCTTTCCAAATAGAAAAAAAAGCACATATAGCAACAACAACAATACACAATTGCATCTTTCTATTTAAATGCAAGAATTAAACAGAAGGAATACCAGACTTAAACAAAGAAGAAGACAGATGTCCAGAAGTTGTCATTAGCTACAGCACACAGATTGTGATTAAATTTTAATGTGGCGTTTAACTTAAGTAAAGATTTCTTGCTTATCAGAGAGAAAGGAGACTGGGGAAAATATTGTTATTGATTTCATTGCTTTAAATGTAACTGATCCTTTAAGTAATTTTTCTAGAGTTTGGTGTCACTTTTTGAACTGAAAGAATCATTAGAGGCTATGTTCATTTAAAATTCTGTGTCTAATGCATAAATTGCTCTCCAGCAACTTCCAATTTCTATCTATAGAAAACAAAACAAAGCATTTAGTTGAATGAATAACAGCAACACACACTGTTCCTGGTTGCTTGTTTCAATTTATTGGCATTAAAGCTTTCAGAATTAATTTCAGAGTTTCATCATGCGTTCTTTTCCATAAATACTACATGTTCTTAGTAACAAATAAATGGCAAATTTGGATTAAAAATTCTGTCTTAACATTTATTTTGTATGCCATGTATTTATATATACATTTGATAAGTCTTTTGTCTGTCTATGTAAGCAATGCTGTAAGCTATGATTTTAAACAAATTTGGAAAAAAAATTAAAGAATCCAATAATGTCTATATTTATTAAAACCATTTTTGAAGAAAGAAACACTCTTTTTTTTTAAAAAAACCATTTTTTAAAATGGTTAATGTTATGAAGATCATTTAGGCTCAGTCTTCTTCTGATATACCATCATTTTTTTACTGTAATTTTAAGGTCCCTAGGTTTAAAGGTAGTAATGCAGTTTTGAGTTCATGGCTTTGTATTAGTGAATGAACAAAAAAAATCCTTGAATGGGTGTATCTCTGAAATTTTGCACATTGCATATATTATTAAAGATGGTCAGAGTTTTACATAGTTTGGAATCAAGTATGCCGACACAATTCAGAAATACTTTAAGACAATTGAAACTATTATTTATTATAATAGTTAAAAGACATACTGTATGGGAGAAAGATACAGAAAATTCTAGTTTGGTTCTAATAGTATCATAAGATTTGGACCTCAAGGTAGCTTCAGGAACTAAGATGGAGATGACCAAGTCTTCTCTAGAGGAACAGCTTCCAAAATACCTCCTTATTTGAAAGTGTTCTCTGTTCCAATAGCTGTCTGGTCCAGCTGCGATTTCAGAATAAAGGTCCACAAGTAGGAATAGTAATAACTCACCAGCAGATATCTATTTTGCTGACTGAACAGGCATACAGATCAAATTGATCAAAGTTTTCTCTGCAGTGATGGTTATTTCTTTGTAAGTGTATAGCATGATTAATGACTAAACATTCATCAATACATATAAATCAAGATATGCAAGTCTTATGCAAATATACCACTTATTTTGGTTCCGTTTTTCCTCTTCTTTGGCAATGCATCAGGGACCATCTCATCCCAATAGCATATTTGCTGTGAAGAATATTAGAACAAATTTCTCTTATAACTTGGATAATTAAAGGTAAACTTAAGAACACTAAAGGGTTCATCAGGCCTGGCATTAAACAAGGTTGTGTTCCTGAAGAAGTATATACTGTTTGACATGCAACTTCTATCAGAAGTTTTGCAGGTTCTCAAATTTAAAGGTAAAACTTTTCAATGTTTTTCCCCCCCCTCTACTTCCTATTATCTTCTTCCCTCTGACTCCACCCTCATTGCTTTATTCTCTGAAACCATCATTCTTACTTAAATTGGATATAGTCATTTCCTCTCTCTTAACCACATACTGTAATTTCTTTTTTCCTTTCTCTCCTAAGGCATCATTTTACATCTGCAAAATTTAAATCTACCGGTAATTTCTTTGTTCATTCACCAGAACATTCTTGGGCTTAGATATTCTTCGTTACTACTCTTTGCATCTGTTATTAAGCATCTGCTATTTTTTTTAAATGTGGCCTTTTCTTGTTCTGCATATGAAAATGATAACGGATCCCATGTTATCATGTTTGTACCAATTGATGATAAGGTGTTTATACTTTAATATACTCCTCATGTAGCCTTTAAATGACAAACTGCAGGAGAAATTCACTTAAATCTGAAACTGGATGTCTTATTTTTAGCGTTGGAGTTTGTGTATGTGTGAATACTGTTCAATTTCTGGGTAAATCAGTTCCCTTAATGATATAATAAGGACAAAAATAGTAAAAGGAGGGGGTTGTATATTGATTATTCTGCTGATAGTAAGAAGTTACTTTAAACCGAAGCAATCTAACCTTGTCATCAACAATTGTACTACAAGCAATCTATTATCGAATTCATATAAATTATTTCTATCTGTTAATGGTATTTAGCGCTCCAGTATTTAAATGCAAAATGACCTTCTGAAGTTTGTTCTTGTATAGTTTTTGGCTCCGTAACCATCACTGCCATACTGTCTCTTTCCACATGGTGATTGTGCCATCTGGATAATGTGTCAACATTAATGTTCCACACCCCCAGATTTCTGTCCTTGACAGTGAAGACAAAGTCTTGAATTGCTACAACCCACCTCAATTACAATTCATCAAGTTTTAAGTAGTTTCAGTGGTTGGCACTTGTATATTAACCATTGTTATTGTTAAACTGTATTCTAGGTTCTCTTAATGGTTTCAGAGAAAGTCAATATTAGGATTATCCTTGCAAGAGATTGAAATAGATATAAGGATTTAGGATAGAAACAGACTCAAATGCCAAATGACCCTAAAATACACTGAAGCCCCATTGATCATAATGGCTGCCATGGAAACCATGTAGTAGAGGATAAATTCCAAAATAAGTACAGACTAAAAGAATGAATCATGTTGTCACAGTCAATGGCTAAAACATGGATTGCAACACTTTTGGATCCAAAGTCCCCAGTTGTATTTGGGTGATATGTTGGGGGCTCCGTTCCCAAAGGTAGGTGAGACCAAGACAAACACTAAATAATATAAATTATTTTATTTTATTTAAATGAAACTTATTTCAAAAATAATATTAATACCATTATTCACTATAAATTTAGTAATTTTCTCTTTGGGGAGAAAGAACAGCTTTCAGAAAGATTTCTGCAAACACTCACAGAAAGGAGAAGAGCACATACTATAGAAGCTTTCAGTGGTCCATAAAAGGCCCTGGAGTATTAAGCTGTGCACTTCTGTAATACAACCAGGTTAGAACATATGTTACCAGCTGATATTCTTGTAATTTCAGCAATGTTATTTTTCCAAAAATGCTCTAGTTATTTCACTGATGAAGGGAAACATGTCAAATTGTTGCAAATGTACCACAAGTGAAAGATGAAAACCTTAGCCTTTTTAAAGACCAAACTACACCTACAAAGATGTTTGTAATACACACAAAAATATAATGCAATTCATTTCATTTAGTCATCTGCCCATATTGTAAAATATAGCAAAGCATCATGACATCTAGCATCGTTTGTTTCTCTTGATGCACTGGTATGTGGAGAGCCATATTTTATCTCACTCCCTCTACAATTTTTTTTCATACATTTCCTTAGGTCTCCACTGAGTGAAAGATAACAAAATGCATGTGCGTAGTGATGACAGTTGCCATCTGTGTTCTATTACCACTGAAAGGTATCTCTTTTCTTTCATCTCATTTAACCAAGCTGGTGACTGCCAAGTTCGCAACTGATGAACATGGAGGTGCCAGTGTTCTAATAGATGACTGTAAGGGGCTAGCTGACACAAGCTCTGAAGAACTCTGTCAATATCAGACAAACTGTGGATCTCAAAATAATGTCTTAGACTAATGAATGGAACTCATAAACACAGGAAATTGTACTGAAGATTGAACTGTGGCCATTTCATTCTCACATTGGTTCTTTCCAACAAACCACAGGTAAAATACAAAAATGTTCCCACTGGCCATAACTGGATGGATGGGTGGATGGATGGATAAATAATTGTTTTGCTGCAGCTCTGCAGATTTAGTTTCAGTGCCAAAGTGAAAGATTATCTACTGTATCATCTCAAGATTCTATAGAAATTTAATATTGACATTTAATATGTTTAAATAAGTATTTTCTCAGTTCCAGTTTGTGTGTGTTCTTCAAGGGGCCAAGAGCGAGTAGAGACCTCTTTTCCATTCCTGAAAAACAATATAGCAGTTAGACAAAAAGAGAGAACTCACTTGACTGTGAAATGCACTAAGGCCAGCCATGATCTAATCTACCTCAGAATCCTGTTATGTCTAAGTACACATTATTTTTCAGTTTACAATACTTTGAATTCCTTGGAATGAATGAATGAACAAACACATACACTAGTATATCAGACACTGATTTAAACAAATCACGACTTAAAAGAACTGGGTAAATATTAATTTAGCATCAAAAAGAACATTTAAAAAATATCAGAGATACCAGATGATGGAGGCTGTTCTATAGCTTGTGAACTACTATGAAGAATTTTCTCTTCTTCAAAGAAAATTATCTCATATTGTTTTGCCAAAAGCTATTAGAACAAGGCTTCTCTACAAGATCATAAACTTCAGGTGAGAGAAAATGTTTTTTTCAAATAATTTAGCCAATGAAATAATTTTAAATGTTATGCACAATACTTTGAACTGAGCTTGAAAATGAACAAGGAGCAAATATACAATAGCTTTCAAAATGTTGGTATAATATGATCAAAACATTCACTTCAAATTAATAATCTTTGGGTTGTACTTTGAACCCACTGAAGTTTCTGAACTAATTTTGATGGTCTACTTGATAGTATACTGTACTTAGATTTCAGTAAAGCATTTGGTAGGCTAAAAAAATGTGGGATAGACAGCATCACCACCAGACTGATTTGTAACTGGCTGACAAATTGCACTCAAAGTGTAGCTCTCAATGGAACTACATCTACTTGGAGAGAAGTAAGCAGTGGAGTATCCCAAAGTTCCATTTTAGGCCCAGTACTCTTCAATATTTTCATAAACAATTTAGAAGAGGGAATGGAAGGGAAACTCATCATATTTGCAGACAACACTAAACTGACAGGAATAGTGAACACCCCAGAAGATAGGCCCAAGATCCAGGTGGATCTTGACAGATTTGAACACTGGGCCCTATCTAACAAAATGAAATTCAATGTAGAGAAAAGTAAGGTTTTACACTTAGCCAAAAAAATCAAATATACAGGTACAGATTAGGTGAAAGCTGGCTCAATAGCAGTAATGTCAGAGGGATCTTGGTGTCCCAGTGGGCAATCACTTAAATATGAGCCAACAGTGTGCAACACAAGCCAAAAAAAGCCAGTGCATTCCTATATTGCATTAACAGAGTGATAGAATCAAGATCACCTGAAACATTAGTATTGCTTTATAAAACCTTAGTGAGACTCCACTTAGAATCCTGCATCAGGTTTTGATCACCATATTATAAAAAAGATGTAGAGACTCTGAAAACAGTGCAGAGAAGAGCTAAAATATATGAAGAATGGTTGACAAACTGGGTTTGTCTAATCTAGTGAAAAGAAGGACTAAGAGTGACATGATAGCAGTATTCCAAAATTTGAGGGGCTGCCACAAAGAAGAGGGGGTCAACCTATTTTCCAAAGCACTAGAAGGCAAGACAAGAAACAATGGATGGAAACTAGGGGAGGGTGTTCCTTGGTGCTCTCTGAGCTTGTTTATTTTCTTGCAAATGTTTCCCAGACTGAGTAACATCATCAGTGCTGCTCTCCTTTATTGGAAGTTCTCCTTTTTTGGATGTAAACTAATCAAGGAGAGAAGCAAACTAGAACTAAGAAGAAATTTCCTAACAGTGAGAACAATTAACAATGGCTAACAAGCAGTGGAATGGCTTACCTTCAGAAGATGTGGCTGTTCCATAACTGGAGGCTTTTAAGAAGAGACTAGACAGCCATTTGTCTGGAATGGTATAGGGTCTCCTACTTCAGCAGGGGTTGGAGTAGAAGACCTTCAAGGTCCCTTCCAACTCTGTTATTCTGTTATTCTTTCTATAGTACAATAATATGAATGGATTCTTATTGGAACAGAAGTAACTGGATGGGATATCTTTGTATAAATATCATCATAGCTGATGATAAAAGGCACCCTGATCATAAATTTGATCAAAACTATAGACTAGAACTTTTATGGGGAATACAGAATTCAGAACAGATTAAATGTTAAAGATTCAAATGTGTTAAGTGCTTCCTAATAACCAGTACCTTGAATCAATATTATAATGTATGTAAGGTGTTATGTTGTCTGCAGTATCTTCTCATTAATATGTAGTTCATAGAACTTGGAAGCAGCTCCAATATTTGAAAAGAAGTTCTAACACCATCATGGGACTATCCGAATAGCATAATAAATGCACACATTACAGTATAAAAAGATAATGATAAATTTTATAATCTGATAAATTATAAATGCAAAACAGATTATCACAGACTGCAAGAAGAAGCAGATGATCTGTTAAAAAAGCCTATAGTCCTCATAAATGGGAATGAAAGATGGAACTGGATACCTTATATCACTCTACAATCACAGAGAACATCCAACTGCATACAGTTATTACACTGCATTGAGAGCAAAAGGAAACCTTAAAGAAATATATATGTTAATTCCTGTAAATGGAGACAAAGATGTTTTTTTGAAGAATTTTTAACCTGTTCAGCTCACACAATATTTGTTCAGGTGCTAATGCCATTAAATGACCTGACAACCTTTAATCAGGCAGACCCCAGTCCAGGGTTGCCAATTAACTCATAAGGATTTAATAGTCAATCATGTGATGAAAAGAATCATTAGCTTTCTGATGGTTGTCAAAAACTTAGCATCTAAGCATCTAAGTCACAGGTGTCAAATCTGATCACGTCATGTGGCATATCATGACATATTGCAACATTTTTTTTTGCCTTTGAGGAGCCAGGGTGGGCATAGCCTGTGCATGATGCATATGGACTGTGGGCCGCCATTTTGACATCCCCTGATCTAAGTACTAAAGAAAGTCAGGAGGCCTTGAGGCTATTCATCTCAAGGTGGTCCTTTTCTTTCTCTCTTGAATTTACCTTGAACCTGTGGAGGAAAGATAGGATATAAATTCAACATGCAAGCCAATTAATAAAACATAAGTATCCCATCTAAGATGGCTTCAGTTTCAAACCTGATTAATAATGTTTATCTTGAAATAGCTATATGTTTATGAATCTTCACTGCATTCATGAGAAATCATTGGAACTAATTTCCTAGAAGACTCTGCTGTTGGACTAATCCTTTATTGAGTGGTTTAGTTTCCCTCTTTAAGCAGCCAAACAGCAGCATGATTAGTGAACTGTAAGCTCTGTTGCCTGAAGAAGCCTCAAAACAGCTGTACAGAGCTATTGATAATGCATACTGTTACCTTGAGTACAGCAAAGAAATTTGTGTTGGTTCCTGGCATTCTGGGAGACTATTGCCCCTTTTCCTTTCTCACCCCCCACTAGGAGTTGCTACTGAAGCAGACAGTAACACAACCTTGGCACATTTTGCCACATGGAGTTTGAAAGCAATTTCCTTGACACTGTTTTTTCCCTGTTGTAAGACACTGATAAGACTATGTTTATGAGGTGGTTATAATATTTTTGATGGCCTTTTATAAAGAACTTAAGTAGGCATCAGTTCTTTGTGCGTGTATGTGAATCGGATGTTCGGCCTTATTTCCCATTCTCCTGATTATTGAAAAAGCAGCAGGACAACTATATAAATACAAGTTGACTCTGTTTCTTAAAAGCCAGCATTTTACATAGTGCTAAATGGTAGTGCTGCTTAAAATTAGATGCTTTCTCTTGCAAATAAGGTTAAAGTGACAAAGCAGCTGAATGTTGCAGGAATCCTAGGGGCCTCACACAATCATTTCAGGCCAGATATTGTTTTATATGAAAGAACAGCTGTTTATGGAACATATATCAATTTATATTAAATTACAACTTTGGAGATACTAAGTTGAAAACTTAAAGCAAGCCATATGATATTATGCATCACATCTTCTGCCCATTAAGGAATCCTAAAGTAAAGCAACCAAAGACAGAAAATACTGGTTCAAATTTCACCCCACAAGAAGGGTGAATATACCCTCAATTTAATAAAATGTATAATGCAACTTCCTGAGGCTTAAATTTCTTACAATTGCTCTTCGAATGGGCACTTGTTTCCCCATTATTGGCCACTTTAATCTACTTATATTCTCATTGTCTCATTTAAAGATCATTTTATAGGATTGGGTGATCCACATTTAAAGTGTGTGTTCCATGACCGCCTGGTGGAACAACACAACAGTTTACATATTTCTGATTGTGATCTCAAAAGTGATTTAAAAATCTATAGAGACAATCCAATTGTCCTGAAAATATATACACACAAGTCTACTCTAAGGTGACTAAAATGAAATAAATCCAGTGTGAGGAGACAGAAATAAAGCCAAGACTGGGAAGTAAAAATCTTGAAATAAATGGGCATTTGCACAGACCAAGTTCGAAAACCCATCTCTCCCAGGAGAATATTAGAAGAGGGCAAGGAAGACAAGCAATTGGAAAAAGTAGAATGTTTGTGCTTTTCTTTGAAACAGACTGCATTAAATATTCAGCAAAAGCTGCGGGATCAGTTTACAATACTCTTTTTGTTTCTCATGTATCGGCTGACAGATGCTGTAAACATACACAGGCAAACATGGGCCTAAGCTAGCAATGCTCCAATAACAAAGGGCAGAAAATCATTTCCTACAGCAATTACATTTGTATCTTTAAGATATTCTACCTGGAGAGCAGAATTAGCTTCCTTATAGACATGCAGAATTTGAGAGTTGGTGTTATATTTCTCTTAGCTCATATGCATGTGAAGATTTGGTTTCTATAGGCAATCAGTGGAAGATAGATTTCATCTAATTATCTCTCTGAAGAAAAGTATGCATATTATGGGCATACGTCAGCCTTACATGTACACTTAGACACAAATTCCCAATAAAATTGTCATTAATCCCCCAAACCACATTCTTGATAGATTTCATGGGGTGAAAAAGTGCCTGGATCAATGTCAAATAGTTGACCTTGGCTAAGAGATGGAAGCTGGTCTTTAAAACAGTCGCTCATCGTGTTTAAAAGATGTCACAGTAAATAAATTATGACTGTTTACACTTAGACCTAAGTGTCTTTTTTCCACACTATAGGCAGCAATTTGGCTGTGATGCTATCATTCAAAGTGAATTAATCACACTGCTTTCCTCCTTTAAGACTTCCTTCCTTCCTTCCTTCCTTCCTTCCTTCCTTCCTTCCTTCCTTCCTTCCTTCCTTCCTTCCACCATAAATTGCATTAATCTAGCATTCTGCATTTTGAGTTCCTTTTAAGGTGTCATTATTATAGCACTCAGAATTCCTAGCCTTCAGACTAGATGGGCCAGGCCAGTGGAAATTCTAGGAATCTTAATGGCATATGAGGACCAGGCTGGAATTCTAATGCTGTTAAATCTTTGTTGTAATTAATAGATTAAGTAGTCTGCAATCTTTGTCCCAAACAAAAATGTACCATTTCAGGGTTTGTTTCTTTTTGTATAGACATCTGTGAGTGTAACTGACAGCATAAGGAAATCTTCAGCAATAACCTGATACTACACTATAATCCCAAGCATTGTGCATCATAAGAGCTGAAGCCAGTAAAACTGACCCTGTGTATTTTTCTTGACTCTGTTGGATCATATGAAATTTAATAATTGGTTCTGGCACCTTATTGCATATTATTATAACTTTGAGATGCAACAGTTTTATAGAACATATGGGCTTCACAGACTCCAAACATATAGATGATACACCCTTTGAAGGAGACCTTCTGTCTTGTTTTGTTGAGCTTTAAAAGGTCAGGTAAATTTTGTTATCTAGTTGTGTTCTTAAATTCTTCAGTTGCTTTTGCAATTTTGAAGTAAATATGCTAACGGATGACTTTTTTTGGAGAGTTCTGTATTAAAATTGAATGTGATACATATTTACGCAAACTACTGATATTGTGGTATCTTGTAATAGCTGTTTTTAAAATAAGCAACACCTTGAATAAACACTAAGAAAACTATTCTGTTTCCAAATAGGGATTCTATATTTTCTTTTGCACAGTGAGTGCATTGTTTCATACCAAGTGATAACCTATCCCATTATAACCCATATAGGATTGAGGATAAATATGTATTTTTTTCTACACAAAGTGGCTGAATGAGATGCCCACTTTTCAGTGGACATAGACAATATAGTTATGCAAAGTCAATGCAATATACTAAAGCAAGTTGTAGCAGTTCTTACTTTTCTCCCCAAACTTTAGATCTCCTTTATACAAACCCCAAAGTATGGCTGCCATTTTGATTCCCAAGAATTTTCAAAAGACAGAATGATAGTATAGCTGGTGTTCATGGAAATGAACAAACTATTGTTAAGCAATGTGAAGCAACACGTTAATTGGGCATTTTTTCTCAAACTTCAACTCTTTATTGTACTTCTCACCCTATAAAATTGCACACACATTAGAGAAAGAAAGCATTTTCACATGCATCACTGGTGGCTCAGTGATTACAATGCAGTATTGCAGGCTGACTCTGCTCACTGCTAGGAGTTTGATCCTGACTGGCTCAAGATTGACTTAGCCTTCCATCCTTCTGAGGTCAGTAAAATGAAGTTCCAGATTGTTGGAGGCAATATGCTGAGAGGGCTGTAAAACAATGTGAAGCAATATATAAGTCTAAGTGCTATTGCTAATTGAAATTCCAGTTCACAGTGCCACAGTGCCACAGTGTTTGTTTTTATAGCATCTTATTCTCTTGAAGAAATCTAAGGAAATTATAAGGGCAATATGCAGTTAAGAAATTAAATAAAAGACATTCTGGATAATAAAAATGCAAATGTAAAACGAAAAGAAATCTTAGACACAATTTATTTTCCAGATAAGCTGTTGCTATACAGAGACAATCACTATGTAAGGTAGGAGCTTGCCTACTCTGCTCTTACTCCATGAGAGATACAGTATATGATTTAGCTCTACATCTCATTTATTCTATGCAAATATCCCCTATTTTGTAGTCTAGATTGCTATAGCATCTTGAAAGAAACTACAATCTAATCTGAGCCACACAAAACATATTCAGGCAGTGTCCTATTCATGCACTGACCCACTGCTGATGGGGGTGGTAGTGCATATTTGGCCCATACTATATATCAATGACCATCATGCTCCATGATGGATATTCATTTTGTTTATTCATGTCAGAAACATCACAAAATAAGGCATACTATATGATGTGAAATATAAAATATAAGATTAAAATTAAACAGATCTTCCCAAGAAACTAGCAACATTAATTGCGTTCTGTCTCACCTCCATGAAGTCCTCAAGTGTACACTGATTGGGCACAAAGGGAAGTTATACATACTGTATGTGTTGTTGTCTGCATGTCACCACAATACCAAAGATCAGAAGCAACCGGGTAGCCCCATTTTTCAGATCCTGTTGTATCCCTACACAGTCTATTCAACAATTTCCATGCTGCCCAGTTTTCCTCAGATCCAGGTGCCAGCTCCTCCATTTGTTCCATCCAGTGTTGGATCTTGTAGCTTTCTATAGATCCTCTCTGCTTTCAAATTCTTCAAACTTTGAAGAATAGATGTTCATTTGTAATAGTAGATGGTACTTTCTCTGTATTACTGAGACCAAGGAGGATGCTAATCGCCATCTCCCACCCAGTGCTCCCCCCCACCAATTTACCACCATCTTCTCAATCTTAATGTATATGGCTACATATAAACGTAATAAACAGAGTAACTTTAGGTTCTTTGTGAAGGCCATTGTCAGATCTAATATGTTATGTTATATATTCCCCTATGGATACAAAAAGCTGCATTATTGTTATCATTTTGCATAATATCTTATAAATTGCTATTACAGTCATGCACCTAAGATATCAAAGCAAAGCTTGAAAAATGAGGGGAGAAAAGTATAGCTGCAATAAAAGGATGCAGTGTGTTCTGCTTTTTTAAAAAGTCGTATTTGTAGAGTCACCTCTGTATGCCATCCATTTCCAGCTGAAATAATGAATGAATTTCTATTCATTTAACTGATCTAAATTGTACCTCTTTCCCCTCAGACTTTTACATAAGGTCAGAAAACATTATATTTAGGATGGTAATTGGTGAAAACTAAATATAAGGACCCACTTTTAATGAGTTGGAATCAAAACCCAAAGACATGAAATACCTCAATTTGTATCATATCGTACAAATATCCAACAACTTGGGTTTTATACTGGTAACAATTTCTTTATTGAAATGCTTTATTAAAAATAATCTCTTTTGAAAACCTTTTTTACTTGGTATACTATTTTGAACCAGTAGGTGGAGTTCTTGCTAATAATAATTGAGAAAACAGTGCTTGGTCTTAATATATGCACAAAGCATTTTTCTTATTATAAACTGCTAAAATCATATTTGCACTCAGCTCTTTCTATTGGTATAATTAGCTGGAAATAATATTACAAGGGCAGAGTTGAAGCACACGCAACCTTGTAGAGACATTTCAGAAAACACAGGCAAACAAAGCTCAGGAATGCCAACAGAACAGAGTGAACATGTCATTCAAGAAGATTTTGAAAAACATATTAATAAAAATTGGTGGGCAGTAATGTTCCATCAGCACCTCCACCCAGGCTGACACTGAATTAGTTCTTGCTCTAATAAAATGAATTCCACTGCATTGTATCAAAAATATATGCTCTTTGAGTCTCTTAAGCGGAATTAAATTCTATATATCACTGTTGCTTATTTGTCTGGAACTGAATATGATCCACAATGTCAATGTTAATTCCACAAAATGTTTTGGAATATTTAAATAATAACTAGTTTAAAATGTAAGTATTTGATTCCTATATAAGCATTAGCAAAATATGTAGTAGTAGTGGCATTCATGAATGTGGTTAAAGTTCAAACCAGTTTCTAGAAATATTATACGAATTATATGTTCATAGTTAAGTGACATTAGCTGTGGCTCCTGTAATTTTCTCTTATGAAGTAATAGTAAGTATAGGAGAAAATCATTTCTAAACAAGACCATAATGACCAGGGATTAAAGTTGGCATTGAATTTTTGACCATTTTTATGTAAGACTGGCAATCTTCCACTGAACTCTATCTCCTTGATGGAAAGTTTTATGCAGGGGCAATGGGTATGTGTGTGGGGGAGTTTTAAATATGTGTGTGCAAGCAATCTGCCTGTTCATTGGCCATGTAATATGTAACTACCAATATAGCTCTGGCAATATATTAGGGAAAATAAACATAAATAGCCAGTTTGGTGTAGAAGTTAAGGTTCTTGCCTAGGAACTAGGAGACTGTGAGTTCTAGGTCAGGGCTTTTCAACCTTTTCACCCATTGTACCACTTTTAGGATATGGCAACATCCGAGTACCACCAGTCGCCTAGCAAGGTGTCAAAAACTTGATGACACCCCCCCAAAAGGAAAAAAGTGATGAAGTACAGTTAGTTCTCAACTTAACAACAGTTCACTTAGTGACTGTTCGAAGTTACAATGGCACTGAAAAAATGTTCCCCCCAAGCCACAGCCGAGCAAGAAAACTGCCCGCCCAGCGGTGCTCTTCCTCCTGTCTGAGGTTTTCATTGTTGTGAGCATTTCTGTTGAGGATTGGCAGCGGGGTGGGGTGGGGATGTGTTTGGTTTTTATTTCACCCACCTGCTGGGTGGTTGCAGCAGGTTTTGGTCACTTCATATGACCCTGGGACACTGTGACCATCATAAATATGTATCAGTTGCCAAGCATCTGAATGTATATCACAAGACCCTGTAGATGCTGCAACATTCCAGCTGATCTGTGTTTCTTCTGGGCTCAGCAGAAGCACCGGGATCAGCGCCGAGCTCCAGCTGGAGCCTGGCGCTGATCCTGGTACTTCCGCTGAGCCCTGACAGCCCCAAAGAAGCGCTGATCCTGGCGCTTCTGCTAAGCCCTGACAGCCCTGCAGCTCCAGCCGTGTCTCGCTCAGGCTTGTGCAGTGCTGCCACCGGTTCAGCTCATTCCCCTCCCCCACTACCACTTTTCCAGGATGGTCATGTACCACTTGCCAGATGCCAATGTACCACAGGTGGTACCTGTACCACTGGTTGAAAAGCCCTGTTCTAGGTCTCCCTTAGACATAAAATGTGGCTCAGTGACTTTGGACCAGTCATTCTTTCTCAGCCCAACCTATCTTATACATTGTTTTGGTGGGAAAAATAAGAGGCAAGAGTGTTAAGTATGTTTGCTATCCTCCTCCTTCACCTCCCTTCCATCATCTATCATAAGAGGCTCCAAAATATGGAGCAGCCAGCATGGCAAGTTACCAGATTCTCTGACCCCTTTATATTACTAACAACTAAAAAAAAAGAAGCCAAGATGATTCCTTTCTTCCCCCACATGAGCAGTCTAATAGCAAAGGTAGGTTTCTTTTATCTTGACTGTGGACAGACCCTTAAGTCATGCTTGATTCCACTTGATCAGCTATTATTGCAGAGTTGCCATGTATTTATGAACTATTCCATTGCATTAGTATATGTTTATGGCAAAAAAGTGGGAATATAATAATGAAATAGAAAAGAAAGTGACCTCCAATCTTTAACAAGTGTAAACCAATTTAGTGAATCTTCACCATGTAGCCCACACATTTCATATTTTTTTTAGCAAGGAAAAGATGATTTTAGAGTTTTCCATCCCATTTAAGCACTGTGATGGAACTGGACACTAAATCCTGTTTGCATGTATAGGAATAGCACCCTCTAGTACATCCAGAAACATCAGATTATTTGAGGAGAATAAGAACAGGCCATCTTATACATATAATTGGCTTCCAGTTGCCCTTCGGGTGAGATTCAAGGTGCTGGTGATGACCTATAAAGCCCTAAATGGCGAGGGTCCGGGATATTTGAGGGAACACCTGCTGCCAGCATCAAGTTCCCTTCGTCCAGTGTGCTTCCACAGGGAGGGTCTCCTCAGGGTGCCGCCGGTTAAAGACTGCCAGCGGGTAACACCCAGGGTCTAGGGCCTTCTCAGTGGGTGCGCCTGCCCTGTGGAACCAGCTGCCTGCGGAGCTTAGGATTGCCCCCAACCTCCGTTCATTCCGCCGGGACCTGAAGACCTGGCTCTTTGAGCTCTCTGGCCCAGGCTGAGAATATTTTTAATTTTAATTTTAACTGGGTTTTAATTTTCTCAGGGTTCTATTTAATCTCTTTTAATTTGTTTTAATGTTTGTATTGACTGTTTTTTAAATGCCCTGTAAACCGCCCTGAGTCCTTCGGGAAAGGGCGGTATATAAATCTAAATAAAATAAAATAAAATAAATAAATAATTCTCTTATCTGCATCAAATTGCCACCACTTCAGCTCACTATCTGCTGCCTCACAGAGATGTCTCATTCTAATGATAGGGCCAATCCTGGGCATAAATATACTGTTTAGTGCACATATTTGTACATAATGTTCTCTGGAAGGCACCAACTACAAACCATTAAGGCATTAAGGACTTCACTGGAGATGCTGCATCTGTTGAATAATTAGCTACACCATGCCTTGATTGGCAAGCTAGGCATATTTTAAAAGCCACTTATTTGACATGTTTATCATTGTCTCTAGAAAACAACTCTGCTGTAGTCATTTATTTGGAAGACCCTTTAAACTTTAGACTATAGAGTACCCAGGTAAGATCGTGCTGTAAAACAGAAATGCATACTTGGTGGACCTGAAACAATGGTAACAGCATTACAGTTCTTTACATTTATGTGCATTTGACCTTTGAGGCAAAAGAAAAGAAAAAAGTATTAAAAAGCATTCATTTGCTGGGCTTCTAACCTATATCAGTGAGAACAGAAATCTTTTTAATGTTTCTTTTTTAGTTATAATAAGAGATGGGGCCACAGCATGAGAAAGCAAGGACTATTTATTTTGTATTAAATATGTCACAATTTAGGCCAATCACAAAACCAAACCATATGAAGCTTATTGTCAAAATTATTTTTTTTAATTTTCACTGAAATGACATTTTAAATCTCTTTATTTACTTTATCATCCCGAATTTGTGTCCTAATCTAAATAAGTGAATGTTTTGTGTGGGCAAAAAAAAAGCATTTAAAAAATCCCTGCTAAATTGTTCAATAACGTCACCTCTTGCTTTGTTTTTGTTCTGTGTAAAAAATTACACTGTTATGAAAAATAGCAGCATAAGAGAATTTATATGAAGAAACTGGTACAATAGAATTTGTCCATTGAGAACTAGCTGACCTTGGGGGTCCAGACTTCAGCTAAGAGAAGCATCTTTCAATTCTGTTTATAATAGTCCTACTAGAAAACAGAAGATAAAGCAATTGTCATCTATTTTCCATCTTGTTGTAGCAGTTCATTTCATGTTTTCCAAGAGTCTTACAGCGCACATTTTAATGGGTTGTAGGGATCTGCAAAGATGTGAAATTGCTTTTTTGCCCATTCCAACAATGGAAACCCTCTGGTATTTTAAAAAGTAATGGACAAAATTTGATTTTCTATTCATGGAAGGATTTTACTATAACCACATTACTGTCTCTGTGATTCAGTAGCCAAGTACAATCCAGAGTCAGATTCTCCCTTTTACAGATTAACAGAGGCATCACTGTTTCAAATAATGAATAACAACTACTTGGTTCTTTATCTGGTTAGAAAAAATTTAGAAAAATTCAGAAAAAAACAACCTTTATGAATAACTGAAATAAATGTCCCTTGTTCTCCAGTTATATTCTTTGCAACTTTCTCCTTATAATTTATCAGCAATAATTCTTTTAAAAAAAATTCTCATCCATAGTTGCTTTCACTTCAGTACTGTAACGCTCTAGGAATCTTATTACCATAACTCCACACTTCAGTAGCACTCTGTAACTTTTTGTTCAGTTTGTACTAAGCAGATTACATGTCTGTTTTCCATTCATTCTGTGGGCAGATTAACATGGCTTCTAATATTTTGTCATGTGGGACTTGTACTTACTCTTACTGCAGTTATTCTATTTCTATCCTAGTTTCTTTCACTTCTTTCCTTTTCGTTTCCTGTCATTTTTAACACCACATCCTCTCTTAGCCTACCAAAAAAAGATCTGTTCCTCATTTTTTAAAATCACCTTTGTTTCCTTCCCAATCCTCTTAATCTTTCAATTAAACCATACTGTTAGGTTTATCTTCATCTCTTTGCCATGTGTACATAAAATATGCTTTTAGGCTTAACATATATATTCAAAGTAAAGAAGTCAACGTATTTCTATGGGAAATAATCATCTCATTTATTCTTGGGTATCCAAATATTTTGTGTGTGTGTGTGTGTGTGTGTGTGTATGTGTGGTTTTTTCTTTTTTTCTTTTTGCAAATGTTTACCAACATTTCATTTCATTTATAAGTTTCCAGCTGGTTCAGTCATTTTTTTTCTATATTGTTATCTCATGGTCACACATTCATTCAAGAAATCTTAGAATGAGAGAAGAATAGATGGTAAAAAGCATGAAGTAATGAATGAAGTAAATGAAAACAAAAAAATTAAAAAATGTAGTGCTTCTAAGTCAAGATCTATGCCATGATCATCACCATTTGAATCCAGAGATCTTGACTGATGTCTGCCACTGCAGTAGCAATTTTGGCACATTTAAACAATATGTTTAAGTACAATCAAAGACCAGTTTATCTCAAACTAAACAAGAAATCCTTTTCACAATTAGCAATCATATGAATAGGTTTTCAAAGGAAAAAGCAGAAAAGTCTTGATCCAGGATCTGGATGCAGGACCACCTACTTTTTCCATTGGGAAAAATGTTTTCAGTAACACAAGAACAAACTTTCCTTTGGGATAGGAACAAGCTCTTGATTCAGAGTGGCAATACCTTATTAGGCACAGTTATTTCCAATACAACTTGCTATTTTAGTGAATGTTGTTAAGTTGTGGGCTCTGGACCGCATGGCCAAGATGGACGACGCAGGACAACAGGGTTCAGCATAACATTCTTTATTGATGAAGCACAGACTTGGTAAACAAAGGGGCAACTGCCCCTCTTATATACCTAGCCAGGTATACTTGAAACCAATCCCATTGTCCGGATTTCCTGCCAAAGACTGCCCTGCCAATCCTGACAGGGCACCCTGCCACCTGGTGGTGTCAGTGGCTATCTCTGTGTAACATCCCCTATATACATATACCTGGCCTGAGGGGGGATTGGTGGGGTTTTTTATCATTTTTATTGGGGTTTTTACTATGTATCTATTGTATTTTAATCGGGCATGCATTTAATTATCTTTTAATTTTTGTACATTTCTGTGTTTTATTCTTGCCCTGTACACCGCCCTGAGTCCTCAGGGAGAAGGGCGGTATAGAAATATTAATAAATTAAATTAAAAAATAACAAATGTCATCACCTATTGTGTAGTTTGGTTGGATATTTCTTTATTATGGATTATTATTTATAATTATGTTGAGCAGCTTGGACGAAATCCTGTTGGCTCAGGAATTCTGGGAGTTGAGGTCCATGAGTCATAAAAGAGTGGTTTTTTCAGTGGTTTTCTTAATTGTTGGGGGCAATTAAGCTGACTTTGTAATAATGCCGCTTGGGGGTGTGTGTGAAAGCCCTAATAAGCAGGCATATACATAGAATGAAGGCTACTGCTAAGCTTGTAAGCCGCCCTGAGTCTTCGGAGAAGGGCGGGATATAAATGGAATAAAAATAAAAAAAAAATAAATAAAAAAAATATGTTTCTTCTACCATTGTTTATTTTAAAAGTGAAGTAAAAGTAAAGAGTTTTAAAGGGAGAATTATCTCCCCCCTTCTTATTAAAACAATTTTTGATTTTATTTACCTCTTGTGTGATTGGTCTAATCTCTCAAAGGGAAAATGTGAAAAATGCTTCTTTCCCTATCCATATTCATACAGGACCAGGACATAAAACTATGGAATTTATTTCTTTATTTTCCTTTCTTCTTCCTCTCTCTCTTTTAATATACCAGAAGAGTAATATAGGTTATGGGAACTGTATTTCTCTCAGATGCTAGGGTGACAAGTGAGATATCCCCTGGATAAAAGATGATAGCAACAGTAAATACTAAGTTATTACATGAAGGCAGAAGGCAGGACTTTTGAGACACCATGCACTTAGTAGTATTACTAGAATTTCTCCCACAAGATGAGAAAAACTCAGTATATGTAGTTCCTGAGAGCATTTGGGATGACATGAGTAACTATGCAGCATTCAAGACCATAATTAAATCATGGCTAAAACTGACAGCAGAATGTACCAGAAGGAACTTCAAACATTATGATGGAAAGCACTTCCTACTTAGCAGATCTTCAAAATGGAGAAACATATGATACTTGGTGGGACTGTGCAAGAGCCACCAGTTACAGTAATACCGAAGGACGACCCGTATTTAAAATTTCCTATGGTTCTTGCTAATGAAATGTCTTTTTATTAGTACCAGGTCAAACAATTCACACATTGTAATATAGTCATCTGATTTAAGACATGTGAATAAATTCCATCTGTCTGTTTATTTTAATTAATTTATGAAGATATTTGTCTCAATACTGTGTTGGTGAACAATAATTTTAAGTATACTGTCACAGAATGCAGTGTCAGTATAGTAAAAACAACAACAGAAGAGTTCCTTCATAGACTGAACAAGTTAAAATGCCTGGTGGAACAAAAGTTTTGTCTTGATTCCATAATGGCTGAAAACGATTAGTCACATTCCTCTGAGCAATTATTCCACAAATGGGTGCCATAATAGCAGACTACTTTTAAATTAATTCATCTTATATATTAACTTTACTCTCTGTTTATTCATTTATTCAGATTTCAACTTTTCTCCAGGAGCTCAAGACTGATGATAAAATGATCTCCTTCATTTTATCCTACTAACACAACTGTAGAGATAGGATAGACTGAAAGAAAGTTGCAAGCTCAAACCTGTAGGTTGAAATCATGCCTGTAGATAGAATCAGGGTCTCCCAGTTTCAATACAATACATTTACGATTGCATCACTAGTTTTCTAAAAAAAACTAAAATAAAAGTAAAGCAAAGGGCAAGAGAGCAAAGAAAAAAATCTCTTTGTACAAGAAGCCCATGTAAATAACATTGGATATATATCTCTTTTGACAGAGCAAGGAGCAACATCACAAGCTGGCATTTGCCAAATTCCATCCTTAAAAGCAATTTAGTCTTAAAATATCACTTTCTATACCAAGTTCCTTTGATTAGAACCAATTTCCATTTGGGTCCAAGATAACTTACAAGCAGCCCAGCTTTATCAGATACTCAAGTCTAAGTTTCCAAAGACAAAGACAAAGATTTGTACAGAGAAAAGAGTACAGAGAAGAGCAACAAAGATGATTAGGAGACTGGAGGCTAAAACATATAAGAAATGGTTGCTGGAATTCGGTATGTCTAGTTTAATGAACAGAAGGACAAGAGGTGACATGATGGCAGTGTTCCAATATCTCAGGGGCTGCCACAAAGAAGAGGGAGTCAAGCTATTCTCCTGAAGGCAAGACAAGAAGCAATGGATGGAAACTAACCAAAGAGAGAAGCAACCTAGAACTAAGGAGAAACTTCCTGACAGTTAGAACAATTAACCAGTGGAACAACCTGCCTCCTGAAGCTGTGAATGCTACAACACTGGAAGTTTTTAAGAAGAGACAGGAGAACCATTTGTCTGAAGTGGTATAGGGTTTCCTGCCTGAGCAATGGGTTGGACTAGATGACCTCTAAGGTCCCTTCCAACTTATTATTATTTTTATTATTGATCATCGCACAGTCAGACAGATGTTCAGACTGGATTTGGCATTTTTGCCAAGGACCTGGGATAGGCAGATGTGGATGTTTGATAGTATTACAGATATTGTCGCAGGATGGAAGCAGTTCCTAGTAAGGCTGCCTTTTGCAATTGACTAATGGTGAAATTGTCAATGCCAATGGTGTTCAAGTGGTGCTCCAGTTGTTTTGGGATTGCACCCAAGGTGCCTATTACTATTAGTACTACCTTTGCTTGCCTTTGCCACACTTTCGATTTCTATTTGTAGGTCTTTGTATTTTGTTATCTTCTCCAGTTCTTTCTCATCTATTCTACTGACTCCAAGCACTGCCATGTCCACTATCTAGACTTTTTTGTCTTTCTTATTGACAATTATTAAGCCCGGGGTGTTATGTTGCAGGTGCTTGTCTGTTTGAATTCTAAAGTCCCAGAGCAGTTTAACTTTATCATTTTCTATGACTTTCTCTATTTTATGATCCCACCTGTTCTTGCTTACAGGCAAATGATATTTCCTGCAGGTCTTCCAATGCGCCATTGTTGCTACTTTGTCATGCCACTGCTTGTAGTCAGTCTGTGTGATCTTCTTGCAACAGCTTACCAGGTGGTCCACTGTTTCTTCAGCTTCTTTGCATGGGTGGCACTTACTCTCTGTTGCTGTCTTCTCAATTTTGACTTTGTATGCATTTGTCCTTAAGGCTTGGTCTTGTGCAGCCAGAATTAGTCCCTCAGTCTCTTTCTTTCCACACCAGTTAGCAATTTGAAAGTTGTTGGTAAGAAGGTAATTGGCATGTGGTTGCCTGGTGTTGCCCCTTTTGCTGGATTTTTCATTATTATGTAGGTTTTCCCAGTTGTTAGCCACTTTTCAATTTCTCCTTCTTGTAGTATTGTTGAATTGCTTGGCAATGAGTGGGTATATAACAGTTAGATGTTTCAACCCAAACCCATGCAGTTCATCTTCACCTGGTGCTGACCAATTTTTGATCTTCCTTGCTCTTTTTTTCTACCATATCTGTTGTTATTACTAGTTCTTTCATTTCAACTTCTGTTTTATTTGCATCCACCTCTTTTAACCAAGCCGCATATGTGTTGTATTTCTTTGGGTTATCCCATATCTTCTTCCAGAACTACAATGTTTCTTTCTAGTCAGGTAGTGACTGATTCATTGCAGTTTCTTCTCCATTGATGAATTGGTAGAAATGTTTCTGATTGGATTGAAATTGGAGGTTCTGCCTATAATTTGCAATTTGAGCTTCATATCTACTGATTTTCCTGGCTATAGCTGTTATTTGATCCTTTATTATTTCCAGTGCTTCCTTGGTCTTCCTTGTTTCTAAGTGGCATTTCTTGACTAGGTATTCTTTGGTCTTCTTGTTCTTCAGCTTCTTTTCTTCCATCTGTTCTAGCTTGCTTGCATGTGATCCTAACTTGCTGGTCTTATTTTCCAGTCTAACCTTCCATTTTTGTGGTGCACTGTTTGTTTGTTTTTCTTCTTTGTTGATTTCGCATCACAAGTATTCAGTTATAACTGCAGCTGTGCTGTACATTAGGTGGTTTGTTTCTTGCAGTGAATTGGTGCTTATACTTGATATTGCAGTATTGGCGTCTTTTAATGCTTGTGCTAGCTGTTTCTTTGGAACAAGCTTCAATGCAGGCAGCCTTATTTTTGTGCTGTTCTAGATTTTTGTGCTGTTCTAGATTTTTGCGCTGTTCTAGATGCTCAGTTATTCTTTGTTTCAATTCTTTTATTTCTTTAGTTAGAGGGTTTTGTTCTTCCTGAAGAAGAGGTGCCTGGCTTCCAAATGAGAAAAGTTGTATATCTCTGCTGGATTCTTTCATTGCCAACTCCCTCTGGTTTGCCTCTACATTCTGAATTACTTCTGGCAAGGCTTTCATTTCTTTGCCCTGGGTAAAGCTTTGCAGTTCGTCCAATTCTGTTTCTGTGAATACTTTATTTCGTATTATAAATCGGCATTGATCTGCTAGTGTGTGTTCTGCTATTTCTCATTCTGGATGTTTTTCTTTCTAGAACTGGTACATTCATTTTAGATATCCTCTACTTGTTGAACTTCATCTGTAATAACAGATAATTATTTCTTTGTTTTCAATCACTGTATATTTGCAACCGGTAAACACCTTTTCTTCCAGTAGTTCTGCAGCTGCTGGTTGCAGCTGGTTGCTTAGTCAACAACCCATTTTTCACCAGATATCCCAGAACTCCAACATCTAGCCGGACCTTGTTAACCTGGGTGACATCTGAGCCGATATGGTTTTCTGAAATTTAGGACTCACTATATTTTTTTATGGGAAAGACATTCTTTGTCTGACTCCTCTGATGAGACCTGTCCAGTATGGTTGAAACTCTGGCATAGCTCTCATCTTCCTCAGAGTACAGAAGCCCCACAACCACGTCAAGGTAGTGCCTCACTGGGGGATTATTATTATTATTGTTATTGTCATTGTCATTATTATTATTATTATTTGTTACTGAATCACTTCTAAAGTTTAACTTTAAAATGGATTAATTATGCAGTTCTCTGACTATAATAATAGAAGCTGATACCTCCACTACACATGCAAATTATTATAAGTAAAATAATTGATACTCTTGTTGAATAATCCTGTTGATTTCAAAGGAATTGGCTTCCATTCAATGTTTAACCTAATCTAGGCCCTTGATTTTCCTCTCAAAATTGCTTGATAGATGGTACATCTCTGCATCTCAATCATATTATGCCTGTCCAACACTGCAGTATATAATTCTTTATGATTCTATATTTATGACTCTTTCACACAAAATGTATTTTTATTTTGGGGGAGAGGAAAACTAACTTTTTTTATTTTTCTGTCAGTTGTCATTTGTTTTACCTTGTTTTGCTTGCTTAGTGTGCTATTTCTCCTTATATTCTGAATGTATCATCCCTGCCAATGCAGATTCTTTGCTTGGGAGCCTATGCAGTAGACTTTACTAAGAAACAGAAAGGAAGTGTTAGCCACCCCTCTCACCAAGATTATATTCTCTCTTAATAGAAGCTGTTGATAGATCCTGCGAGGCTACAACACTTGGGGTGTTGACTTGTAGAATGAAATCCTCTGCACACAAGCACAGCAAAATATTTTGGCGAAAAGTAATTATCGGAAATAGTGACACTAGTAAATTAGTTAGCTGCATTTCAGCATGAAGCTTGAGTTACCCCTGCCCGTTCTTGTTCAAGTCCCATTGAAAATCAGCAGTTCAGCTTAATGATGTCACAACATTTGCCAGGCTGTGGGCACTGAAGAGAAGACGTGAAAATGTTCTTACTGAATCAGTTCTCCTCCTCTCACTGAGCACAGCTAAACAGCCCATCTGTCTCACTCACATTGAAACTGTTATCTTTCAAACATCTTTCTATTATTATCGTGGGTAGTTCAGAAACGCTTGCCTTAATTTTAGCCTCTGCTCTTGCTATCCATTTTTGTTGTGCAAGCTTCAGATTTTTCTGAAAGCCTTTAAAATATTGGCACCAAAATTTTCACAAGCCGTGGCTTCTCTTGTTGAGATATTTTGAAATCCATCTCCAGCATATCTATCTTGTTTTTAAGCAATTCAAGATGTACATGAGCTACAGCTGTCCTAATCCTATTTTATTTTTTTTTTAAAAAATTAAATCATAACAAAGACTGCTTCCCCCACCCCCATCCTACATGTGAATTGAAGAAGACTGGAGACAGATGGGACTGAAATGATCAGGTTACCTGTTACTAAGGCACATCTGCCAGAACAGTCAATCACTCTGATATTTCTCACAGGTCAATGGAGGCTGGCTAGGAAGAGCTAATACAAGGAGGAAAATGGATGAAGAAGTTGCCCTCCACCCCACCTCTTGCATTTGACTGATCTGAAATCTGTACTTGAAGTTGGTCTGGAAAAGAAAGAAGGAAAGAAAGAAAGAAAGAAAGAAAGAAAGAAAGAAAGAAAGAAAGAAAGAAAGAAAGAAAGAAAGAAAGAGAAAGAAGAAGAAGAAGAAGAAGAAGAAGAAGAAGAAGAAGAAGAAGAAGAAGAAGAAGAAGAAGAAGAAGAAGACATTTATGATATCTCCCAAATTCTTCAGTATTCCCCCATTTTTAAAAATCTGGGGAGCAGAGTATAGCAAGCAAATAAAATGGTGAAATTAAGATGATTGAACTGGCAATCAGGGATTTCACAATAGTATTGGCTTTACAATTTCAGAGAGAAGGAAAATAAATTTAACAACACCTCTTTTTGGATAAATTCATCCACAATGACTAAGGAAAATAAAAAGAAAATAAAGATTAATCTTTGGGGGAAGAAGACAGAATAAAAGTAGCATATGTCAAAGCTAAACATAAAGGGATCCCTGCTCCAGTCTCTGTGTGCATGTTTAGGACTGATCACTCCATTAATTTGCATCACCCATATTGTCAGTCTTCTGCTTTCCCCAGCATATTTATTTTCAGAGCCACAGTTCTGTAAGCAAAGGTTAATTGTCCTGTGAATAGCTTACATTGGAAGGTACTGAATAGTAGGAGGGATTTTCACAGCTACAATCAACTTCCAGATTTTAGTAACATTTTACACAAATGTGTGACAATAAGTAGAGTGCTAATTGTACTGCTATTTTATCATGCTGGTACCAATGTGGGGTTACTTATGGGACAATAGTGTCACAAATAGCACAACTCCACTCAAATAACTAATTAATCAGATATTAAATGCAAAATCAAATAAGGAATCTTTGCTTACAGCCATAAGAATATTCTATTCTATTCTATTCTATTCTATTCTATTCTATTCTATTCTATTCTATTCTATTCTATTCTATTCTATTCTATTCTATTCTATTCTATTCTATTCTATTCTATTCTATTCTATTCTATTCTCCTGATAACTGATAGATAATCAGATGTATAGAAATGTATTCACCAAGACTATTAACTGATTTAAAGGTATAAATAGAAAATAAAGTTACCAACTGAGACTGTAACATTATGAAACAACAATGACAAATACTATTGGAGGGGGGGATGCAATCCTTAATAGCATAAAATATAACAATTAGTCAGCTATCAATCGTATAAGACAAGACAAATCCTTTGTCACTGTATCAAAATGCTTTTCTGACGTCCTCATCTTTCACCATTGTTTTCAATGATGACATTGTCCTTTTTATTTACATTCTCTCTTCAGCATAACCGCAAATGCTCTTGTTACATTTGGCAGCAGATGGTTTGACACAGCAGAACAGAAAATGAGTTAATTATTTGGGTTCCAAATAGTAAAATGAATAAATATATGTAACATTCAAGGGCATGGTAGAAACCAGGAGCCTGGGCAGAGGGTAAGGCCTGGTGGAAGGAAAAACAATTTTATTTATAAATGGATCTAGGAAATGAGAATTGCTGAAAATATTTAAAAAATAGACACTTACATGAACATTTAAGTAGCAAAACATTATTTATTATAATTCAAAACCTACATTTTCATTTTCTACATTTCATTTCCTCTCCCTCCCTCCTTTCTTTTTTTACACTTCCTCTTTTTCTAGAAATTTAATGCAACCCTAATAAAGAATCTGTAAAGCAAATTATGAATACAATAAGGATACAATATTCTAATATTATACTTAATCCATTATTTAGTTCCTAAATCTCTGTCTTTCTCTCTCTGTGTGTGTCTTCTCTCTCTTATCATCTATCTATCTATCTATCTATCTATCTATCTATCTATCTATCTATCTATCTATCTATCTATCTATCTATCATCTATCTATCTATCTAATCTATCTATCATCTATCTATCATCTATCTATCTAACATCTATCTGTACATGTGTGTGTGTGAGAGAGAGAGAGGGGGGGGTTATTAGCCTTTCCCTGCAACCATGTCTCTGCTTTCAACTCCAATCCAGTTTATGACATTCAAACAGAAGTATAGTCTATATCTTAAGCCTCAAATGCACATCTGCCTCTAACTTCCATTAGCAATGAATGAGTTTTTTCATATGCAAGAGGTGTGAAAATGAATATACATTCTTCTGCCCATTTCTGTGAAAGCAGTACAGCTGTATATTTGGCCATGCCTTGTTTTTATGCCTGCTCCTAAGAAGATATGAATTTGCTTGTGGTTCTGTGCTATCCTGCCTAGATACTTAATAAGTATACTACTCTAGGGTCATCCAGAAGTGCTTTGCTATTCAAGGAAGGCCCTGATTTAAGCAGAGTTTTTTGTAGTTGTATTCTAGAACAAGCTATAAATGTCACACTGTTCTAATCCAACCAAGTTTATATTAAATCATAGCTTCCCATTCCCAACCAGTATAAGGGAAAGGGAAGCTATGATTTAATCTAATCTTGATAAAATCAACTGTTAAAGTAGAACCCATATTGCAGATATTTCTCAGATGATCCATTTTTCCTCTGAAAGGATGATTAGGAAATATTCCATATTTGGCTTTAAGCAAAAAAGAAAAAGGAGGGGGGGATGAGTTCTCCCTTCACTCATGACATCACTGTCTATAATCCTGTTGCCATCAGGAAGCTCCAAATAAAAAGATTGTGGCAGCAAGGCTGAAGAAAATCTCTATGGAGATTCTCAGTCATCCTTTGAAGATGTTTCACTTCTCATCCAAGAAGCTTCTTGAATGAGATGTGAAATGTCTTCAAGAAAAAAGAAAAACTCCAATTGCCTTTTGAAAAAACATTTTTGGGACAACCATGACCTGGATGATTGAGAATCTCCATAGAGATTTTCTTCAACTTTGCCGCCACAATCTTTTTATCTGGAGCCGACAAACAGATTAAATTTAGGAAATTTCTGCACATGGCCATCAGAATTGTCACCCTCCCTCCAATTTAACCATCCCTAGTAGTAGAAATCAACTCATATGGCTGCTCATGAAGTCCTTCCAGAAAAGGAAGGAAACTGTTACTCCTGGGGCAGGTACAGGGTGCTCGTTTTAGTCACAAGGATCTTCTGGACTGAATTTGGGAACCGCAAGAAGTTTTGGTAGTTAAAGTGCTCTGTTAAGAACCAAATTGTTCCAAATCTATGAGAACCAAAATTGAGAAATAGATCTCGTCACCTTACATTGTCCTCTGATGTGGGGAAGAGAGTGGAACACAGAGAAAACAGAGGAACATTTTGTGTTGATGCCCTGCTTGTTCTGCCACCATCCCTCACCCGTCTCTTTCACCTTACCTGGCATAAAAGCTCTGAGTTATTTTTTTCAACATTAGAAAAAAGAACTCCAATCAACATGAATGGAAGGTAATGAGAAGCTTAAGGATGTTTTATTGGTCTTGATTCAGAGGTAGTTTGATGTACAAATTATGAAAACAATTTCAGGTTGTAATACTATAGCCTATTTATTTTAATCTGGAGCTAAGGCCCACTGAACTAGTGGACTTGCCTTTAAGCAAGGCAGAGAAATTCAGAATGCAGTTATATTTCAATGATTCCCACTATGCTGAGCCTCATTACATAAATATTTGACAGATGCAATATTGAAATTAAAAAACAAAAAGTGAGGTTTTGTTACACTGTGGTAAATTAAATTTCACTTTAAGAGCAGTAATAAAAAGGCATCAGTTGTATTTAAACACATATGTTGAAGAAGCAGAAACAAATTGTTTAAATTTATAAATTGTATTGTACTCTTTTAAACAGCTATTTGTCTGAGGAAGCTGACCCATCTCATTTTTTAAAATTATTATAAAAAGACAGATAGGATTTAGCATTGTTTTCTTCAAATTAATCAAAATCTCTATCTCCTTTCTGTTAGTGATAGAAATAGAAGCAGGCAACTTAGATTGTTTATATTTTCAGAGATGTGCAACCATATTTCTCTGTCCCTGTAGGTTCGGTTTATTAAATTACATTTTTAGTCCAGATTTTCTCCACAGAAGCTTAAGGTTATTGTTGCCATTCCTACTGGGACTTTGATGTAACATTCACTGTAACCAAAGATTTCTTTTCATCACACATGACCAGATATAATTATAGCTAAGTGACAGTGCCTTGTTCTATTTCAACTATTAAAGTTATGAATGAGGGCATTTCTATCTGCCTATACATTCCCTTTTCTTTGTTTTCTTTTAGCATTCAGCTCAAGGAATGCAAAATCTTGGTTTTCCTTCCAACCATCTGGCTGATTTGATAGCAATGGGAGCTTTGAATTTGGGTAGAAATGGCATTAATGTCATTGGGGTATCTGTGTTAGCCTCTAACAGCTAAAATTATAATTTTAAAAAAAATCCTGGCAACAGGAATCTAAGAAATGTGTTTTGTGAACTCAGTTCTGAGAAGCAATGAAGTTACAATAGAGTCAGAATGGGGGAGGGAGAAACAAGTTCTCTAGGAAGACCCCTTCCATTGAAGTTGATTGATTTTCAAGTCCCTTCTACTAGCTTATTTGTGGTTTAGCAATAGTATTGATTTTGGAGAGCTCAGACCTTTCAGCCAATTTTGTGTACAAAGAAAATTGGTGAAACAGCACACTCCAGCTGCTAAATATCTTAAGGATGAAAACGCAACAGATGCCTGTGAAACCATTGTACTGAGATTTATTGTCGATGAGAGAAGAGTCAACTGAAGAGAGATATTGATTGCACTGGTAAGTTACTGATACCTGCACTATATCTATTTGTTATTCCCCAGCCATGTAAAGGTAAAGGTAAAGGTTCCCCCGCACATGCGTTATAGTTGTTTCCGACTCTAGGGGCTGGTGCTCATCTCCATTTCAAAGCCGAAGAGCCAGCGCTTGTCCGAGGACATCTCCATGGTCATGTGGCCGGCATGACTAGACGCCAAAGGCGTACGGAACGCTGTTACCTTTCCACCGTAGTGGTCCCTATTTTTCTACTTGCATTTTTAGGTGCTTTCGAACTACTAGGTTGGCAGAAGCTGGGACTAGTAACAGGTGCTCACTCTGTTACGTGGCACTCAGGATTCGACCCGCCAAACTGCCGACCTTCTGATCGACAAGCTCAGCGTCTTAACCCACTGACCATAAAACGTAGACTTCAAAATGATTACCCAAGAACATACCTATGACTTTTGTAGCTCTTATACCATAAATATTTCAGTTGGTTAATCTGAAAGTGATTTTAATGCCAACATAAAAACATACTCAGTCCAATACTCGAACATAACATTTAAAAATTCTGACAATTTGAATTGTTATCTTTCAGCTGGAAGGCATTCATGGGCCCCTAAAACATCTTCAAAGGCACTTCTGAAGACTTAAGACATATACCAGGTTTGGTATGGTATGCTAGGGCTATGCTTTATAAAGAACATTTGGGGGAAAAGCTCCACGAATTATGTAAGCATTTGCAAAATTAAAGGCTTCTACTTTGCTCCTTAATCCCCTGAAATTATCAAATCGTGCAAAACAGATTCTCAATTTGGGGGCTAACCTATTCTGGCATTGGGTGTGATGGGCCCTATGTGGTCTTCAGGCTTTTGTTTATTTTGCCAACCTTGTAAAAAAAATCCTTAGAGCCCTTTGCGACCTGTCACCACATTTCCAGTGTTACAAAAAAAAAAGCAATTATTACATTCATGAGGAGTAATTAACTAGTTTTATTTAATTATTTTAATCTAAGCCCAAATCAAATTAAATCACATTTAGATTTTATATTAGCCTTACTCTGGACCCACTTGCTACAATTTATTTAAAGGATAAAATTGACCCACAGTGTCAGATAAATATTCGGCATCCTAACCCTAAATGCAACAAATCTATTTGTGTCCAGTCTTTATCTCTACATTTCCAAGGATTGTAGATCATATTCTTTTTAGCCAGAATATCCTATACTATGATTTGAAATAGTGATTGGTGTTACCAGATATTTTAACCACATCTTCACTCATCAGAAAATATTTGTGAGTCTATATCCCACAATTGGAAATAGTAAGATAAGTCAAAACATGGGATGCTATCGCTCTAGGTAAAAAAAAGAAAGAAAGAAAGGGAAAAAAGGAAAAAAAAGAATTATCTGATTTAGCATGTCATGCTTGCAAAAGCTTGATTCAAGCAGACAAGAGAATTTTTCCCAATGGTAACAACCATAGATATAATCCACTCCTATGATCATTTCTGTAAAATTTGCTATTTATTTTACTAAGCGATGAATCATGCACATCAGTTTCACCCCGTTTTAAAAAAAAGTATCCATTTCAACCTCTCAGCCTGTATAACTATTCTGGAGGCCTGAAACTATATTAGACAACAAATATACTCTCATGATGAGTTTATAGCACAGAGGTCAAATCAAAAGGCATTTGACAATAAGCTTTTGTCGCCTTAGCTTTCCACTCTCCCCTCCCTTCCTTTCCCTTTCCTTCCTCTCCCCACCCCTCCCCGTCCAGATTTTCTGATACAGATTTCCCTATGTAGCTGCATTTTTTTTATTGTTAGTGTTTGCTGTATGCTTTTGCATGCATTAAATCCCCGGGCTAGCAAGCGAACAATGGGTATTGATTTGAATGAGAAAACATTTCAATATTGCTGCCTGTTTGATTAGCTGTCTGCCTTTCAGTGGAGCGAAAAGTCATCAGAAACAACATATTGTTCCTAAGCCTGGCTGGCTGACATTTCTTCTTCTTTCATTGCTGTTGCCTTTCCTGCCGTTCCTTCCACGGGCAAGAGTGATCAAATCCATCAGTGATGCAGGCAGCCAAAAGCCCGACTTGATACTGTGCCGGTATGCTTTCGTGGAGCTATTTTTAATATTTCCTTGTAACTGATTTGTAAGTGAATTGTGCTTAGGCAGTGTCAGAACTTTCATGTCAGCTACTTTAACAGCAAAGAGATCGCTTGATGAATAATTCATTGGGAGGCAATTTTCTCCTAGTCTCTGAGTCATCAATCACAGTTGGCTAAAGAGCCTGGAATTGGCCAGCAAAGTTATATTCACAGGTAGTTTGATTTAAAGGAAAGGAAGCCACGTTCAGTCTGACAGGTCAGATAGCAATAGGTAATGAAAGGTGTCTCCTTTTCAGACTGCTAATGAGGCACAAGAAAGGAGAAGGGGAGGTGGGGGAGAGAAGGAAGCAAGGGAGAAAGAAATCTGCACACTGTTGTCTACCTTCCCCCTCCCCTTTTTTTATTTCACGCTCCTCTCCCTCTCTTCTGCTCTTCTTTTCTTCCCCCCACCTTCAAAATATCACTCAGAATTGTAGCCATTGGGTAGTTTTGCCAAACAAAGGTGCAGTTGGATGAAAAACCAGTGTAAATATTTGCACTTTTTTTTCCTGGCAGAAATCCTACTCTGAAAAGAACCTCTTCAAAAGGGAAAAGTGATTTGATACATGATTGCATGCATTTACCCATGTAATTGAAATAATGAGAGATGATTGCTTTGAGCTAATAGTCATAAGTTACTGGTCTTTTTGTTTAATCCAACCATCAGCTGTCAAGAGCCTCACAGGAACATTGGGGAAGATGCACCAAGGATATCATTTGCATCACCTCAGACTGTAATTTTGTTTTCTTTTTTTTCCCCCTTCAGCACTGATACAAGCGTTAGATTCTATACAAATCTCCCTGGAGCATAAGCGCTCTAGTGTTGTTTTGATAGGAGAAAAGAGAAATGGAGCACGTAGATGCCTACTCCTTGGTGCTTAAATGCTCTCGTGATCACAAATAAAATAAAAGCACTTTTGGGGGGCAGCCTTCATGCAATGGCTATAAACTTAATTTTGTGGCACAGTCAAGGTATGTCTTTTATTGCTTGAAAAACCCTCGGTTGAGCACCAGTTTCAAATATAGATCTCTTCCATCATGAGGCTTATTGTTCCAGCTGACAGATACCTTTGTGGTGTATTCTATATCACCCATTAATTCCCTAAGCACTACCTATTGTATTAATACCAGCTGTCTATGACTATTCAACCAGCTCAAGAAAACAAGCAAAAACAATGGTGCAGTGATGAGTCATAATTTTCATAGTCTTGCTTAATAAGGAGGTGTGAAAAATGTTTTCTAAATATTGTAGCTCTGCTGTTGTCTATATGTGATTATAATGTTTATGCAAGCAGCACAAAACAATGTGTACACAATCAACATCTGGCTACCCAGATTCCTCTGAAGAGAGCAATTCAGGGAAGATTTATTGAGCTCTGTTCAGAATGGGCCAGATTCTGAAAATGCCACAGGAAGCTGATTCCCAAATATTTTTTGAACTGAAGTAAGATCTATTTCTGCAAACAGAATATTTAAATTAAAACACATTCTTTCAATGGCAACGCTACTCGAAATCCAAATTATATAATAGCTGCATAGGAATTTGGTGGCATATTTCTATTATTTTGAGCTTTGTTGTCCCAGGGCCTATCTTACTCTTTTCTAAGCAACTATTTGTTCCACTGTTATGCACACCCCTCACTAAAGTTCAGATAATTTTCCACTTGATACTATAGATGTTCTGACAGCAAGAACTATGGTTTGGGTAGCTGAAGGTGGGCATTTCTGAAACAGTTCCTTGAAATTATGACTGGCAAGTGTTTGCCTCACCCCACCTTCAACAGTCCCCAGGATGCCATATTCTATGCTGGCTATCTCTCTCTCTCTATAAGCTGCTGCAGACTATTAGCAAAAGTTTGCAATGGTGGGAGGAGAAGGAACAGAGAGGGAGAGATGGAGCGATAATTGGTATACCAGTAAAACCAAGAACATAAACCAACCAAATAAATTATTTTCTCTAAAAAGATATGCTATACTCTTACTTAATACTCCCACTGAAATCAGCTTTGAAATACCTGTACCTAAATCATGTTGTTCAATAATATGCTTATAAGAAATTTGGAAAAATTTAAGGACAAGTCTGTCAGAAATGCAAACAATTATTGTTAAAATTACTAAGCCTGCTATGAATGAGTATTGCTTTGCTTTCTTAAATATGATCCAGCGTGACAGCTTAACTTCACTACTTCAAATAAAACATAATAATCTCATGAGAAAAAAAATATACAGTATAATAAAAGTGAAATCCAAAACTGATGTCAGAACGTTACATGAGATCTGGTTTGGTACTGCAAGCAAACAGGACAGGCACAGACTTCAACAGATAGTTCGGAATGCAGAAAAAAAACAATTGCAACCAGCCTGCCTTCCATTGAGAACTGTATACTACATGGATCAGAAAGAGGGCTGAGGAAATATCTACAGACCTCTCACATCCTGGACATAAACTGTTTCAATCTCTCCCCTCAGAACACCTCTATAGGGCAATGCATGCCAAAACAACTAGAAACAAAGATAGTTTTTCCCTCCCATGCCATCAAACCACTAAACACCTAATTTCCACACCACTGTATTATGCCTAAGGATATCTAACCATGTAGTAGGACTGCATTACTATTATCCTTCTCATCTTTCCTGTTACCTACTCCTATGGGAATCTTATGACTATCACTTTGTTGGTTGTGTCTTATGATTTATTATCATGATTTATGATTTATCACTTTGTTGCTTATATGTATACAATGCTTATATGTATGCAATGGAGACAAATTCCTAGTTTGTCCAATCACATTTAGCCAATAAAGAATATTCTATTCTATTCTATTCTATTCTATTCTATTCTATTCTATTCTATTCTATTCTATTCTATTCTATTCTATTCTATTCTATTCTATTCTATTCTATTCTATTCTATTCTATTCTATTCTGTTGGTGGGATGAGAATATTACAATGGCTTGCAATGTAGTCTTTAGATTACAGATTTTGGCTTCCATAGAATAGAACAAGCATGGTTGGAGTAAAATTGATCTGGTTGCACTTGGAGAACACTGGCCCCAGTATACTAAAACTGATCAGTACCGTCCATATATTTAGCAAGATATGGGCTATGTGACATGTCTGCCAATGTAGTCTATACCTCTAAAAAGGATTATATAAAAGCTCCCATGAACAAAGCCATGATGAACTATGGGCCAACCTTGTGATAATCATAATATATAGAAGATTGGAACTTTGGATGTACTAGTAATAAATGATATATAATGTAAATTAACAAATTAAATAAACAGAAGAAAGATCTAGATTTGTATCTAGAACTAAAGATGAATTCAACAGATCTTAGTGAAGGTAATCTTGTCTTATTGAGTGATGTTGATGAATATATGCAAGGAAGTAAAGGTATAGTTTGGTTTCTCTCAAACATAGCTATCTTAGTCTTTGATACATTGGTCTGAGATCCATATTCACCATTGCATCATACAGCTGAGCTGAAATTAGCCACAAATCATTCTTCTTCCTAGCCAACAACATAGCATTATCTTCATACAAAAATGATAGCAAATTTATCTCTCCAACAAGCATACCTCCACCGAACATTTCTTAGACACTGATTCACAAAAAACACAAATAAACAATAGGTCATCACACATCAGTGTCTTCCCTGTGCATGATTTAAATATTTATTAATCATGTCATTTATTTTATGCATGCTTTACATTCCTTGCATACCATTCTCATCATATTCAGTAACCTACCTTCAATTTGGTATTCTTGCTTGCAAGACTATGTCACAAGTATTTCAAAATTCTATTCAGTTCATCATCTTTTTTTTAATTTTTTTTAATTAACACATGTAACTAACAGTAATTTTCACATGGATTTATTTTTCAGTAAGTTACTATAAAAGGAAAATGTGATCTGCACACATCCTGCCTAGCATAAAGATATACTGCATCCTTCAATATTCATTCATTCATTCATTCATTCATTCATTCATTCATTCATTCATTCATTCATTCACTATTTAAATCAGTATTCTGCCAAACATCTTCCCAGAACATTTATCAAACTATTTCCTTTGTACTGTTTGTATTTACCTACTTTATTTTCACCAAGATCGCTCTGCATTTTTCTGCCTTTTTAAACCTCTTTATTCTCTAACTACATTCTGTTGTTTTCTCTACAAAGACACCATTCAGAAGAACCATGGTGGTGCAGTGGTTAGAATGCAGTATCGCAGAGCAACTACTGTTCATTCCAGGAGTTTGATTCTCACCCGCTCAAGGTTGACTCAGCTTTCCAACCTTCTGAGGTTGGTGGAATAAAAGGATGGAAAGCTGAATCAATCTTGAACGGGTGAGAATCAAACTCCTGGAATGAACAGTAATTGCTCTGCAATACTGCATTCTAACCACTGCACCACCATGGCACTATGCTGATTCTGTAAACCGCTTAGAGAGGGTTATGAAGTACTGTGAGGTGGTATATAAGTCTAAGAGCTATTGCTATTCAATATTTTTCTCTAAACCTACATTTTTGTAGCAGTTATCCTCTTAAGTACATTTTTTTTCTCATCCACAGGCTCTTTCACTTCATTATTTCATTATTTCACACAACTGTTTTCATATTTCTTGTTAGCATTCCTTCACATGATTCTGTGGGATTTAGCAATATGATTCCTTTCATTCTTCAATGCATCCACTTTCTATGCATTCTGCTGGGAGATCAGTCTGTATTCTGATGCTTTTCCATATACTGTAGGTTCTGTTCTTTCTTTCCCAAAATCATTCTATTTTCACTCTACTTCTTTCACCACTTTATTTTTCTTCCATGTCCATTTTTTTCCTAAGAAAGATATACTCTTCATCTCATGAATTGATCCTTGCTCAGAGCCTCCCATCATCCTCGTATCCTTTACTAATTCTCACCATTTTTCATCATAAAAATCAAATCAATAATAGTTTTAAATTTATATTCAATTATTTTGTTATTTCAACCAATTTCAACCAATTTAAATCATGTATTCAAAACATTGATTTTTTTCTAAGCAGATATTCACCATTATCACTCTCATTCATCTTTGGGTCTTCAAAAGATCCAGTCACTTTTATTCTGTGTTTTATATACACATCATTTTATTTGAATGTCAATCAGGGCAGAGAAATTGAATTTGTACATACTGTAAACTATTCCCTAAATACTGTAGGAGCAGATTGATTATAGTGACCAAAAAAATCAGAAGTAGCTGATAGAATCTTTTCTGGCTAACAAAAGGAATAAGTTCAGTGAGTTGCAGATCACTTCTTATTTTTCCAAAATGTTCATTTTCATGTCTGCCCCAGGGTGCCTGGGGGAGGGGGGAATTGAAATTTTTCAATATTACTTTCTTTTGAGCCCTGATGTCCTGATGATATCCCCTAATTTCATATAGTCTTTTCTCTTTGTCTCATTAAGACATTAGTTTTTACATGCTTCTGGCATCCGTATCCTAGAATCTTCTTGAAAGAACATCTTTCTCAGTACATAACTTTTCAGGACTCTTGCTTCTGACTGACTTCTTTTGCTTGACCATAAACTGGGTGACACATTTCTAAGTATTTTGTATTTGCTTCAGTATTACACAGCATTTCTTGCCTTGGTCATCTTGACTTTCTTTTCTTTTGTAAGGAGGATGTCATCCTCGTTATTTTTTTCACTCTTTTTCCACAACATCGTAAGACATTGTCTTGTTGACACTTTGTCCAATCAATTTTCCAAATTTATGGTTGTCTGACTTTGGGGGAATCATCTCATTACTGTCCATATGACATCGGTAGATTCTTCTTTGCTCTTGTTCTTTTTGTGCGATTTCTTCAAACCCTTAAAAATTCTGCTTATTTGTCACTCACACATACTTTAAGATTGTGAAATAGACCAGATGAGAAATATGACCAGATGAGCTAATTCTACTGTCATGGTTCCGATTAAAAAGACAAAGTTTACATTTACAGAATTATACCAGTCTGAAAATACTTCTCTCCCTGCCTACCACCCTCTCATCCCCATTGCACTCTAAAACTAGGGTGTGTATTTTCTGAGCCTCTTGCCCTACCCACATTCTGACTGTGGGCTTTTATCTGACCGCTCCTTTGGTTGGGTCCCTTGCCCTGTCTCCCAAGGACATTCTTACATACCATTACACATATGAACAAACAGCTGCACAAAGAAGTCCAGTGGTTTCCCAACAGATGGCCTTCAGAGACAGTCACACTGCCATCACACACCATTGATTCCCATGATATCCCTGAATAAAATGGCTATGTACAAAAAAATAACTATATACAAATCGTTATTTTAACTATTTTATTTGGTTATAATGCACAAAAATCAATATGAAGGGTTAGATATGTTCTTATATAATATACCTGAAATCACTATATTTCACCACAAAACTAACTCTGGGCAGACTCAAAATACTTAAAAAAAATCTATATGTCAAGCCTTCAGAAAAGATGTGAGGGATTTGCAGCATTTCCCCTTTGGGGCTACTAAGACTTAAAAACAATGATAACCTGCTGAAACCAATCTTCTTACTGAAAGATGGGATTAAGAGGCAGTGTTGAGAGTGTCAGTCACTAAAGTGGTTGACTTAACACTGCATGATAGCACTTTGCCCCAAAGTGAAAAGTGGTATTTTTGTGCCAAGCTTAGCCAAAAGAACAATGAGTTAAGAAAGCTTTGGGGTTACAGAAAGGAAATTGGTAAATTATTGAGCTTCTGACCCAAGGAAAGTTACTCATCTGAGGAAGTAGATTGGCTAGGCACATCAGATTTCTGAATACACTCTTGCACAGACCAAAAAAGTAAAGAAGTGTGGATTAAAACCAATGTTACCACTATAAGTTTCTATTTCAATTTTCACTATCTTTCCTGTTCAGAAAGTAAACATCTGCACTGGGGACCCTCATTCATTTTAGTGAGTTCTTTAAGAGAAGATTCTACACTATGCAGAGCACTACCAAGGGTAGAGGATTTCTACCTTTCATTGCAGGTAATCATTCTCTACACGGAAAGGTCAATAAAAGGTGAGGTTGGGCAACTGCACACATTCCCACTTCCTTCCTAATACATAAAGGTTAAATTTTAATAAAAAGTGCCTAAAGTTCTGTAAAGTTTACTTTATGTTATTTATTTATTTATTCAATTTGTATGATTGCCAATCTCACATTTGTGATTCTGCTGGCTCACAATTAAAACATAAACAATACAAATAAAATTATAAACAGTATAAAAAAACAGACAAAGAAACAAATGTTAAAAATAATTAAAACCATACAATATAGTCTCTGTGAGAGCACAGACATTCAAAAACAGCACAGACATTGTAAGAATTCTTTGATGCTCAGGGCTGGTCTTCAGGCCACCAAGGACAGGACTGGCCTTGGGGAAGGAGGGGGGAATGATGTTTTATAGGGTGAATGCAGCAGCAATAAAGGCTTTCTTTCTAGGGCCGATCAAATGATACTGTCTTGAGCAGGGGTAGGCAACCTTGGCTCTTTTATGACTTGTGGACTTCAACTCCCAGAATTCCTGAGCCAGCCATGCTGAGGGGAAAGGAAGAGGTTTCCATACTGAGCCATGCTGGCTCAGGAATTCTGGGAATTGAAGTCCACAAGTCATAAAAGAGCCAAGGTTGCCTACCCCTGGTCTAGAGTAAAAGATCTAAAAGAAGCCACTTCTACTGGACTTGATTGAACAAATAGATGTCACTGAGATGTGGCAGTCCCTCAAATAACCCACCCCTATGCCAGGTAAGGCTTTGTGGTTATCACCTTGAATTGGACCAGGAAGCAGATTGAACCAGAAATTGAGTTGGACCTGGAAGCAAATTGGTAGACAGTACAGCTCACAGAACAGAGGTATAATACATGCAGATCTAGGTATGCACATAGCTGCCTATTCCACTGCATTCTGTACCAACTGAAGCTTTTAATATTTGCTATTAAATTGCTAATTGTGACAATCATACCTCATTTCCTTTTAAAAGGCCACTCTAAACACACATCCATTTTTTTTAATTAAGAAGAGATGGGAATGGAATCTGAGAAGCAAGAGTGAGGTACTTTGCCCTCTATCCCTATTCTGGGAAGGAACAGAAATCATATGCAAGAAAATAAGTCTTTTAGAGAGAATATTTTGAACTGGTCAGAAAGGCAGCTTTCTTGTCATTCAGAAGTCCAGGTGCATAACACCTTCTTGATGCTACCAAATGCTTCAAACTACTGCTGCAAATACCCTGTGAATGGGACAAAGGCAATGCACCATGGCTGTCAAAGACATTCCTGGAAATGTTCATCATCACAGAATGTAAATCAAAAGGGCATTTGCAGCAATATTTTCAGACCACAGACTGAGGCTACCACTTAGACTGATGACTGATTTTTGTTAAAGTTTTGAAATAGTGACGAGAAAGGGGAGAGGGGAAGAATCTTGCCCCCTTCCTTGAAATGTTTCTACCTCCCCACAGAAAATTCCCCTTGACTTGATTTTTGAAGTTTCTTTTTTCTTTAACCTACAAATGATGAGTTTGTTTTAGGGAAAGCTGGCTTTTAGAAAAGAAAATATAAATAGAGCAGACACAGAAAAACAGCAACTACTCCTACTACAACACACTACAACTACAATTGCCAAAATTCAGCTACTTATTATTATGGCTGGTTTTCAGTCCAGGGAAGAAGTTATGTTTTTAATTGTTTTAATGTACATTTTGTTGTACATTTTAAGTGCATATTTTGTTGTGCCAATATTATGGAATGAAAAGCAATTTGTTGTTGTTCAGTCTCCAAATAGTGTACAACTCTCTGCAGCCCCATGGACCATAGCACTCTAGACCCCTCTGTTCTCCACTGTCTCTCAGAGTCTGCTTGAGCCCATGCTCACTGCATCAATGATACTATTTAACTATCTCATCCTCGACTGTCCCCTTCTCCTTTGTCCTTCAGTCTTTCCTAACATCAGAGTCTTTCCAATGAGACCTCTCTTCTTATTTGGTGGCCAAAGTATTTGAGCTTCAGCTTCAGTATCTGCCCTATCAAAGAACAGTAAGGTTGATTTCCTGAGAAGCTATAGTAAATCTATAAATTACAGTAACAACAACACAACAGCAATGAATAATTATTCACAGTCAGCATGGCCATCCATTGGGAGTCTGAGAATTGTAAATTCTATTCAGATACTACAGGTTGAGATGACTCACCATGTGAATGCTCCCAGGGAGTCATGGCTATCAGTGACATTACTCAAATGACTGGAGCCACTCATGGACATTCAGTTTAGATATCTGCAGGAGAGATTCCTTCACACATACCACAAAATGTACAAAAATTTCCATGTGAGTAACTATCTTTCTCGGGCGGATACTGAAGCCCATGTAATTGTAGATGTGACAGTTTTCTTCCTGCTGACATTCTTCCCGGGTATGGAAAATTTATAATATTTCAATTAAATAAGGGGCAGGACTTATAAGGAACATTTTCAAGATCAGTAACCTAATTTTGTTAGCCCAAATACACAAGATTACACTTCAGCAACCAAGAGATGGTTTCAATACAGTGGCTGTCAGATCAGCATTAGTCATCCATGAAACAATTCACTCTGCAGTTCATTTTAAGATTAAGACCTAGGAACTGAGAACTTCACCCAGTTCCCACAATTAGCAAATGAGGACAAGATCAAATGAATACAAGTCAAGTAACCTAAGGAGCAATCTCTAGTCAACACAAGCATTATCAGCACACACAAATGCAGGTGAACACATTAATTCATATTTCAGCTATTTCAGTTCTACTCCAGCAATGAAATTTCTAAGAAGGGATAAGGAGTGAACTAACCAGTCTTAGTTAGATGTACATAATGTTATTTCAGTTGGTGATGATGACTAATGAGTTAAATCCACATTTTCATGCAAGAAATGAGTTTGGAGAAGTGAGGGAACTGAGAGTGCACAGGATCTTATAGATAGAAATGATCCAATCCTGGTCAGTAATCTATCCTGGTTCATGAGTCTCATCATTCAACTGGTCTTCCAGTTTATAACGAAATATGATGGGATAATATTGTCTTAGTGAAAAATAAAAAAGTTCTGTCAGAAGCCAGAACATTTTAATAAGTTTGCTTCTCATATTCAGTTTTTTTGAGTGAAGGATTCTTTGTTGTTGTTATATAAACTATTACAGGTAGGGAGTGTTTTTAATTGTAAAACTAAGTAGACAATATTTTTCTATAAAAATGTGAACACTTGAGAAGCAAATTATTTTTAAGTATGCCATTTTTCCCCAAAGAGGAAAAGCTTCACTGTTTTAAAATAATATATATGAAGATGAAAATAAAATAATGGTTCATTGTCCTATCCAAGTAAGCTATCTTTGTGGAAGGAAAAAAAAACCCTTCTCATTTTCACAACTACACTGACTAAAAGGCAGTTACCTAGCAACATTTCATTGTGTTTACATTTCATCCAATCTGAGCTCACAGATGTGCTCCTGAAGCTAATATACATATATCATGCAGCCCCTCCTGCTTTGATGAAGAATATGAGCAGTATTAAGCAGATTATGAACTGCTTTCTATATAAACAAATTAAAGAAAATGAATACAAATTCAGTATTCATTGACAATTTCTTTCTAAAAATTTACAGTATGTTGTCAGGCACTTAAAAGCAGCCTTCAGTAAGTTGAGCATGCTTCTAAGTATGAGAAATTCTAGAATTACAGCATGTTATGTTCACATTACTCACCAATTTATGCTTGGGTTGCCAAAAACAGCTTAGTCTTCCTTATATGTCAATATTACAAAGAGTATCCACAGAATCCTACTGTTTCATCAGCATGTCAAAACAAGCATTGTGGTACAAGATTCATCATTTACTCTTCATAAAATACATGCTGATGGGGTTGAGCTTGGCATCATGGTATCATCAACTTCTTTCCTCGTGGATGCCCTTGTGTACCAATTACAATACATTGCTTAGAAAAGAGTGAGGATGAGAATAATCAGTTCTAAACCTGTTGGCCTATTTAGTGTGATTATAACTTGCTCCCATCCACACTTCCAGCCAAAGGGACTTCTAATGTATGGTGCACTGCCATTGACTTCAGTCATGAGCACATCATCTTATTTGTCTTTTCTGCCATGACATGAAAATGCAAATAGCCACAGTAACAACTTGTCCCCACTACATCCTCCAACTCTCTGCTCCACTCATCCTAATCATAAATGATGGGCTAGAAGTGGCTCCTGTCCCATTACAAGGGTTGCTTTTTCAATTATATTAATGTGACGTACACAGAATCAGTTCCTAAAAAGCAGGGTTCAGTTATGGGACCTGCTTATGACAAACTTACACATAGTCCTTATTATATAATGCTCTGTTGTGAGAAAGTAAGTATAAATTCCACCTAAAAGATTAATATAACGAGGCAAAGCAGAAATCTTTTGTTGTAAGGTGACTGTTACTAGAATATTCTTACCTAAATCTGTTAGATGTTTTGTGCCAGCCATTGGCAGTTCCCCAAAAAGGTCATCAGATGGGAGCAAAGAGGCTTCTTTGCTTCCACTGGTGGGTCAGGGGTCCCCGGCCCCTGCATCCCCACTGGCGAGAGAGTTTTATGGTAAGGGAGGGGCTGAGACCCCCCATAAATACCTCTGCTCAAGGGGCTGCTCTTTGTCTAGTCTAGTCCAGCTATACTATGCTTGCTTGCTCTCTGTTCTCTCTTCTGCTAGCTTACAATCCAGGCATGGAGACCTCCATGCCAGGAAACTCTTTCTATTTACTTTATCGTTAAATAAAGCTTTGAATGATCGCATTCTTGCATGATGCCTTTCACTTGGAAGCACCTTAATGATCCATCGACCTCGTGAGACCATCTCACAAAATCAACTTATTTTATAACATTGATTTAGCCAATTACCAAAACTCAAAGCTGTGCACTCAAATATTTTCTCTGCATCTCTCTCCTTTCCTGTTGCCATAAGTCCAGCTTCAATACTTACTGACCAAAAAAGATCATTTTTCTTGAAAAAATATGTGAATCTCCTTTCTTTCCTTTTTTTCACCCTTCTAGCAATAGAAATCAATCTTGCAGAATTTGTTCCAAATAGTTACCCATTTTTTTTGTACAGGGGAACATTCATTTTCCCCACATAGTAAAACAGAATTTTGGTAAAACTCTGAGACTCACGATGACCAAGCTGCCAAAAGGGCTACTGATCTCACTATTTGCAGCAGGAGAAACAATAAAATTATGGCTGTGGTGGGGAAGCTGTGCTGCAAATGCACTTTGACAAATTGATGGAGAATTTCTTCTCTCCCTGAGAAATTGTTTGAAATAACACTTCTAACTTTCCTATTCACAAATATGGGAAAGAATTCTGGGAGGCCATTTTCACATAACACAAGGTTTTTGTTGCATTTCTGACCAGCAGGATAGCTCTGGATGGAGAGGCCCCACTCTATTGTAACATTGCCTTAATCCTGATTGCTGTACCTCATATGAAATGTTGGCTTGATTTGTAAAATTGAGTTCCTTCTCTCAATACCTTGCATAAAAATATTCAAGCAGACTTTTTTGATCTAGATGGCTGCTTTCTCCATGGAAAATGGGTGTCTGCACCTATGTGATTCTCATCCCAAAGTTCCTTCAAACAGAGGAAATGCAACAGCACAACTGCTCTGATCCAGCACTTGAAATGGGAAGAACCATTTCATCTGAGGGTGCAGCTTCAAAGACTCCTGCATAGCCTTTTATACTCACAGCATATTTGGCAATACTTGCATGCTGATTTTGCTCCATATTTATCTGGAGTTCTCTTGATTTCTTGTGATTCTACTAACATTATTTCTACTTCATGTAAGTGCCTCAAATCCAGACACAGATTTCACTGCTTAACTCCTGATAAAACAGAAACAAAACCTCGTTTAAGTTATAACAAGTGGTAATGGAAACAAGGTCAAAACAAACTATAACAATTAGTTGTCTTTTTATTGCAAATTATGCATTACAACCATTCATTGTGATGTGGAAGAACATGGCCCAAACTATTATCTCAGTGGATGACAGCAACTAGCTCAAGTTGGCCAATCTTGGAAGCTAAGCAGAGTCTGACCTGGTTAATACTTGGTTGGGAACATCTTTGGAATTCCAGTGTTGTAGGCTTGGAAGATGGAAAAAAAATTCTAAAGACAATGGCAAGCCACTTCAATAACAATGCTGAGAAAACTGCCTACTGCAGCTTCAATCAGCAGACTCTGAGCACAAGTCAGGGGATTTCAAATCAATAGTTTAGTTTTTTAAAAAATAAAATCTTGTATACATGGCATGATTACATTACTTCCAAAGGTGATCAGCAGGTGGCGGCAGTATCCTGTCCGTTGCCTCCTTATCCAAAGAGCATCCTTTTCCCCTGTGACAACCTACAGTATGGTCGGTCTGCTTGCGTGTCTAAAGAACAGATCATCCAGTGCATGAATTATGATATCACTGTAAGCATTTAAATAAGGAGCCTACAACTGGTAAAACATTTTTACCAGAAACTTTAGGCAAAATGGTTACCGTGGCTATTTAAAATTACTTTTTTGGTGGTCAAAAGAGCTCACTAACAACTTGACAACCATTTTGTCATCTCAAATTTACTGGCAGACTATCCAGAGCAATTTTCTTTGCTTTTTTGATTATGAATACAGTTAGTTTTTTTCTCTTGAGGAAATTTTCTCCATAAAATCAAGACCCTAGAGCAGGGGTGTCAAACTCCCGGCCTGTGGGTCAGTTTCATCATACCGAAGGTGCACCTACCCCATTGCAGGCAATGCAAAAAGAGTTGCAATATGTCGTGACACGTCACGTGACGTGACGAATTTGACACCTGTGCTCTAGTGAAGAGCCTTTATGCAGCAACCTGTTCTCATAAACCTGAAAGTCTGTGTTCTCTCTTTTGAAAGTCAGAAGGTCATTCTAAAATAATTTTGTTTTGTTTTTTTAAAAAAATCCATTTTACTCTTTAATCTTTTACTCTCACCACTTACATTTCCCTGATTAGTCAACTTAACATATAAACTTTATCATTTCCTACTGTAATATCACCTTTCCCTCTATATTTACACAATAGTTTTTTTTTTCTCTCTGCTTCTTTTCCTTCCTTAGGTTATGTTGTTTAGAATTAGTGCACAAGCCCTTATGGTAAGGCAAGACTTCCTAATCAAATATTTTGTACTTCATGAGAAAATCTTGGGTGTTTTCTTAATACTCAGCTCATCAGGCTTTTTCCTATTTATAAATATATATATATATACATGTATGTAATTCATTATTGTTCACAATTTCTGAGGTTTTCGCGGGTGTTTGTATGTAGATCTTTGGTCATTAGGGTTTTTTCCCATGTAGAATTGGAGGTATCAGGGCAACGTTTTGACGAAATCTCATCCGTCTTCCTCAGGCTGGTGGCTTCAGCTTCATTCTTCTGGGAGAAGTGTGTGGTAGTGGCTGTTTTTTCTTCTTTTTTAAACTGCCAGAGGAGGTGTGATGTTGCAGCTGTAGCATGAACAAATGAGATGATACCTCTCGCCTACCAGCCATTTGGAAACCCGCCTTGATCGACAGATGAGTCCCAACCACCAAGAATGATACCAGACCCAAACTCATGATAACATCACATGACATCACCACCACACAACCATTCAAAAAGCAAATCCGAACCCACAACGATAACGACACACAACCACAAAACAGAAGCCTAACTACAGCTGCAACATCAGCCACTTTAAACCCCTCCAAACCACACAATAAGCAAACTGACACCCACTATAAAAACATGGCACCACCACAAACACGGAGGCGAACAAAAGCAGCACAACTCACCAGTTCAGGTCTAAGGCTGGCAGCTGAGACCAGCCCATCCACTCAAAACACATCCCCGCCCAATCAGAACACAGCCCCATTCAAAACACACTCCCACCCAATCAGAATACAGCTAACCCCCCACCCAATCAGAGCACACCTCCACCCACAGACCACACCCCCTCTGGCAGTTTAAAAAAGAAGAAAAAACAGCCACTACCACACACTTCTCCCAGAAGAACGAAGCTGAAGCCACCAGCCTGAGGATGACGGATGAGATTTTGTCGAAACGTTGCCCTGATACCTCCAATTCTACGTGGGAAAAACCCCGAATGACCAAAGATCTACATATATATATATATGTATGTGTATATATATATATATATATATATATATATATATATATATATATATATATGTATGTATGTATGTATGTATGTATGTATGTATGTATGTATGTATATATATATATATATATATATATATATATATATATATATATATATATGTATATATATGTATGTGTGTATATATATATATATATATATATATATATACATACATACATACACATACACACACACACACACACATATATATATATATATATATATATGTGTGTGTGTGTGTGTGTGTGTGTGTGTGTGTGTGTGTATCTAAAGAGTTAACATTTGAAACATATCTTCCCTTGCAGAAAAAAAGCTAACAGAGCGAGAGAGACCTTGTGGCTTAGAGGCAAATAACACTGCCTCATATGCAATCAGCCCATGGTTCGAATCTCAGAAGGGTATGGCTGGCTGATGACGACTAATGAGTCAGAAATGCATTTCAGTTTCCCTTTAATTCTTTGTTAGTAATTTACACAAATATAGGAATTGTCCGGTGTGACTACTGCCTGTTCGATAGCCTTCAAGATAGGCTGAAAACAGGAAATAAAGATTTGCCCCATGTTTGGGGCCTAGCAAGGTAATCTAAAGAGTTAACATTTGAAACATATCTTCCCTTGCAGAAAAAAAGCTAACAGAGCGAGAGAGACCTTGTGGCTTAGAGGCAAATAACACTGCCTCATATGCAATCAGCCCATGGTTCGAATCTCAGAAGGGTATGGCTGGCTGATGACGACTAATGAGTCAGAAATGCATTTCAGTTTCCCTTTAATTCTTTGTTAGTAATTTACACAAATATATATATATATATATACATCCTCTACACCAGCAAACCACCCAAAAGCAAATAGCCCAAAGAGGAACAGACAGCACTACTTAACCTAAAAAAACACACCAGCATAATCATTCTGCCAGCAGACAAAGGCAACGCCACGGTGGTAATGAACTCATCTGACTACCATACCAAATTATCCAACCTACTCCGAGACTCCACATACAAACTCCTCAAGACAGATCCCACCACCTACCTGGAAAAAACCACAAAATCAAAAATAAAAGCCACCCCCATCAGTGAAGAGATCCAGAAAACAATCATTCCCAGAGAAAAATCATCCAGATGTCCTAAGCTCTATGGTCTTCCCAAGATACACAAAGAAGGAACCCCACTCACACCCATAGTCAGCTCCATAGGCTCACCTCTACAAAATCTAGCCAAATTTCTTGCCAAACAACTACAGCCTTATGCATATTCCATCACCTCACACATACAAAACTCATTCCAATTCATAGAGATCATCAGTAAACTAAACTTACAGCCCTGTGACCTACTTGTGAGCTTTGATGTCATATCCCTCTTCACCCAAGTGCCAATCAAAGAAGCCTTGACAGCTATCCTAAATAAATACAACCCCCAAAACACATCCTAGATCTGACCAACCACTGCCTATCAAACACATACTGTACTTCATCTACAATGGACAAAGATACAAACAAATGGAAGGAGCACCCATGGGATCACCCCTTTCACCAGTCATCGCAAACCTCTACATGGAACACTTTGAAACCCTCGCTCTAGAAAAATCAAACCACAAACCCAAACTCTGGCTCAGATACGTAGATGACACATTCGTAATCTGGCCACATGGCAAAGAAAAACTGGATGACTTCCTCACACACCTCAATAGCCTACACCCCAAAATACAATTCACCATGGAAACAGAAGCTAACAATCAACTTTCCTTCCTTGATGTCTTAGTCTACAAGAAATCCAACAGCTCCCTAGGACACACTATCTACCATAAAAAAACACACACAAACCGCTATCTGAACGCACTCTCACACCACCACCCAGCACAGATCAACTCTGTAGCCAAGACACTCATCTCCAGAACAAAACACCTAGCTGACAAACAACACCTAAAAACCGAACTACACACTCTCACTAATGTACTAACAGCCAATGGATTCCAAAGAAACATGATTACCAACTTAATCCAAAGAGAGAAACCCACAAAATCCCAAGACAGAGAACAAGAAAATGGCAAAGCCCTCCTCCCATACTTAAAAGGGACCACAGACAGAATCAGCAAGATCCTCCAAAAACACAACATCAAAACAGCATTCTACACAGACAGAAAAATATCCACCATCCTAAGAAACCCCAAAGACATAATTGGGTTAGAAAACCAAGGAGTATACGAAATCCCATGTACCACCTGCCCCACCACATACATCGGACAGACCAACAGAAGAATAAGTGCACACATTGAAGAGCACAGGAACTCACTCAGAAAGGGAGAACAAACTTCATCCCTGTTCCAACACTTTAAAGCCACGGGACATGAAATTGATTTTAAAAAAACCAAAACTATCGCCAAAATTGAACATTTTAACAACAGAATAATCAGAGAAGCCATCGAGATAGAAAAACGCCCTCACAGCATGAACAAACGAGATGATACCTCTCGCCTACCAGCCATTTGGAAACCCGCCTTGATTGACAGACGAGTCCCAACCACCAAGAATGATACCAGACCCAAACTCATGATAACATCACATGACATCACCACCACACAACCATTCAAAAAGCAAATCCGAACCCACACCAATAACGACACACAACCACAAAACAGAAACCTAACTACAGCTGCTACATCAGCCACTTTAAACCCCTCCAAACCACACAATAAGCAAACTGACACCCACTATAAAAACATGGCACCACCACAAACACGAAGCCGAACAAAAGCAGCACAACTCACCAGTTCAGGTCTAAGGCTGGCAGCTGAGACCAGCCCATCCACTCAAACACATCCCCACCCAATCAGAACACAGCCCCCATTCAAAACACACTCCCACCCAATCAGAACACAGCTAACCCCCCACCCAATCAGAGCACACCTCCACCCACAGAACACACCCCCTCTGGCAGTTTAAAAAAGAGGAACAAGCAGCCACTACCACACACTTCTCCCAGAAAAAGGAAGCTGAAGCCACCAGCCTGAGGATGACGGATGAGATTTCGTCGAAACGTTGCTCTTATACCTTCAATTCTATGTGGGGAAAAACCCAAATGATTTGTCAAGGCTTTTTGAATATATCTATATCTATATCTATATCTATATCTATATCTATATCTATATCTATATCTATATCTATATCTATCTATATCTATATCTATATCTATATCTATATCTATATCTATCTATATCTATATCTATATCTATATCTATATCTATATCTATATCTATATCTATATCTATATCTATATCTATATCTATATCTATATCTATATCTATATCTATATCTATATCTATCTATCTATCTATCTATCTATCTATCTATCTATCTATCTATAGCAGCTTTATAATTTTTTACATTTTTTAAAAATGTAAAAAGTGGTGTACATGCCTAATGCTCCTTCCTTCTTTTATTTTTCCCACAACAACAACATGTTGTTTCAATAGCAGGAAAGCCATCAGGCTGAGCCAACAACAAGCAGTTATTATCACTGTTGCTTCCTGAGAAAATTATAAATATCCAAGTGGACTCAAGAGGATGGCTGGGGGAAGCTGCTCTCAATAATAAGGTCCACCCAATGTCCACCAACTAAACTGGCTCCCGTCTGGTAGAGTTGACATTACCCAATTCTCCCTTTCACATATGTGATTAAAACTCATTCAGTTAAAAATATTCAAACCAGTAATCTAAGTCGACCAAGGAGGAAATATTCTGTCCCCAAATAAGGAGTAAATTTATTACAGAAAGCTTGAAAATATTTAATCTCTGAATGAAATCAGCCCAGATTCACTGAGCCCATTCAACACCCAGAATTGGTTTTCAGAATTTTATCTAGCAGATGCAAGTTAGAGACATAAGATGTATTTCTAACTACATTTATAATGGCACTATCTCTTTAAAATGACCTTTTCTGGCTCCAAACTATTTACCTCCCCTCTATCCTGGATTTGTAAGCCAAACTCATAGCTTAATAAAAACCCTCTGGCATTCAGGCAGCCAGGCATTCAGCAGCAACCAATCTAACAATGAGTAAGATGCTACAATTGTTTCACAGTTAAACATGTTATTGGCAATTTTAAGACTTGTGGATTTCAACTCCCAGAATTCCCCACCAGCATGGCTGCCTGGGAAATTCTGGGGGGTTAAGCCCACAACTCTTCAAGTTACCAAGGTTGGACACTGCTGATGTAATCCCTCAAAAAGCACAGTTCTTCTCTGTGGAGCAAGAGGAAGGTTTCATAACATTAGATGTGTTCAATGATCCAACTGTGAAAAATGAATGTTAACATTCCTGCAGTCATTAGAATAAGCAATGAGAACAATCATCATTTTTGCACAGATACAAGGAGAGCTGTAAGGGTAGCTATTCTAAGATGTAATTGCCTGTGTTGTGTCTTTGAAGGTCTCTACTCCATCTTGTTTTGTCTGTTATGGTGAAGTGCTGTCAAACCAACATCTTGGTACATCACACCTCCTGTAAAAAATCTAATAAACCATATAGCCTAGTCATAAAAAGATGAGTATTTCAAGCCACCCAGAATTACTCAATAGTGAGATGGCAGCATATCAATTTAATAAATAAAAATAAAAAGTAAATCCTTTGGGATTTTGATGAATTACTCTTTATCAGACCTATGTAACTGGGACAGCGATTATTAAGACCAACAAAAGTTGGCACAAATTGTCCATGCCTATATCTGTGGTTATTAGACTCCTGCTAGAACTTTCAAACTAATACTTTCCTCATAGGATGCTATGTATTTGAATAGAGTTCTAAACGACTTCAGAATATTTATTGTTGGAGTCTATTAATCTGGTTATTCTTTTATCTTTTTCTCTAAGTTAATGTGGGAGGTTATCATTATTATGGAAATCTTAGACAAAAAGCAAAACACAATTCTTTTTATTAGCATTTTAATAGCTTCCTTAAAAGTATTTTTTTTTCAACTCTGTGTCAGTACTCAGTAGGAAAAGTTGTATATTCTAGTAGAGAATTCTACTGAGAGGCATAACAATTGCTGTTATATATCTCAGCAATCTTCCAATAAATAATATAAGAGTCTTGTTTGCATTTATCAAAGTGATCCTTAAGCAAATACCCATATGCAGGGGAAAAACTGTGCATATTTATAGCTGTAAATTTACATATAACTGCACATAAAATCTGCCATTCCTTTTAAAAATACTTCCTAAGAATTTCCATTAAAGTCATGTAATTATACTAAAGATACAAAAAAAAATATGTGTGAAAGAAATGTTCTACAACTGAAAGAGCATTGCTTTGTAAGAATTCTGACATTTTCATTCCCTTTAGTTGTTAAAAGAATAAAAGCTAGTGGAAAGTGTCCATTATAAATGTCCACAAAAACATTAAGTGGGTAATAATTCAATTTTAACTATATATAAGGTAAAGGTAAAGGTTCCCCCGCACATGTGTGCTAGTCGTTTCCGACTCTAGGGGCCGGTGCTCATCTCCGTTTCATAGCCGAAGAGCCAGCGCTTGTCCGAGGACGTCTCCGTGGTCATGTGGCCGGCATGACTAGACGCCAAAGGCGCACGGAACGCTGTTACCTTCCCACCGGAGTGGTCCCTATTTTTCTACTTGCATTTTTACGTGCTTTCGAACTGCTAGGTGGGCAGAAGCTGGGACGAGTAACAGGCGCTCACTCTGTTACGCGGCACTCGGGATTCGACCCGCCAAACTGCCGACCTTCCAATCAACAAGTTCAGCGTCCTAACCCACTGAGCCACCGCGTCCCTCTTAACTATATATACAGTACCACAAATTAGGGAACACATAGTCTATAAATGTATGGCAGGACAACAGATAAGCATTACATCTGGAACATAGTTTGAACCAGTTTTTCTAGGATTTATATTAACTCAGATATGCTTATATTTGTCCGTGTTTGTATGTATGTGAGGGTATGTGTATACCTTGTGCATATTGTCATATATGAATGCTACTTCTTTCTCCCTGCACTTCAGTTTGTTAGTAGGTGACTTCTTCCAAGACTGGACTTGGACTCAAATAGAAAATGTGTCAGAGACTCTTCTTAAAATGTAGAATCATATCAGTCATTTATTCCTTTGAGGCATCCATTTCCCATCAGGAAGATTTTATTTTCATTGGGAATAAAGAAATATAGGGAATTAGGAATGACATTTTACTTAGAAAAGCAGAGTGGTTTTAATCAAATATGGATGGAAAGGGAACAGATCCAAAATTTACGCTAGATATTCCTATTTGTCAGTGGTATTTCAAATTGCAGAAATGGAGTTGCTGTGATTCAGCACCATCTGGATTAAAGGAATTTTTTCCTGTATACTAGGTTGATATATGCAAAAACAGTCCATCTGGCATTATTCTTGATGACCATGTTCACATTTTTCCTTTATGGATAGATGGGAAGGGTTTAGAAATTATTTCCTGAGTTCTCCGTGCAGTAGCAGGAAAATTTGTACTATGTTATAAAAAAAAATTACAAAAATCTATTCTGATTCTATTTCCCAAATTTAGTTTTTTCATCTATCATCTAATTTTGAGACAGGACTGAAACTGTTGCTCAGAACAAAAAGCAATGTGCATTATGTACACTGTTGTCCAAAATGCTCCCTTCCTAAGAGATCCAGAGTCATCTTAGCTTCAGGTAGGAATGAAAGTATACAGTATTATGGTTTTGGAAGATCTTCCAGAGCTCAGGTCATGTTCTACAAAGCCCTTTATTTGGTGGCTAGTTCTGTAACAGCAGGAAAGTGTTAGTACTGTCTAAGAGCTATTGGAGGCAACCAGGTTTCAATTCTGGATTTCATTAAATGCTAACCACAACTTCAGAAAGGGACAAATTGCCTCTTGAGTCGACCAAATCCCTTCTTTGCCACTCTTTTGGCCCCTTCTGCTTTCGCTTTCACTGCATACAGGTATACATCGATTAGGCCAACAGGACAATAGACAAACTGGGGGGAGAGGTCAAGAAAAAAGCCTATTCTTCTCACCAGCTTTCTTACCTGTTGCCTGAGGGAGAAATATATGTCCTGTGGACCACTAAGCTCCTTCTAGTTGCAAAAAGTTTGTTTCATCTAGGGAAGGTGAGCTGGAAGAACTCATTTTGAACCAATCTAATATAAACAGAATTGAAGGAGAATTCACCTGTCTTTGTTCATTATTGTAAGATTGCTTGTCTTGACCCAACACTTTGCATTTTATGAAACCATTTGAAGTGCCAGCTAGTAAAACAAATTAGTATATCAGGGAAATTTGTCACTAGATATTCTCCCATTTACTACCTTACTGCACTGAGTTATGGCAATAACAGTCCCTTCAGAAACTCATTGTGCTGAACAAAATAAAAAAAAACCATTGGGAAGATTAAGCACTAATAAGCTATAATTATATGCACTGTGCTGAGAGCAAAGATGAACATGAACAAAAGGACTATTACACCTCAACAATAAAGGAATTTAAGAACATACTATGACTGCAATACGACCAACTTTAGTTTAAAAATTATCAACAGACTGTAATGCATTGTCATATAAAAAGACTCTATGATATAACCTTTTAGGCATAATGGCATTTATCTGTAGCAACACCCAATTTGTAATTTAATAAAATAAAGTAGATAATCATGTTCCATGCAGAGGCCACATTCCATGATTCAGATCTAAAATGTTAAGTTACTCCAAGGATGTTGATATAATGATATCAAGGGTCCTGTGCTACATCTTAAGGGATGGCAAAAAGATGGAACCTTGGTGGCACAGTGCCACAGTGGTTAGAATGCAGTAAACTCTGCCCACAGCCAAGAATTAGATCTTGACAGGGCTCAAGGTTGATTTAGTCTTCCATTCTTCCCAGGTTGGTAAAATGAAGACCCAGATTGTTGGGGGCAATGTGCAAATGATGCTTCTACGTTGTAAACCACTATGGGGTGATATATGCTATTGGTATTGCTAAAAAGAGAACTGGGAACTTCAGAAACTGGCACTGGCTAGAATTTCAGCTTCCTAAAATCTAAACGACTGTTGGGAATTTTTACCCAAGAGAAGAAAATAAATGGGGGAAGGGAGGGAACAGTCTCAGCAGATGTTAGGGAGAATAACAATAGCAATGGCACTTAGACTTATATACTGCTCTATAGTGGTTTACAGCAGTCTCTGAGCAGTTTATAATGTGAGCATATTTGCCCCAACAATCTGGGTTCTCATTTTCCCAATCTCAGAAGGATGGAAGGATAAATCAACCTTGAGCCCCATGAGACTGTGGGCAGAGTTAGCCTGCAATACCGCATTCTAACCACTGCAGCCCCAGGACAGAAACAAAATTCTGTGACAAAACTATTTCATTTGGGGAGTAACATTATTTAATTTGCAGATTTTTTTCTTCTGATAAAACAATATCATTTGCACCCAAATTAAAGTTTCATACAAAAAGTCTAATTTTCCCCAATGTAGGAGCCTCAACAGCTTTTCACCAGATCCCTACCCTGTGTTAGGTCTCCAACATGCACAGTTCCACAAAGAAGCAAATGGCCAGCAAAATAATGTTTGCATTTATTTGTTTACTTAAGTTATTTATCTACAACAAAAAGCTTCAAGAGATTTACACAGTATTTATGTTTACGTCAAATGTGTTGATACTCCAACTAAAGATACAGTTAATTTATGGTTCACTGTGATGTGCAAAGCTAAATTGTATTACTTGAGTAAACTATTATTGTTATGGATCTGATTTGGAGGACAATGACAGAATAATCAGGAAGTCAAACAATTCTCTTCACAGAAACTTATTACCAAAAAATAAAGATTTCCCTATCATGCAAGCTATTTTTTAGTCTGAGGAATTATTTTTTACTTTTGCTCTTGACTATTCTATCTTAATTTTTTTATTCAATATAAATTTAATAAATAAATAAAATACCCATTCAATTCTACTTTATTTACAAGTCTACAATCTATTAGCCTACAATATTTAGTTCTGAATTCTATATTTAATTTCTATACATACCATCCACAGATATCCACAGTCTTAACCTCTTTTTGTTTTATTCCCATTTCAGTCTACTTCTTTTTAAACCCAGCTACATCCAATTGATTGGGTGACAGGTAGAAGGCTGATATTGTCATCATGAATAGTTCCCAATGGTCACAGGTGTGACTCCCCAAGACACAGTGATTGTTGTTGCCATTCAAGATTGCCCCTTGCTAAATTCTTTCTTGCCAACAGTTAGATTTTGGAGCTTCAGCCTTCTGGAAGTCTTCCACTACTGTTCCTCAGGGTTTCTGGAGCCAGTTACAGCACCACTATTATCATTGTCTCACTGGCATATAATATGGCAAACAGTGGCATGTTTCATTTACTATAATAGCTGATTTTTGCTAATATTCTGCTCTATTCCTGTTCAACCTCTGGGGCTTGTCAGCTGTTCCTGTCAAGATGCTACTGCTGTACTGATCCCACAAATTCGTGTTCTTAATCTTGACTCAGTGCCAGAGCCTTCAGCTCTTCTCTCTTTATTTATTTATTTACTGCTATTAATTTTTCATATTTTTAAACCACCCATCTCTGTCAAAAGATCAAGGGACTCTTCCTTCTTCAGCTTTTGCTTTTCTGTTACTAACATTGTTCTTTTTTTCTTTGCCACACTTTCTTCTTCAACCAACTCCTTTTCTGAAGGGACACCATGTACCAGCTACTCATTTTTTAAATGAACCCGTATTATTTGAGGATCCACTCATTCTTTACTCTATTTTTTCTTGTTTTACACAGACGATCTTCTTACATAAAGCATTACCTCTGTATTCAATTTACCTTTGTGTTTCTCTTGACATATCCACATATCTCCCTTCCGTTATTTATTTATTTATTTAACAAATTTATACAGCACCCCATCTCAGACATGTGACTCTGGGTGGTATACAATACATTAAAAATAATAAACATCACAAAACATAGTAAAGCTGCTGAATCCTGTCCTGATGGGTTTGTTTTCCCATTCATGGCACAACATAACGAAAACAAACCCGTCAGGACAAGATTCAGCAGTCCATGTGCACTTAAAAGACAAAGGACACTCTTTTGAAGGCAGCAAAGACAACATTTTGGACAGAAAGAACTGCTGGTTTGAAAGAGGGGTCAAAGAGACTATCTATGTCAAAACTGAACAGCTCTTTCTCAACAGAGGGGGAGGGATGTGACATCATCTATCTCCTGTCTACAACACAATCCTTTCAAAAGTTCCAAGATGTTTCCACAGATATTTGCACCACTCAGGTGACTCTGAGGGCACAGATAAGCCTCCAGGTAGCATTAATGACTTGCTAAAAGAATGCAAATGAACAGCTGTCTGCAAGGAGTATAAATCCTTCCATTCCCCACCATCCAGTCAGAACTGAAGAAGCTTCTTGGATAAGAAGCGAAACGTCTTCAAAGAAAAACAAGAAAGTTCAGTTGCCTCATGAAAAAGCACCTTTGGGACAACATCAACAGTATTTTTAAATTTGCTCAGGGCACACTATGTTGTATAATAGGGGACCATCTGTATATAGTGATACTTCATCCAATGGTGACAGAAGATGTCACCCAATAGTTTCATGCAGAGGTTAAATAGGAGTGGAGACATTATTGCAACCCACAAATAGCCAGCTGGGTATGCAATAAGGGCAGAGACGCATTGATGATTTGCCATAATAATAATAATAATAATAATAATAATAATAATAATAATAATAATAATAATAATAATAATAATAAGAAGAAGAAGAAGAAGAAGAAGAAGAAGAAGAAGAAGAAGAAGTAGTTGGAAGGGACCTTGGAGGTCATCTAGTCCAACCCCCCGCTCAGGCAGGAAACCCTATACCATTTCAGACAAATGGCTGTCCAGTCTTCTCTTAAAAACTTCCAGTGTTGGAGCATTCACCACTTCTGGAGGCAGGTTGTTCCACTGGTTAGTTGTTCTAACTGTCAGGAAGTTTCTCCTTAGTTCTAGGTTGCTTCTCTCCTTGACTAGTTTCCATCCATTACTTCTTGTCCTGCTTTCAGGTGCTTTGGAGAATAGCTTGACTCCCTCTTCTTTGTGGCAGCCCCTGAGATATTGGAACACTGCTATCATGTCACCCCTCACCCTTCTCTTCCTTAAACTACACATACCCAATTCCAGCAACCGTTCCCTATATGTTTTAGCCTGCAGTCCCCCAATCATCTTTGTTGCTCTTCTCTGTACTCTTTCTAGAGTCTCAACATCTTTTTTACATCGTGGTGACCAAAACTGGATGCAGTATTCCAAGTGTGGCCTTACCAAGGCATTGTAAAGTGGCATTAGTACTTCACGTGATCTTGATTCTATCCCTCTGTTAATGCAGCCTAGCACTGTGTTGGCTTTTTTGGTAGTTGCAGCACACTGCTGGCTCATATTTAAGTGATTGTCCACTAGGACTCCGAGATTTCTCTCACAGTTACTACTGTTGAGCAAGGTACCACCTCTACTATACCTGTGCATTTGATTTTTCCTGCCTAAATGTAGAATCTTACATTTTTCACCATTGAATTTCATTTTGTTAGATAGTGCCCAGTGTTCGAGTCTGTCCAGATCCTCCTGTATCTTAAGCCTATCTTCTGGAGTATTGGCTATTCCTGCCAGCTTGGTGTCATCTGCAAATTTGATGAGTTCCCCATCTATCCCCTCATCCAAATCATTAATGAAGATGTTGAAGAGCACTGGGCCCAGAACAGAGCCCTGGGGCACCCCACTACACACTTCCTTCCATGTAGATGCAGTTCCATTGAAGACCACATGCTGAGTATGGCCTGTCAGCCAGCTATGAATCCATCCTTTCCAACACAAAATAGGTCTTACTTACTTTCTGTCAAGTTCATGCTGCCTTGACCATGCCTTAGACATCTCTTTTCCCATTTCATTACCCAAAGCTCCTCTGTAAACTATAGAGTGTGACAGGATCCAAACAAGGGGAAAGGGTTGCATTGGTGTGATCTGATTTAAAGCCTTGGCTGCTCTTTCATTCCAGGCAACAGCTATGAACATAGCTGGAACATGCATCAGATTGTCAGGAATAACTCCCATCTCTCTCTGAAACCTATCCGGTTGTGGAGGCAGACTAATCTAAGAGGTTCTACCTCCTTACATCAGACAGCAGTGCCAGAGAATCTCATGGCTACTAGGGCATGATCTGACTATCACAGAGTGAAGTGTAGTGGGTTAACACACACAAGACAATGCCAGGCAGTGAATTCAGCTCTTTATTTGTAGAGAAGAACCAGCAACAGAATGGGCTGCCTGTGCCCTTTATATACTCTGGCTGCTGAGCTGACAGCCAATCAATTTAACCAGGCTTTCCCGCCAAAAGCTGAGCCACGCCTTGTGGCAGTTATGTACAGCCTCTTCTAGCTGTCATCTGTTAAGCTATTGCTTAATATAATACACACTCCAATACACAGCACCCCTTCCCTCTTAAGAATGAACAATACAACAATATAATACAACTATTTATACATTTTTCCAGACAATATGTTGGTTCTTATGGTTGCACACAGTCTTTGAGGTAAGCCGGTGGCCTGTGATTCCTAGCAGATCTTCTCAGAGGCTCACCCCTGTCCTGAGCAGATGAGTCAGTGGGTGCCTCTGCTCTCTCCTCACCCAGTGTACCACCCCCAGTTCCCAGCACATTGTGAGCCCCCTGTGCCTGTTGTTTCCTGGGTTGAACAGTTCTTTCTGGCCACAGATCCAGTTCCCCCCTTGTGTTCAGCTGGTAATCATACGGAATCATGGGTGGTACCGACAAGTGTCCGTCATGTTGATTGCTAGCTGGCAGTCTTTCAGAAACTTGTGACCTGATCTGATCAATGTGTCTTCTTATTTGTCGATCCCGCTCCACCCCAATAATGTAAGACAACAGCCCCGTTCTGTCAACCACCACCCCCGGAACCCATACATGTCCAGGCCCATAGTTCCTTGCCCATACCAAGTCGCTTGTGTGTAGTTCCCTAGGGGGGTTGGATTGATCCGACTCCACAGCCACTCTGTCGGGGTGTAGTCTGTCTAGCTTGGTGATAAGCCTTCTGCCCCAACGAAGTTCCACTGGGCTCTTTCTGGTAGCTGTGCATGGTGTGGTGTGTTGGTTAAGTAGGAATTGGGCTAACCTTTGGTGCCAGTCACCGCTGATAATTCATTTTAATGCGTCTTTGGTTGTGCACACCATGCATTCTGCCAATCCATTGGTGGCTGGGTGGAAGGGTGCTGATGTGACGTGTCTAATTGCGTAGCTCCTTGCAAAAGCCTGGAATTCAGAGGAGGTGAATTGAGAGCTATTATATGATACTAACACATCCAGGAGGCCATGTGCGGCAAAAAGTCCCCTGAGTGCTTGGATTGTCCTTGCTGTGGTCATGCTAGTTACTGGAACTACCTCCAACCACTTGGAATGGCTATCTATGACCACTAAAAACAACTGTCCCTGGAATGGCCCTGCATAGTCAATGTGGATGCAGGACCATGGGGTGTGTGTGGCCTCCCACTTGTGAACGGGTGCATGTGGCATCTCAGGTCTGGACCTTTGACACACATAGCACCCTTTTACTTGTTCCTCTATGGCCTTATCTAGGGCTGGCCACCACAGGTAGCTTCTGGCTAGTGCCTTCATCCTTACTATTCCTGGATGCCCCTCATGTAGAGAATGGATGACTCTGTTCCTTAGCTTTTCTGGAATTACCACTTGGCTACCCCACAATAGGCAACCCTTGTGCATGAACATCTCATGCCTGCGAATAAAATACACCTGGAATTCTGGCCCCGGGCTTTTCTCCTGCCACCCAGTTGCTACCCATGTTAAACCTCTGCTCAGGATCTTGTCTGCCACTGTCTCAGCAGCGATATCCTTTGCCTTGAGTGGGCATTCTGGCAGGTCCTGAATGGTCAGTAGTTGAGCTGCTGGTGCCGGATCCAGATCCGCTTGCATTAGTGGCAACCTACTTAGTCCATTAGCGTGACCCATGTCCTTCCCTGGCCTGTACACCAGTTTACAGTTATAGGCCGATAGGAAAATGGACCACCTGAGCATTCTTGGGGGTAAGATCTGGGGAGTTTGCCTATCTGATGTGAACAACCCCAGTAGTGGCTTGTGATCTGTGAATATTGTGAATTCTCGGCCATAGAGGTAATCATGAAACTTTTTGACCCCAGCCACTATTGCCAAGGCCTCTTTATCAATTTGAGCATAATTCCTTTCAGCCCCTGACAGTGTCCTGGAGTAGTAGGCAATAGGTCTTTGGACCCCATCCCCTTCCAAATGACTCAGAACTGCGCCCACTCCATATGGGGAAGCATCACATGCTATGCAAATGGGCTTAGATTCTATAAAGTGAGTCACAGTTGAATCACTGGACAACAGTTTCTTTAAACTTCTGAAACTATTTTCACGTATAGGGGTCCAGTTCCACACTGCCTGCTTATCCAGCAACCTGTGAAGGGGCTCAGCAATAGCTGCTTTATTTGGGAGGAATGAATGATAGAAATTTAGTAGCCCCAGGAATGCTTGCAGTTCTGTCTTATTCTTGGGGGTGGGGGCCATCTCGATGGCCCTTACCTTGGACTCTGCAGGATGGATTCCCCTGGCATCAATTCTGAAACCCAGGAATTCAGTGGCCTTTACGCCAATGCTGCATTTGTTTTTCTTTAACTTAAACCCTGCAGCATGAAATCTTCCTAACACTGTCTCCAATCGGTCAGCCAATACTTCTTCCATGTTCCCCACGATGAATACATCATCAAAGTATGGACATACTCCTGGAATCACTTTCAGAGTCCTCTCCATCACCTCCTGAAAAATTCCTGGAGCCACAGTCACTCCGAACTGTAAATGGTTAACTTTATATGCTCCACGGTGAGTTACAATAGTTTGTGCGTCTGCCATCTTCCTGGTAACCAGGAGCTGCTGGTATGCTTGCGTAAGATCTAATTTAGTGAAAATGGCGCCGCCTTGTAGGGAAGCAAAGACATGGCTGACCGATGGGACCGGGTAAGCATGCGGATTGAGTGCTCGATTGATCATGCACTTGTAATCTGCTCAAATCCTAACCTCCCTGTTTGATTTGAGGGGGCTGACTATTGGGGTTTTCCACTCACCCCCTTCTATGGCCTCTAACACCCCTTGTTCTACTAGTTTGTCCAGTTCACTCTCAATTTTATGCTTGAGAGTGAAGGGAACTCTTCGGGGCTTAATTCTAATGGCCGGTACCTTAGGGTTTAACTTAAATGAAATGGGGGCCCCAGTGTATTTGCCCAGTTGATCATTGAACACATCTGCAAACTTTTTGTGGACAGTTTCGATGCTCTTGGCCTGGGTGTTGTGGATCCCTCCAATCATGATACCCAAGGCCTTGAACCAATCTAACCCTACTAAATTAGTCCTTCATCCTTCAAATATGAGGACATCCAAATGCCCCTGGAACCCCTTGAACCCCACGGACAATGTGGCTTCCCCCTTAATTTTAATTGGAGTGTTTTGGAAATCTGCTAATTTGATATCTGAAGGCCTCAACTTGACCCACCTCTGAATCCAGTTGCACACGTGTTCAAAAGTCTCATTTGAAAATACTGAGACCACTGAACCAGAGTCCAGTTCCATCTTGCAGGGAATCCCCTGTAAATGAATATCCAATTTGATTTTGGGGGGGTGAGTGGCCGGTGAACACCGGTGTTATATATTTTGAACTTGCCAATGGATGACTGCTGGGGCCCCCAGGTACCTGTTAGATCTTCGTCCTCAGACTGGATCTCGTGCAGGCCGTCTCTGGGGCGATTTCGGCAGACTGCTGCAATGTGGCCTGTTTTCCCGCAGGCCCGACATTTGGCCATACAGAATTTGCAGGCCACTCTGGTGTAATTTCTGGGGTGGGTTGTGCCGCATCCGCAGCAGGTGCATTTGTGTTGTGTCATTGGTGTTGTTGGTTTCTTCTGGGTCCTTTTGCTGTTGTTGCGCCCTTGCCGTTGTTGTGGCATCTGGTCTTAGTGAACCACGTTGATGTTGGTTGTCTCGTCCCAATGTCCGCTCCCATCGTACATAGCATTTGCTCAGTGCAGGGCCCCTCCGGTAGTCCTGGGTCTAGGGTCACTCTGATCTGCACCATCATCCAAGTCTCTGGCCAAAACCTCATCCTGGTCCTCCTGGAAGGTGAGATTTGGCTTGGCACAAAGTTTCTGCCACAACCGCTTGTCCCAGAGGCCAAAAATGACCTGGTCATGAAGCCTCTCATCTAAATTTGTGAATTTACAGAGGCGGGCGGCTTGTCGCACCCCCGTGATAAAATCTGCCACTTATTCGCCTGGCCGCTGATCACTTTTTTCAAAATGGAATCGCCAGGTCAGCTCAGACATTCTTCTGTTGAAATGCCTGTTCAGTTTTTCCATGAGGTCGTTGCACGTAATGGCTCCAATGGCTGTTGGCACGCACAGTCCAATGGCCAGATCGTGAACGGCTGGGCTGGTTGTGCACATTAGAGCCGCTACCTTCATACTGTCCTCCATGATTCTGTTCACCCGTATGTAGAACTTGACCAGACTTAGGTGTGATTCCCATCACTCGGGACACCTTGGGTCAAATGGCTGGATCTGATCGAACTTTGCCATGTTGCGTCTGGTCCTGCAGATCCTGCTTCGGATAGCCCTTAAACTCAATAGCTGGGGAAGATGCCTCTTCCCCCAGTGAGTAATGCGGGCCCTTTGTTAAATCAGCTCTTTCTGAAGCAGGATCCCACCTTCGTCGCCAGTAAAGTGTAGTGGGTTAACACACACAAGATGACGCCAGGCAGTGAATTCAGCTCTTTATTTGTAGAGAAGAACCAGCAACAAAATGGGCTGCCTGTGCCCTTTATATACTCTGGCTGCTGAGCTGACAGCCAATCAATTTAACCAGGCTTTCCCGCCGAAAGCTGAGCCATGCCTTGCGGCAGTTATGTACAGCCTCTTCTAGCTGTCATCTGTTAAGCTATTGCTTAAATACAGTGCACACTCCAATACACAGCACAGAGGAACTCATGAAGGCTCTCTCAATATCAGATTACTGCTCCAACATTGCAATAAGGGCAGGGGTTATGCATCTGTTCTTGTCCTTCTTGACTTGTCAATGGTATCCTTCTGGATTGGCTCTACAGGTTGGGAGTGGGTGTCACAGTATTGTGCTAGTTTTGTTCTTTTAGGCAGGGTGATTACCAGAGCCAGATTGCAGTTATGTTCTGAATAGGGCCCTGGATAGGCCCATGGTTGTCATGGTGGTTATGAACTCCTATGCTATATCAGACCCCCACCACCAGGGAAGGCAAATTTAAGTCTCTTCAAACCATAAGGCTAGGAAATGCCACCTGCCCACCATAAATCAGCAGAATATTTTCCAAATTTTGTTTAGTTTTGTATTCCTTTAATCAGAGTTCTGCAAGATGGTTTCCCAGGCAAACTTTGAAATCAAATCCCTCTGTTCACTCTTGTTATCTTGTTATTTTTTCCTTTGTATGGAGAACAATGGGGAAATCATTTCGATTGTAAAGCACAAATGCAATCTTTACATATATATTACATAAGTTAGGCAAATAAATCTAATAAATAAATAAATAAAAACCTCTTGATTTGCAAGCCACATCCGTGTTTTATCATTTCTACAATTACACCATCTACACCTGCAGCCTAACCATTTTTCAACATTTTGACAACATACATGTCTTACTAATTCATCCATAAATTAATTGATATCATGGGTTAGGATGCTGAGCTTGTCAATCAGATGGTCGGCAGTTTGGCGGATCGAATCCCGAGTGCCACATAACAGAGTGAGCGCCTGTTACTCGTCCCAGCTTCTGCCAACCTAGCAGTTCGAAAGCATGTAAAAATGCAAGTAGAAAAATAGGGACCACTACGGTGGGAAGGTAACAGCGTTTCATGTGCCTTTGGCATCTAGTAATGCTGGCCACATGACCATGGAGACATCCTCGGACAAGCACTGGCTCTTCGGCTTTGATGAGCACCGGCCCCTAGAGTTGGAAATGACTAGTACGCATATGCGGGGGAACCTTTACCTTTACCTATAATGAAAAAGTAAGAATGTAATGATTTCCCAGGAAATGTATTCAGGAATTTTGAAAACATATGCTTAATGATGGCCACAATAAATCATTATCTTCTATACAATGATGACTTTTCAAAGAGAGCAGGTCCTTTAACAGATTTCTGCTTCATATTTCCATACTTTATTTTTCCTGTATTTATAATGGTTATAAACAGAGGATTTAAAACAAAAAAGAACCTTCATATAGAGAAACATTTTTGTTTGTTTGTTTTCTAGATGTGTTGCAAACTAAAAAAAAAGAGACAGGTGATAAAATATAATAATTAGCACATGAAAACAGTATGTAAATCACCACCGAATCCTAGCATAAGCAAATTAAAATGTAGAAAACGAAGCCACTGAAGTGTTAAAAAAACTCATAATTCTTTCATTCTGTCCACCAGCCTGCAGAGGCATCAGTTTTGGTCATCCACTTCTTCACCTAAGTTCAGCTAAGTTACTTCAGTCTATATCCTCAAAGAACAAAGGTGATAAATTAGAAGGGTGCTAACATCAAAACCACGATAAATGTTTATGCTGCCATTGACAATTTCCCACGAGACAATCTTCTGGAAACTCTTATCTGAGAAGAAAATGAACCACTGTAACCCAGGCCTTTGGGATAGATGGCTCCAAAGCATAGACTGGTCAATAGCACAGAAAATTGCATATCAATATCTAAAGAGTTCTAACTCAACCCATTTCAGATTCTTACAAGTTAAAAATCAGTGGCAGCATGGCACAGAATAGCATGCCTCTGGAGTTCAGGTGTATTTATTATAGTGTGTATAGTGTGCATTTATTATAAGTAGTAGGAAAAAAGGTATTGTCTTTCAAAAGGAAAGTGGACTTTCTTGTTTTACTTGAAGATGTTTCGCTTCTCATCTCAGAACTGAAGTTCAAAACTGAAGAAGCTTCTTTGTTGAAAAGTGACACCTCTTTAAGCAAAACAACAAAGTCCAATTACCTTTTGAAAAAAAGCACCTTTGGAATAACCACGACCTGGATGACTGAGAAGCTCCGTAGACATAAGTAGTAGGACTTCTGAAATTTAAAGGAAAGGCTGTTAGTTAACTTTCATATTTTTTTTTCATGAACATTCAAATGCAATAGATCAGAGATGTCAAACTTGTGACGTCACGTGATGTTGTGCAACGTATCGGGACAGTTTTGCCATTGCAGGCAATGGGGTGGGCGTGGCTTCTGCATGACGCATCCGGCCCATGGGCCGGCAGTTTGACACCCCTGCAATAGATGCTTCAGTTTTCTAACAGAGTTATAGAATTTGTATCTTTCAATGAAATTGTATTGAGAAAAGTTGCAACCTCACCTAGTGACAATAACTAGGCCATTGCCCTGTTTGAATCTCATTGACAATAAAAATCTAGATTTGATATCAGTTACAAGCCATATCTTAGTCCCTGAATAATAAACCCTATGCATATTTTCTAATGGGTGATTCAGTTTGATTCAAACTGTTTAAAGGCATCAGAGCCTCTCTTTGAGAGAGATGGGCAGTTTAGAAATATGATAAATAATAAATAAATAAATAAATAAATAAATAAATAAATAAATAAATAATAAAAAATATTTTCAAAATGATTCAGAGAGGTATGTTTTATTTTTGCAGTATATCAATCATGAAATTTTGGTTCCATATATGGAGAAAGGGTGTATTTGTTTGTGAATGTATGTATGTGTGTATTTTGGAGGCAAGGTTTGAATGGCATGATAGTGATATGAATAGCTAGCTACTGAGTTTATCACTTCCGTATACCATGCCTATCAGAGTGCTTGGAGAAGACCTGCTCCCCTATATATATCTCCCTCTTACATATAATTTATTGTGGAAGATTTTTTTCTGGTAGGAGGAAGAGGGAGAGAAAGAAATCTACTATTATTTTTTGTGTGAGTGCCTCTGGTAGCATTTTTGCTGTTCAACTATCACATATATAAGACTGTTTCTTTAACTGACGCTCTATTATATTTGCAGTCTCAATAGCAGATACATTCTCACACTTACACAAGTGATACACAACATTTCATTCCACAGCCAGTGACTCATGCAACCAACCCAGTACAGCAACAGGTCAGAGAACAGTGGATTTTTTTTATTTTTAGTAGAGCCTTATTTTTAAATAGTTCTTGAAAGTAGATATTTTTACAACGGAGTAGAAGACTTTCTGTGATAGCTTGACACATTTTTTTTTAATTTGGAGGCTGCTTTGTTATCTTTCTTTAAAGATGTGAGGAAATTTCTCAATTCAAGATTGGATCTCTCTTTGCTAAACTTCCCTTCATTTCATCTTGTCTTGACCTTAGGTGCTTTGGAGAATAGGTTGACCCCCTCCTCTCTGTAGTAGCCCCTCAAATATTCCTTCTCTTTGTTAGATAGACATTCCCAGTTCTCACAACCATTCATCATGCAGTCTAGACTCCAGTCCCCTAATCATCTTTGTTGCTCTTCTCTGTACTCTTTCTACAGTCTCAACCAGTGGTGGGATTCAGCCAGTTCACACCAGTTCGGCAGAACCAGTAGCTATTTTTTTGTTGTCCAGGCCGAGAACAGACTTCTGGAAGCAGCATCCACACAGAGAACTGGTTGTTCACATATTTGAATCCCACCATTGGTCTCAGCATCTTTTTTGTCTCATGGTGACCAAAACTGGATGCAGTATTTCCAGTGTGATCTTAAAGATAGAGATTTTGTCTCTTTTCCAGTCATTTAGAATTTGTGTAGTTCTCCATTTTTCTAGGGGAAAAATGTTGTTATTTCCAATAAATATTGACTCAAAAGTGGGAATGGGGAAAAAAAACCCCTCTTAAATCCCTCTTTTTTAAAAAAACATGTTAATATATTTCCACAGTATTAGAATTCTGGTGAGTAATTGCTATATTAGAAGTTAATGCTTAATGAACTGCAAGTTAATGAACTAATTATGTATGTGTGTGTGTGTGTATACATGCAAAACATACTGTATATGTAAAACATAAAACAAAAGAAAGTAAAATACACTTTTTTGAGTATCAGTTACCTTTTGGAGATGTTAGATGGATGGATGGATGGATGGATGGATGGATGGATGGATGGATGGATAGATAGATAGATAGATAGATAGATAGATAGATAGATAGATAGATAGATAGATAGATTGATAGACAGGCAGACAGGCAGACAAAGATAGACATATTCACTATGCTTCCTTTGAAAGATCACCATTTTTTTAAAATAAACTCTCCCAGCCTTATAAGAGGCACAGAGAATGGAGATGAGACTCTATGAAAAACAGCACTTGACTAATCGTCCGTGTGAAAATAATGGATAAAAGAGGAACTGCTATTACTTAGATCAGGGGTAGGAAACCTTGGCTCTTTTATGACTCATGGACTCCAACTCCCAGAATTCCTGAGACTCAGGAAGTCCATGAGTCATAAAAGAGCCGAGGTTGCCTACCCCTGACTTAGATTATCATTTACAGGTGTGGCAATGGAAATGAAAAGTCCAGGAAAGAAGAGGAGACATATTTTGACTTTTATACGTTCTTCTGATAGAGTTCTGTCTGCTCTAATGTAAAAGTTTCATTCAGGATTTCATCTAGATGAGAATAAGAAAATAATCAGGTTGGAAAAGACCTTGGAGGTCTTCTAGTCCAGCAGTCCCCAACCCTTTTGGCATTAGGGACCATTTCCATGGAGAGAGGTTTTTCAGCAGACCAGAGGGGGTGGGACTTCATCTGCTACCTGCATCCCATGGATGGAGCTTCACTTGTTTGCGTGGACCAGTTTCTGGCATGCCACAGACCAGTAGCAGTCCACAGACCGGGGGCTGGGAACCCCTGTTCTAATACAACCCCCTGAACAAGTAGCAGACCTGATACCATTCTGGTTGTCCAATCTCTTCCTAAAAGAGAGAAGACAAACCATTGCTCTAATTAAAAAGAATGCAAACAATGAAAGGACTATTCAATACACATATTTTGAGTGAATATGAGATGTATGTTGAGGGCAGGTTAATTTGATCTGCCTATGACAGCTAGATCTTTGAGTATGGTTGGAAAAATCCAACCTTAGAAACTTTGGATCTAGAACTGCTGTTTGTTCTCAGGGCTTCTCCTCTGAGCAGAACAGGGGTCTCGTCAAAATATGACTTGGTGTAGAAATGAAGCATGCATAAAATGAAGGCAATTCAACCTAAGTTTGTGAGCATCACTACATCACTTGGATTCTATCACGAGATCTCAAACCCCTATCCTCTTTCTATCAAGAGTCTTCCTTACAATATTTACCATTTTCATAGGCATCACCCATCAAACAATACAGTGAAAAGTAAATTATGTTTTCCATCCTACGCCATCCCATTTATAAATTCCAATTTGTACAAAAATCACTGTGCTACCAGACTAACATTTCATATTTAATGTTACAGCCAGTTTCATCTAACTTTATTCCCAAACAATAACTTTACAGGCTCGTACTTTTTTCTTAACTGAAAAGTGGGGCAGGATGGATCAAGGTTTTGGTAACGATCTTTAAGTCCTTACATGGCATGGGTCCGGGATACCTCAGGGACCACCTGCTGCCGGCGTCAACTCCCCTCCGCCCTGTGCGTTCCCACAGAGAGGGCCTCCTCAGGGTGCCGCCAGTCAGGGAATGCCGACTGGTGGCCCCCAGGGGGAGGGCCTTCTCTGTGGGCGCTCCGGCATTATGGAACCAACTGCCGGTGGAGCTCCGGATGGCACCAGACCTCCGAACTTTCCGTCGTGACCTGAAGACCCACCTATTTGAAATAGCTGGTCTGGCCAGACGGGGATGGGTTTTAATAGTTGTTTTAGATTTGTTCACTGTTTTTAACTGGGCATGGGTTTAATCTTTTTTTTTAATTTTTGTATTGTCTTTTTTATATATGCCCTGTGAACCGCCCTGAGTCCCCACCAAGGAGAAGGGCGGTATATAAATTAAATAAAACTATTTAAACTATTTAAAAACTAAACCTAGATACCCATTTCTTTGAAATTGAACAGACTTCTTCCTTTTAGAATTTAGTGAGTCTGCAAGTATCATCATGTTATTTTAAAAAATAAAATAATATTTTAAAAGAGACTTTTGACGATCATCAGTGAAAGTCAAGCTCTATCGAAGTTTTGCACTGGATTTGTGACCTAAGTTGAATAAATGTCTTTCTAAAGCTAGTGTGAGTAGTTTCTGAATTGAATTTCAAAGTCAGTGTGTATCCTTAGCATTTAATTAAAAAAATGTTTTCACTTCATGATTTTATTTTCTGTTTAAGTTGTTTTAATATTTGTTTTGAATAACAAAATGTGATCCATAAATATTGCAATACATAATTAAAAGAGTTATCTTTATGTGTAAAAATCCATGATTAGGGTCACGGTTAATTTTCAGAAGAGAGAAATAATTTGATCATACCCTAAATATATTTTCTTAAAATTTTAATAATCTCAGTCATTGGCAGTGCCTTCTAATCTTTAATAAAACTACTAGCTCATTATGATATTCTGTTCTGTTAAATATAATTGTTCATTCAAGAAAAAAAAGGTTCCCATCTGTTGTTTTTGTCTGTGCACTTTCTCCTTGAATCATTTGCCCTTCTGTTGTGCCAAAAATAATTGTACTTAAACTAGCTCCATAATGAAATGATTGTGTAACTCACCACATTGGAATTTCTTTCTCACATACGCAGACAGACACAAAAATCTCTACTGTTCTTACATTGTTTTATTATCATGCTAGAAAAAAAGATATTGAGCTTAATCTCTGTTCATTAATCACCCAGGTGCTATTTCTCACATTTCAGGTGTGAAGAATCACCCAAGATAATAACAGAGAAGGAGACAGAGACAATCAGACTTGCAACCATGGTTGAAATACCACCAACTGTAATTTTCAACCAAGGGAATTTTTCTCCTGTTAGGAGTTTTCTGTGGGTGGAACCAACCTACTAAAGGAACCATGCCTTTCCTAGCCCCACAGCGGAGGGCTCATAGATTGGCAGGAAGACATTTCCTCCTTCCAAGATGGCAACTCTAAGCATCCCAAATTGTGCTGCTTGTTTATCTTCAAAGCTACTGGTCAAATTTCATATTGTCTTTCTTTCAAGTTCAGAGCAAGTTGGGTTATTTTTGGATTTTTTGTTTTCTTCTCTTTTTTGGCCTGTTTAATTGGTATAGATTTCCATTTTTTTCCCCTGGAATGTGCCAGTTTGATTTTCAAATTTTTTTAACAGTGCCCCTTGACTTGACTATGCAATGTTGTTCTGTTTTTATTTTTGGATATACAAGAACTTCTGTGATTCAGTTATGGCATATTTAGATAATCTGCAAGATGAAACCAAGTACTTCTCTTTCTTTAGCTTTGACTTTCGTATTATTTTGACCAAACTGGCTTTCATTTTTAAACTGTCCTATTTTAAGGTTTAGTCTCACATTGTTCTAGGGAACTCATTAAACCAGAGAGGGCAACTTTCCTATATGAAATGTGCCTCCAAAATGAAGCAAATAGATGCTTTATGGTATAAGGCTCATTAAATCCACACCTGACATTTAATAAGATAAAAAATAAATTGGAGAAAAATCCTAGTCCTTTTCTTTTTCAACTGTTTCTCTTTTTTCAAAACCCAGCTATTTGTTTGTCACTTTTACAAAAAAAATAATTTAAAAACATGTTTGAAACCCGGCAGCTCAAATGCCATATTGCTAAATGTCTTTTTCATAAAAAAAAAAACAGGGGAAGAAAAGATCTGCGTTTTCAAAGTTGCATACTGGTGATGTGATGTTGTAGTTGCCATAGCAACAATATTCTTTATTGAACTGCAGAGTAAATAGCTATGCACAATATTTGAAACTTATTAGCTCATAATTTGCAGGCTTTACATTACCTTGGCTTCCCCCCTCCAATTTTCCAGATTTGTTTTTAATTTAGAATGTAGACAGTCAAGTAATTTGCATGGCACAAGGTCCTATTTAAGGAGGAGGCAATATTATTTAGAATGCAAAGGAAAGTGAGAGCTGACTTTAAATACACAATGTAAATATGACAACTGTAAAACTCAGACCAGATACAGAACCAAAATTAGAACAGCTAATTCCAAGGCTCCAGTCTCTTAACAGTTGATGCCCGAAACTGCTCTGTTTAGTGTCCTACTTATACTCATTCCTATGGCTTGAAACCAATTTGAGCAAAAAAGTCATATTCAGTATCATGGGGAGAAACTATCATATGTTTCCAAATGTTTTACTCAACATTTGCAGTGCTAAGAAAAAAAATACACAGTTTGATCCACCAATGCTTGCAGTTGTGGTCCAGTAGAGTTCTGAAAAGAGGCTACTGATGCATTTATCCTGGAATCCCATGGATAAGATTGTTAAGGTCAAATGTACTGCAACCTCTTTTGGCATTAGTAAACAAGTTTTTTTAAAAAGGAGGTGGACCTGAAGAGCAGCTGAGTGAAGATTGCTTGTTCATCCACATTCTGTCTCCATTTTAGCCCTATTTGTGTTGCAGACAAATACCTTTATAAGGCCTTGGTGTGCTACCCCTTGGCTTTAGTCCAGACCACATGTTTAAGTGTGATTCAAATCAATAGGACCTAAGCATGTGTAATTGTGGGCTGGACTGATGCCAAAATACTGCCAACCTTGCAAAGATTTTTAAAAAGAAGAGACAGCTACATCTCAACATTTCTACTGTCCCCCTAAATTATTTTGGGTGGGTTTATCCATAAAAAATTATGTATTTAGATGACCAGAACTGTGACATTATTCCTAATAGAGACCAGTCTGTATAGGTGTGTTATCAGAATTTTCAGTTCTGTTGAACTTAAAATTTTTGCCTTTGGATGAAGAGAACTGTTATCCTTGCAATGCTACCATTTATATATGCATGAGCACGAGTATGGCACCACAACTGGCATATATTTTCCTAACCATTTATTTTCTGGATGAGTCAGTCTCAGGTTGAGGGTACTGATTCCAAAAAATAAATAAATAATAATAATCTGAAATGAAACTTGGAGTTTAAACCATACAGGCTGAAATCATTCCTACTGATTTTTTATGGAACTGATGTATATAACCTCATTATTATGGAACTGTGAAAGCTGCAGTGAGCTGTATCATGGAACTGCCATGGCAACAATTCCTTTTATTTTCCCCCTCCCCTCAAATTCTCCTCCCCCAATACCTTATTTTTACACAAGGCTAGACTAGAATACCCTTTAATTTTTTTTCTCCAGAGCAACAATAGGGTGGAACTTCTGTCTTTCCAAATATTACTCAATTAAAACTCTCATGAATCCTTACCAATGCTGATTATTGTTCAGAAACATCTGAAAAGTCAGAATCTCTCCATCCCGTTTTAAAGTCAATAGCAGGCCTACATCTTGGTATTTCTGATCCAGACTTTGTGGAACATGAGTAACAACTTTGCATTCTTGTACAGTTACTATTTAATTTCTCAAATTTACATGCTGCTCCAGTAGATAGACTTGAACAAGCCTTACCAACTTTGGCTTCACAAAGCAGAGTAGAAGACTCCTCTGCCACCTATGATTCAAAGAAATCCAAGAACCAATTTGAGGAAAAAGAGTTGCCTTGGTTAGTGGATGATTTGCTGCTGAGAGGAACCATAGCTACAGTGTGCAAGCCTGATGTGATGTTGTGGGCAGTGTATTGTATTTCAGATACCCATATCTGGAATGTGATAGACAGGCTGCTGAGATGGTTGAAATCTTAAGTCTATCTGTTTCAACACTGCCAAAAGGAACTAGGAATAGATTGCCAGAAATGATGAAGCCCTGAACAAGAAGGTAAAAGACCTTAGAGGACAAGTAGTGTTTTCCTCAGGCCTCCTAGTTAAGGGTCAAGGCATAAAATGAAATAACAATAATCCAGATGTCAACAATATAAATAGTGCCACTGCAAAGAGTTTGGGTTCCTAAACCATGGCTTCTGCTAACTATATGAAGGACTTCTGGCAAAAAAAAAAAATTATATCTCACAAACACTAGGAAAGAGGAATTCAGCAGTCACCTTGCCAATTTCATTCAGACTAGAACAAAAGACAAAAGATATCAAAAGCCAAGAATGAAATATTCTGTCAAGGACTGGGGCCAACAATGCAGGAGACAAAGAAAGAAACATGAGGGAGGGAAGGAGACTTAGAAATTGGCATGAAACTACAGCAGCAATACCAGTAGGGAGTACCATTTAAATCCTAGATAGTTGTATACCAATGGAGACAGTATGGAAAAGAAACAGAACATGATGTCTTAACACAGGAATCCAAACCTGTTAAGATGGCACAAATAACTGAAACAAACCTGGATGGCCAGAAATTATTCAAAGAAACAGATCATAATGTTGGAGTCAGTTCAGAGGAGGACTGGGGGTAATGAGGGGCCTGGAAACTAAATCCTATGAGGATGCTTAAATAAACTAAACATTTTTAACTTTGTAGAAGATAAAATTGAGGAGGGTAAGATAGTATTTAGCCATCTAGAGGATAATCACATATGTAGAAGAGGAAGTAGACCTGTTCTCTAAGAGCAGAACCAGAGCCAATAGACTGAAACTATAGGGAAGTACAAAATAGGTATTAGAAGGAAATCCTGATGATAAGAAATGTCAACTAGTTTAATGAAGAGAAGGGCGAAGGGGGACATGATAGCAGTGTTCCAATATCTCAGGGGCTGCCACAAAGAGGAGGGAGTCAAGCTATTCTCCAAAGCACCCGAAGGCAGGACAAGAAGCAACGGATGGAAACTAGTCAAGGAGAGAAGCAACCTAGAATTAAGGAGAAACTTCCTGACAGTTAGAACAATTAATCAGTGTAATAACCTGCCTCCAGAAGCTGTGAATGCTCCAACACTGGAAGTTTTTAAGAACAGACTGGAGAACCATTTGTCTGAAATGGTATAGGGTTTCCTGCCTGAGCAGGGGGTTGGACTAGATCAGACATGTCAAACACAAGGCCCGGGGGCCAGATCCGGCCCACGAAGTGGTTTCATGCGGCCCGCGAAGCCATCCTGGAAACAGTGAGGGAACCGCCCCTGCTGTCTTGGCCCTGGCCCAGAGACCCTCCTTCTGCCAGAGACCCTCAGATCTGTCCCACTCCTGCCCAGGCCTCCATAGGCACCCTTGATGCGAACGATGTAGAGCTGGCCATGCCCACCCAGTAGGCCATACGCACTCTAGCCACACCCACCCAGTAGGCCACGCCCACCCAGGCCATACCCACCCAGCCCCCTGAGGGCAACTGCAATGCTGATGTGGCCCTCAATGAAATTGAGTTTGACACCCCTGGACTAGATGACCTCCAACAACAACAACTACTTCTTCTTCTTCTTCTTCTTCTTCTTCTTCTTCTTCTTATTATTATTATTATTATTATTATTATTATTATTATTATTATTATTATTATTATTATTATCATCATCATCATCATCATCATCATCATCATCATCATCTATTGGGATACATTATTTCATGAAGTTCCCCTTAAAAAAGAAGTGGGATCTATTCAAAACTTAACAGATTCTGGACTGAAGATGAACTATTTATCACTGAGATACTATCCAAGATATATAATGGATGCAAGGCAGTCTACTCGGAGCACTCTTTAAAGACTACTCAGAAATAAATGGTCCAAAAGCTGGTGGTCTATCGGGTAATTGGAACTCAAGGTTTTGAACATATAACCATCAGCCCTACAAGGTGAACCAGATTAAGAAAATAAAACAATGCAAAGCCAAACGTGCTTCTTATCATCCTCTTCTTCTATCTTGATATGAATTTGGGGATGTCTGAGGTATTCCCAGGGCCTTACACTCTCATTTGGCCCTCTGTAATGTTTATGTACTCACTGACTTGAAAATGGATCTTTTCTCTTTTCAAGATTATCTTCTTTATTCTCACAATAACCTAAAATCTGTCAGTCTGGTAGTATTTAACACTTTAACTCTTTTTGACATATAAAATATTTCATGGCTTGGGACCTAAGGACCTGCAGCTCTGCCTGCTTCTGCCAGAATTTGCCTGACTTACTAGATCATCCAGGAAAAACTGCTCATAGTCCTACTTCTAAAACAAGAGAGGTGAAAAAGCTAGTATCAGTGTCTCCATGATGGTTCTTCTAGCCTATATTTCTGTTAAAGGTGTCGATAATTTTGAACAGAGTCTGGGTGACAACCTGAGGACCAGATTGATGGAAAGGTAGAAATGTTTCTGATTTCACTGAAATGGAAGATTCTGCTTAAAGTGTGCAATTCAAGCTTCGTTTCTGCTGATCTTGGCTATAGCTGTTACTTGCTGCTTTATTATTTCCAGTGCTTCCTTAATCTTCCTTGTTATTCTTCAGCTTCTTCTCTTTCATCTGCTCTATCTTGCTCCATATGATCTTAGTATGCCAATCTTATTTTCTAACAAGATCTTGTAATACTATTATTAGCATCATTACTATTATTACTTCTGTTATTATTATCATCTAGTTATGTTTTAAAAAATTCTTCAAAGCTGACAGTCATCAGATTTTGTTTAAGAGGAAAAAACTAAATCAGGATACCAAAAAAAATCCTTAAAAACTCCAAGGTAAAAGAATATTTTATGTTCATTTTTTTACTGTTACCATTTTTATACAGTTGCTTTACTTTATTATTACTAAATCCTTGAGAGTTTGGCTACAAGTCCTAATAAGAATGTTATGTTGTTGTTGTTAGCTGCGAAGTCGTGTCTGACCCATCGCGACCCTATGGACAACATTCCTCCAGGCCTTCCTGTCCTCTACCATCTTCTGGAGTCCATTTAAGCTCACGCCTACTGCTTCAGTGACTCCATCCAGCCACCTCATTCTCTGTCGTCCCCTTCTTCTATTGCCCTCGATCTTTCCCAGCATTACGCTCTTCTCCAGTGAGTCCTTTCTTCTCATTAGGTGGCCAAAGTATTTGAGTTTTAGCTTCAGGATCTGGCCTTCTAAAGAGCAGTCAGGATTGATCTCCTCTAGGACTGACCGGTTTGATCGCCTTGCAGTCCAAGGGACTCGCAGGAGTCTTCTCCAGCACCATAGTTCAAAGGCCTCAATTCTTTGGCGCTCAGCCTTTCTTATGGTCCAACTTTCACTGCCATACATTGCAACTGGGAAGACCATAGCCTTGACTATACGCACTTTTGTTGACAGGGTGATGTCTCTGCTTTTTAGTGTGCTGTCTAGATTTGCCATGGCTTTCCTCCCCAGGAGCAAGCGTCTTTTAATTTCTTGGCTACAGTCCCCATCTGCAGTGATCTTGGAGCCCAGGAAAATAAAATCTGTCACTACCTCCATTTCTTCCCCATCTATTTGCCAGGAATTGAGAGGGCCAGATGCCATGATCTTGGTTTTCTTAATGTTAAGTTTCAACCCAAGTTTTGCACTCTCCTTCTTCACCCGCAACAAGAGGCTCTTTAGTTCCTCTTCACTTTCTGCCATTAGAGTGGTATCATCTGCGTATCTTAGGTTGTTGATATTTCTTCCGGCAATCTTAATTCCAACTTTTGATTCATCTAGCCCTGCCTTTCTCATGATGTGCTCTGCATATAAGTTAAATAGGCAGGGCGACAGTATACAGCCTTGCCGGACTCCTTTCCCAATTTTGAACCAATCAGTGGTTCCATGTCCAGTTCTCACTGTTGCTTCTTGACCTGCATATAGGTTTCTCAAGAGACAAATAAGATGGTCTGGTACTCCCATCTCTTTAAGGACTTGCCACAGTTTGTTATGATCCACACAATCAAAGGCTTTAGCATAGTCAATGAAGCAGAAGTAGATGTTTTTCTGGAACTCTCTAGCTTTCTCCATGATCCAGCGTATGTTGGCAATTTGATCTCTAGTTCCTCTGCCTTTTCGAAATCCTGCCTGTACTTCTGGTAGTTCTCGATCCACATACTGCTGAAGTCTAGCTTGTAGGATTTTAAGCATGACTTTGCTAGCATGAGAAATGAGTGCAATGGTGCGATAGTTTGAACATTCTTTGGCACTGCCTTTCTTTGGAATTGGAATGTAAACTGATCTTTTCCAATCCTGTGGCCACTGTTGAGTTTTCCAAATTTGCTGGCAAATTGAGTGTAGTACTTTTACTGCATTGTCTTTTAAGATTTTGAATAGCTCAGCTGGAATACTGTCACCTCTACTAGCTTTGTTGTTGCTCAGATTTCCTAAGGCCCATTTCACTTCACTTTCTAGGATGTCTGGCTCGGGGTCAGTGACCACCTCATTGTGATTATCTGGGACATTAAGCTCATTCTTGTATAGTTCTTCTGTGTAATTTTGCCACCTCTTCTTAATCTCTTCTGCCTCTGTTAGATCCCTGCCATTTTGGTCCTTTATCATGCCCATTTTTGCATTAAACGTTCCCTTCATCTCTCCAATTTTCTTGAAAAGATCTCTGGTCCTCCCTATTCTATTGTTTTCTTCTATTTCTTTGCACTGTTCATTTAAGAAGGCATTCTTATCTCTTCTAGCTATTCTCTGGAATTCTGCATTCAATTGGGCGTATCTTTCTTTTTCTCCCTTGCCTTTCGCTTCCCTCCTTTCCTCAGCTATTTGCAAAGCTTCCTCAGACAGCCATTTTGCTTTCTTGCATTTCTTTTTCTTTGGGATGGTTTTGGTTGCTACCTGTTGTACAATGTCGCGAACCTCTGTCCATAGTTCTTCAGGCACTCTGTCTATCAGATCTAATTCCTTAAATCTATTTGTCACCTCTACTGTATATTCGACAGGGATATGATTTAATTCATACCTGAGTGGCCTAGTGCTTTCCCCTACTTTCTTCAGTTTAAGCCTAAACTTTGCAAGGAGAAGCTCGTGGTCTGAGCCACAGTCAGCTCCTGGTCTTGTTTTTACTGACTGTATAGAGCTTCTCCATCTTTGGCTGCAGAGCATATAGTCAATCTGATTTCTGTGTTGACCGTCTGGTGATGTCCATGTGTAGAGCCGTCTCTTGGGTTGTTGGAAAAGAGTGTTTGCTATGACCATCGTATTCTCTTGACAAAATTCTATCAGCCTGTGCCCTGCTTCATTTTGTACTCCAAGGCCAAACTTGCCTGTTATTCCAGTTATCTTTTGGCTTCCTACTTTAGCATTCCAATCCCCCATGATGATAAGGACATCATTTTTTGGTGTTAGTTCTATAAGGTGCTGTAGGGCTTCATAGAACCGGTCAATTTCACACATACATAAAATCATGAATGAAGTAAGAATTCATGAAGGAGCTATGCCATGCCAGTATCAACTCTATCCCAGATAGTTTACTATAAAGAATAATGTTGTCTGACACCCGTGGCTATGTGTTTGTCAATCTTTGCAAATAATTTTGTTTGAGTAGCATCTACTACAGTTATTACAATTTATTCTACAGCAGTACATAAATCACTATATAGGGTGAAAGTTTGTGTAGTACTCCTGAATCTCCTCCAGACTGTACAAAGTAGAGGTTTTCTATCCATGTGGTTATACGTGAATGCCAATTACAGAACAGTCCCACATTCAAAGCAGTGGCTTCAGAGTTCCAAAGTTGAATAATTAAAATGGTTGCTGTACTAACCTTTGTTGAGCATTTTAAATCTTTCCATATATCTATTTGCATATAATGAATCTTTAAGGTCCAGACAGGTGAAATACTGCTATGCTTCGGGGGAAAAACCTCGAACGTTTGGCCCGGGATTGGCCTAAAATATTTTGTTTCCTATGGGCAAAGCAGCAGAAGATTTTCCCATTCATTAAATTCTGAATTAGGTAGTTATGTGGTAAGGATAATGAGGAGAATCAGACTACATGTATGAAATGCCTAAGGAGCTTTCTTTTGTAGAAAATTGTAATTTGATATGCAAAAATCTCACATAAATAGCATAGGTTTACTAAAAGGAAAAACTACACCAATATTTTATTATTGACTTCTAAACCTGCATTTGATGCAGAAAGCATTTAATTAATGGAACTAAAGTAATATGAGGGACGGGGTGGCTCAGTGGGTTAGGATGCTGAGCTTGTCGATCAGAAGGTCGGCAGTTTGGCGGGTTGAATCCTGAGTGCCGCGTAACAGAGTGAGCGCCTGTTACTCATCCCAGCTTCTGCCATCCTAGCAGTTCAAAAGCACGTAAAAATGCAAGTAGAAAAATAGGGACCACTATGGTGGGAAGGTGACAGCGTTCTGTGTGCCTTTGGCATCTAGTCATGCCGGCCACATGACCACGGAGACGTCCTCGGACAAGCGCTGGCTCTTCGGCTTTGAAACGGAGATGAGCACCGGCCCCTAGAGTTGGAAACGACTAGCACGCATGTGCAGGGGAACCTTTACCTTTACCTTAAAGTAATATGCATGTACTGGTAATAAATTAGTATTTATAAGAAACTTTAACACAAAGGTGCCAGTTTTACCATTAAATACCTTTTTTCCATTGGTTATTTGCTGTATACTCAAAAGGAACATCTAACAGGATATTAATATAAGAAAAGTTTCACCAAGGAACTGAACTTTCTTTATCAAGGATTGTTTGACCAATGTTATTTTTGCCTCCTCAAGCTCAGTTTGTAACAAATCAAAGTGATTGATGAGATGTTTATGGAGATTCTCAGTCATCCAGGTCATGGTTGTCCCAAAGGTGCTTTTTCAAAAGGCAACTAGACTTTGCTTTTGCTTGAAGACATTTTGCTTCTCATCCATGAAGGTTCTTCAGTTCTGACTGAATGATGGAGAATGAAAGAATTTATATTGCAGTCATCTGATCATTAGCACTCTTTCTGAGAGCCGTTGAGGCCACTTGGAGGTTTAAGTGTGCCGTCAGGAACATCTGAATAGTGCAAATGGGTATGGAACCTTCTTGGAACTGCTGAATTTATAGAATTCTGGAACTCTGAACTGATTGGTCAGGTATTGCCCAACATATTCAGTCATTAAAATTGCTTTGTATAATTTCGTCTCAGCCAGATCACATTATTAATATTTCTTATTTATGACTAAAAATTACCAGCTGTTTATTTTACACACTTGTAATTTACAATTCTAGTGACCATTACATTCATACTGCCTGATAAAATTTTGAGTCATAAAGATAAGGTGTTCCAATTGGCCATGTCAATACATCCTTTAAGCTGTTGACTCAAGTTTTGATAACAATTGTTATGAGTTGATTGGATCCATATTTTTCATGGGCAGAATCATTCTCAAGACAGAAATATTCCTGTTACCGATATCCCCACTTTTCCCTCCTACTCTAATCATAAATGCCAATCTTCGCTATGGTTATGTATCTACTTGGAAGGGATATGTGCTAAATGGCCCTCAGGTGTAGAGATAAACTAATCAAGATAGTGATCCATTCTGTTAATGGAATTCCTATAGGATCCTATAGAGGCCTATACAATCAGCTATGAACATAGTAGCAATGAGAAAAGTAGAGCAGGATGGGCATGAATATGATTTAACAGCCAGGAAACTTGGTTCCAATACCTGTCTTTTAAAGTCATTTATTGCTATAAAACTGGCATACAGGAACTTGAATCTTGCATGTGGAAGAAAGAATGAATGATGCCTTGGATCTGGTGCCAATTCTGGCAGGCTTTTCAAAACTTTTCATGTGAGCACCCGCGACTGCCCTGCCACTCAGTGAAAATCCACAACAATCCTTTGTTGCAGAAATGGTACTATTTTCAGAACTTTGGCCATCTAAATTTCACCACATACACTGAATGTGGCTTAAGTGAAGATTTCTGTGGCATAATATTACTAAGAGCATTTTGATTTGAAAGATATATTCAACAAAATTGGAAACAGCTGTGCCAGAAACTACTTTTCTTCCATTTATAGTTTTGTAGCCCCATATTAACTTCATCCTTTGAGTGTGAAGTTACTTTCCTCCTCCTCACATCCAGATGTTTATAGAGTTCTTAAATAATCTTCAGCAAAATTGCCAAAGCCTACAAAAAGTCTGAACATGTAAATTCAACATATTGTTTTGTTCTCATCATGGCCTTTTCTGTATTAATGCCAGTCCTCATCAGATTTCAGATGTACTTTGCCTGACACAACTGCGAAATACTTTTCTGAGTCATCATTCATTTTGGGATGGACTCTTTTAAATTTCTTTTTCATCAGATATTTTCTGGAATTCTAAAAATGGTTCATGAATTTCTTTAGAGACTTCACAGAATGCTAAAATTAACTCATTGCCTTGGCACTTTATGTTAATTTGAGCACTTTATCCAAGTTGTTTTGCCCTCCTTCAACACATGGATTTCTACATCATATGAAACAAAATCATTAAATGCCTAGGGCAAAGCAGATGATTTTTTTTTATACAGATTAGCTTGAACTAGACTTATAGTGGCTGTTTTCTATAATGCATGAAAATGCATTGAAAAGTTATTTTTCATAGATTAAAGAATTCATTTTTTCTTAAATCATTAAACTCTAAAATTGGGACAAAAATGATTACAGTGTTAAATTGATGGTAAAAGTCTAGAAAAGTTATAATAATGCCTCTGGGATCTTCTGAATGAAGATTATATTGAACATTACACTGTTACATCCACATGCTCATGATTTGGTGGATCATGTCAACAACTTTAGGTTGTTGTAATCCTGGATTTATAAGGTTGACCTACTCCTTCAAATTATATAATTCCAAAAGGATTTTTTTCAACTCAGCTGTAGGAAATTACTTTTTTTCCCTTGTCTCTCTAAGGCTCACTTAATGTAATCTGAAAATTAGTACAGGAAAGCTAAAACATTTCCTTTTGAAACAGAAGTACACAAAGCCTTGGGTACTATACAAAAGCCTCCCAAAAGTGAAACTTCCCTCTAATTACTAGTACTACAGAAATAAATAATTATTACATATGTGGAAAGTGTTTGCATTAATTGCATTAAATTAAACCAAATTTAGATTTGATTTTTCTCTACAGATTTACTTGTCCTGGCTTTAAATACCTTTTAGAGTGAGGAACATGGCTCACTCCTCACATCCTAAAATAAATTGTGTACTAATAGTTTAATATTGTAACCCTGGCTGCTAATGTTACTTGTTTCATGGAAAAGATAAGAGCTTTATCCAACTTGCTTTGTCTTAATAAAAAATAAAAGGAATCTATATAGGTTCCCCAAATTATCACCTTTTATTAATGATACAGTTTGGAAGAAAGTGTATTTATTTATTAGATTTTTCCTATCTTTATTACATTATAGGTAACATTATTAGTAATATTTTTAATACATAATACTGAACTCTAACATTACTGTTATTTTGGCACAGATTTTTTAATTGCTGCAGATTTTTTATTTTGTGCAAGTATTCAGGTAATCACAACCAGAAATAGGTTCTCTCTGTCTCTCCCTCCCTCCCCCCCCCCTCTCTCTCTCTCTCTTTCTCAGTGAAAGTTATTTTGTTTCATAGCAATTTATCCATGTTGCTGAGTTCCAGAGTTCCAAAACAAACATTTTCATAGCTTGATATAAAACTGCATATTCAAACACCATATTTTTAAACAAGTTATTTTAAAGCAGGCCGGGCATTGGATTGTAACTCCTAGCATCTCTGGTTAGCAGTGCTTTTTTTGTAAAAGAAAAAGGTGCTGGAACTCACACATGTCATACAACCTGTCTTGCCTACCCTACAAGGTTCCATCCAAAAAAGGTGCCGGAACTCCGTTCTGAGCGTTCTATGAGAAAAAAAAAGCCCTGCCGGTTAGTATGGCCAATAATGAGCACTGCCAGAAATTGTGTTTCTGAAGATTCACCTGCTTCAAATGTTTTCAGATTTCTTGGCCTTGGCTAAAGTATTTGGAACTTGTTTAATTATAATGAACTCCATTGCTAGCTTGCTTCTTTTGTAAGCTTATTTTCACTTGCTCTAAAGACTTTGTCTTTTCCACTGGTGTACACAAGATGCTTTTGTGATCCTATTGACCTCCATACAGCAGTCAGACAGGAAATCTTCTCCTGGATGTATTGTTTTCCCTGATTTAAATTCATTTCCCTCTGTTGAAACAAAACTAAGCCCAGTATCCTTACAAAAGCTTTCATGGTTATAAATAAACCTCTTACTTGATATGTGATAGCTGCCTACAATCATTTAATCAGGGCATCATTATTATTATTTTTATTTTTTTCTCTCAAATAAATAGGATGTGGCATGTAAAATCTCTGCTCTCTCAGTAATAAAAACAAGAACAAAGTAGATAAACAATGAAACTGAGAAGCCTGGTATGAAGCAGCACCACAAGGAGCACAATGAAGTATTCTGAATCAAACTGACAGCAATGTTTGTGAAATAACGCAGAAGAAACATTATCCACCAGTTGGAGACTCTAAGAACTAGGAGGCACTTCCCTGCCTAATACTACTGAATATTACCTTTGAAACTGACATCACATGTCATTCTATCCTAAATCAGGAATTTTTCCCCCTCCCTTTAAATCTTTTTGCAATGGAGTTCCACTTGGCTTTTAATACCTTTTAGAAATTTGAAAAGTGCAGGCCAAAGCAGAAGCACTGTCTCTGCAGTTGTGCTGAATTCATGTTTTCCTGTGACTGTTTGTGGACTGCATTCATTCATAATAGAGAGGTTCTAGGAAGTTCCCTCCAAGAAGTGACCACAGAAAGCCACTTCATAGTTTATGAGTTAATAGGGTGCCATTATCAAAGCACAATTTGATCAAGTATATTTTCACTGCCATTCTAAGGATTACATTTCATACAAGTGAGGTAATTCTTTAAAAACTCAATTTAAAGGGCTTTTCAAAATGGCAGATGAAAGCATTAAAATGACTTTCTCCATCACTTTCTCTCCATCTAGGGTGGTCATGTACTATACATGAAGAGCTACTCAACTTCTTTCTAGTTCATGGATGTCAAACTCAATCACATCACATGACATATAGCGATGTTTTTTGCCTTTTTGGAGCCAGGGTGGGCGTGGCCTGTGCATGACGCATCAGGCCTTTGGGCTGTCAGTTTGACACCCTGGTCTAGTTTAGAAATAAGGAAATAATAGAAGCTGAGTATCAGCAGTTTAACACCTGAAAAATAAATTGAGCAAATATAGTTTAAGTTATACATTGCAGCTATTAAAATATATAATCTATACATATAGTACAGTATACGTAAATGTTACAAAAACTGATGTGCTCTCCATTAATCCACTGGGGAGCTAACTAATATACTTAAATCATACACACACACATACATACATACCTGTACATGCATGTACATGCGTGTAAACTAATGGCTAATCTGTACTAGAGTTAGCTATCCATTTTACTGTTATCTCTGAACCACTAGATTTAATTTAGAATTAGGACCAAACTTGTATCAGAGTTTAATCTGGATATCTTCAGATACACATTGTATTATGAATAAAGTTAAAAGAAAAAAGAAATTCATAAAAGAAATTCATCAAATTCATCAAACTCATAAGAGAATTCATCAAATTCATAATAGAAAAGTGTAAAAAGTGGATTCTTTTTTCTAAGAATCAGTAAAGTAATATTTGGCTTTAAGAGGTGACTTTTGGTGGTTTGAAATATATTCTTTTAAAAAATGGAATAAACCACTTCTTGTTTCAGCAAATATCCAAATCAGATTAGTAAAGTATATTTAACAAGGCTCCAGTACTTGTTTGTCAGAGTTTCTTAGATCCTTGTTTTGTCAAGAGATGGTGTTAAAAGGTATGTCCTAAATAAGCAAAGCAACAATATGCTTTTGATGTTGTTAAGCACAGATAACTTTCTTGGCAGTATGAAAATAACATATACAAGAGGTATCATTCCTCCTTGTTATATTCTTCTGAGTGGAATGTAAATGATCTTAAAAGGGTGTACAGATTCCCACTGACTTCAGTAGGATTTCACAATAAATAACTTTGAATGAGGTGACAATTTTCCTATCAATTGAAATTGTAGTAAAATTACAGTAACAAAATCAACCTGGCAGGATTGTGCAAAGATATCTATCATATATTACAAAACACAACTCTTTCTTGGAGTTTCTGCCTACCATGACATATAAACAACTAACTAGCTTTTTTTCCTTATTCCAGTGAAAATGAAAGAGACTCAGGTTGCCCACTTTAACTCTGTATAATGAAAGGAAAACTGTAGCAGTTTTTTTGACTACTTTTAAATCCCACTGATTTCAATTGGAAGTATTTAAGCATATGTTTAAATTGACAGCAATAGGCTAAAACTGCTATTTCATAATTGCAACTGAATTAGGAAGAAGTAAGCAATTCATTCAATTTGCATTTTGATGTCTGATTTAATCTTCCTGTACTAACACATGAACAAAAGATTTTGCTCTGTATTTTTCAAACTATCTGAATTACGTTGAGAAGATTGTTTGCAAAAGCTACTGAGAAAATTTTGTAAGGAAAACCTGCATTTTTCTTTACATATTTTTTTATCAAATTGATGGACAATTAAATAGATGTGGCAATTTGATGCCCTGAAATTAAAGTTGGAAAAATGAGACTTTGAGCAAAAGTGAACTTGATTAATTGATCCATCTCTGCACTGGGTATGAAAATGTTCTTCAAATCCATTAGGTTTATTATTATAATATGCATTTAATGTTGGTGTAGCCTTGTCACTTATCTCCATATTGAAACCAGAAGACCAGAAGACCTAGCAGAAACATAATTAATACCTAGGATCTATATTTATAGCTTTATAAGCTATAAAGTAGCTTTATAAGGTATAAGGTTACAGTGAGAGATGTATAATGCTTTGTTCTGATGAAGCTGCGAGTGAAGCACTCCTTGTTTTAAAGAAACAAATGCTCTCTTTTAGTGGGCAAACCTTTTTGATTACTTGTGTAGATTCCCTCCTTTCCCTCAATCCCTCTCAAGATTTTAGGGTGGAAAACCTCTACTGTAACCATATGAACATGCCCATTAATATCCAACATTTGATCTAAACATTGTTAACTGGCAGGTACCACATAAATAAATTCTACAGAATATTTTTCTAACCTGATCTTAAACATGAAAATTGCAAATATCACACAGTATAATCCTACTTGGGGAAAATCTTAATGAATTCAGTAGGCTTACTCACTGGTAAGCCTCTGACTGTAGCCAATTTACATCTTTAATACATAAGCTTTTTTGAGTCAAGAACTGCATATGAGCCTCATGATCTAATTCTAGGTTGTATATGAGCACAGCAAAGAAAGGAAATGTGATGGAAATGGGTCTAGAATAAATGCCTTACTTTTCTGACTCCCGACCATTAAAACATTCATCTCCAGATTCTTGCAGTCCAGATAGATTGACTGCTGGAAAGTCAGAACATAAATTATAATCTGGGAATGCTTCCAGACCAAGTATCTTCTTCTACTAGTGTTCATTTTTAGTATGTACATTAAAATTAATGGTTCTGGGTCAGAAAAAGGAGTGAGAATAAACCAATATACACCTATGTATTGTAGTCATACATGCTACAGATGGCAGAATTCATGGACGCTAATAATCAATACAACACCAATTTTCAGCATTCAGTGCCATCAAGTTTGGTGTAAACAACAGTGTTTGACATTTTTCTAACATTATTATTTAGGAAATTTATATTACCACCATTAATTAATTAATTAGACTTAGATGTTGCCCAACTCCTATGGACTCTGGGTGGCTCACAGCATCAAAAACAAAGCAACAAATATAAGATCCAGATAAAAATATAGCAATAAACAGATGGCAGATCCAGTCAGCATAACATACAGTATAACATCTCCAAAAAGGAACTCCAATCATCTGAGCCAAAGTCTGAGAGAAAAGCTAGGTCTCTAATTGATGGACTAAGTTTTTTTAAAAGGGGGGCATTGTGTAAAGATTTGTATTTTTTTAATGAAAGGACAATGAATCTAGCATGTATCGGGGGCATTGATAGCTATATACAATTTTTAATTTCATTTTTCAGACATCTGGAATCCTAAAAGGAGGCAAATACTGTACAATACCATCATCCATACACGGATTTGTGTGCCACTTTTATATGTGGCTTATAGCATTTGATTTGAGTTCATTGCTTTGATATGTCTGTGTCAAAGCAGCCATAAAATGTAATCAAAAGTTCTTTGAGTAGCTTGGTGAAAATTTAGGACCAGCATTAAGGGCATCTCCTCTGTCAGCCTAAAAGACTTTGAAATGCTCATTAAATGCAATGCACTCCACCCACATTATATCAGCACTCTAGGAAGACAAGAAAAGGTGTTAACAAGGGTAATTAGAGTGGGTTTGATGGAGTTAGAAGCTAAGGTAAAGTAAGTAGTCTTCTACTATAGATAGTTTGAGAGAAGCCAGTCTTATAATGAACCTGAATGTATGTCTGATCTTTGTTAGAAGTGTGAAAATTGAAAATGCATCTTTGCAATGGCTTAAGCGCCAAAGTGAACATTACTAGAATTATACCACAACTAAAATCATTTTTTATTCTGCCATACAGTGTTATACCAAATTACCAACACTTACAAAAATAAAACCTCCAAATCTCTTTTTTTTAAAATTCAGGCTTCAACTAAATTATACGCAACAATCATTTCTTTGACCTAGAATGTATGCACAATGCAAATCCTGAAAATCTGATAATATCCACAGCTGTTATATTCTGTTTATTTATTCCCGATTGGATAGAACAAAAAAGTGTACAACATTTGCTCAGATGTCTTCCACATCTGATAGACAACATGCAGAAGTGGGAGTTTTGTTTAAAACAAAACAAGCTGTTTGTCTTTCTATCCCAGTATTCTTTATCTGACTTCTGATATACCATTTCATCTACTCAAATTCAAAGTTCCTTCTATAAGTGAAAGATTGAAAAAATGGTAGTAGGGAGTCAGAAAGAAGATCAGTAAGAAAATTATGAATTAGAATCAATCTGAATTGAGGCAAACTGTATAAATACTGTATGCAATATCTAAAGAGAACAAAATAAACAGGAAACCTATGAAATTCTCTATGATACACCCAAGGCCATCTACAGGCAGTAGCCACAGCAGTGGCAGCTCATATTTGTGTAATTTTTTTTGGCTTGCTAACAAAGAATAAAGGGAGACAGATATGATCATTTCAAACTTATTTGTTCTCATCAGTCTGCCATACCCTTCTGAGATTCGAACTTGGGCCGACTGCATCTTAAGCAGTTGTTTTAACACACACGCACGTGTGTGTGTGTGTGTGTGTGTGTGTGTGTGTGTGTGTGTGTGTAAGCCTTGGCGTATTCAGGTCTTTTCCCATGTAGGATTGAGGGTGTCTTGGCGATGTTTTCACGAGGTCCAACTCGTCATCTTCAGGCTCGTGCTTCTGTGAGCGAAGCGTGATCGGAGCTGCCGTCTCTCTATAAATACTGGTGGGGATGCGTGGGATGCTGGCTTTGTTGCTGTAAGCGGATTGGTTGGCTGTGATGTTACATCATGATTGGTTGATGGGGTTATTGTTAGGGGATTAGTTGGCTGATTTGTAATATCCTGTGTGGCTGAGGTGCTGGCTGTGTGCTCGTTAGTCCTTTGTGTTGTAACGACCTGGGTAATGGGCTGTGTGCCTAGACACAGGCTGTGTGCCTGTGTCTAGGCACAAATCAAAGAGGTCTAGGGCACAATGTTTTTTTTGATGTGCTCTTAAAAAGAAGAAGAGCTTACTTCTGGTGATCCAAATGGCACTTGTCCATACAAGTGAGCTAGGCTAGTTTACAACCAGTAGCATATAAGTAGTCTTTGTAAATAGAGAATAGAATAGAATAGAATAGAATAGAATAGAATAGAATAGAATAGAATAGAATAACAACAACAACAACAACAACAACAACAACAACAACAATAATAATAATAATAATAATAATAATAATAATAATAATAATAATAATAATAATAATAATAATAATAATAATAATAATTTAATTTGTATACCGCCCTTCTCCCGAAGGACTCAGGGTAGTGAACAGGGCAATAAATACTAAAATACAAAGATACAAAAATTAAGAAAAGATTAAACATAATGCCCTATGCAATACAACAATAAATTACAATACATTAAAAACAATAATAAAACCCAAACCCATCAGACCAGGCCGGCTTGTTCAAACAAATAGGTTTTTAGATCACGTCGGAAGGAGCGGAGGTCCGGAGCTCAACCGGTAAATGGTTCCACAAATCCGGCGCACCCACAGAGAAGGCCCTCTGCCTGGGGGTCACCAGTCAGCATTCTCTAACCGGTGGCACCCTGAGGAGGCCCTCTCTGTGGGAGCGCACTGGGCGGAGGGAAGTTGATGCCCACCGCAGGTGCTCCCTAAGGTACTCCGGACCCATGCCATGTAGGGCTTTAAAGGTCATTACCAGCACCTTGAATCTCACCCGGAGAACAACTGGAAGCCAATGCAGCAAAGGTGTAACATGGGAGTATCGGGAGACTCCCAACATGACTCTCGCGGCTGCATTCTGCACCAGTTGGAGCCTCCGAGTGGTTCTCAAGGGCAGCCCCATGTAGAGAGCATTGCAGTAGTCTAACTGAGAGGTCATGAGCACATGAGTGACCGTACATAAGGCATCCTGGCCTAGATAGGGCCGCAACTGGCGCACCAGGCGAACCTGGGCGAAGGCCCCCCTAGTCACAGTTACTATATGATCTTCTAAAGAAAGCTGTGAGTCTAGGAGGACTCCCAAGTTGCGGGCCCTAACTACGGGGGGTAATGACTCACCCCCCATAGAAAGAGATGGAATACTCTGGGTTTCCCAAGATGCCGGTACGCACAGCCACTCAGTCTTGTCAGGGTTGAGCCAAAGCCTGTTCCTCCCCATCCAGACCCGAACCGCCTCCAGGCAACGGGACATCACATCGAGGGCATCACTGGGGTGGTTTGGGGTCGAAATAAAAAGCTGGGTATCATCAGCATACTGATGATACCCAACTCCAAAACCACAAATGATCTCACCCAGCGGCTTCATGTAGATGTTGAACAGGAGAGGTGAGACGACCGACCCCTGAGGAACTCCGCAAACGAGAGGCCTCGAGGCCAATCTCTGCCCCCCTGCCAACACCAACTGTGAACGTCCCAGGAGATAGGAGAAGAATCACTGAAGAACCGTGCCTCCCACTCCCAATCCCCTGAGACGCCGCAGCAGGATACCATGGTCGATGGTATCAAAAGCCGCTGAGAGGTCTAATAGGACTAGGACAGAGGAATATCCCCTGTCCCGAGCCCTCCAGAGATCATTCACCAGTGCGACCAATGCCATCTCCGTGCTGTACCCGGGCCTGAAACCTGATTGGTACGGGTCTAGATAATCAGCTTCATCCAGGACCAGAGGGAGCTGATGCGCCACCACGCTCTCAACAACCTTCGCAAGAAAGCAAAGGTTGGAGACCGGACGAAAGTTATTTACACAGCTGGGTCCAAGGCAGGCTTCTTGATGAGAGGTCTCACCACCGCCTCCTTCAAGACAGCGGGGAAACTACCCTCACTCAAAGATGCAGATATCACCGCCTGGAGCCAGCCTCATGTCCCCTCCTGAGCCGCGTAAACCAGCCAGAAAGGGCACGGGTCCAATAAACACGTGGTGGAGCTCAGCTTCCCCATAATCCTGTCCACTTCCTCCAGAGCCACAGGATCAAACTCCTCCCAGATAACATTGACAAAACCACTCATGTCCTGATCATCAGACTCTGCCCAGTCGGAGTCCAAACCAGTCCGAATCCGAGCGATTTTGTCCGACAGATGTTGGCTAAACTCCTCAGCAAGGGTTCCTCTCTCACCTCCTGATTAAGGAAGGAGCGGGTCACCCTAAACAGGGCGGCCGGGCGGTTATCTGCGGACGCGATGAGGGTAGCGAAGTAGTTAGACCTCGCCACCCTCATCGCCGCAAGATAAGACCTAGTACAGGATCTTAGTCGCAATCGGTCAGATTCAGACTGGCTGGATCTCCAACAGCTCTCTAGGCCCCGTCTCCGACGCTTCATCTCCCAGAGCTCCGCAGAAAACCATGGAGCCCACTGGGATCTGCACCGGGTCAGGAGCTGCAAGGGTACAACTCGGTCAAGTGCCTCCGTGGCTGCCTTTTCCCAGGCTTCCACTAAGGCATCTGCCGAGCTGTGAGCAAAGGAGGCAGGTGAGGACTCCAGTGCTGCCTGGAACCTCTCAGGGTCCATTAAGTGCCTGGGGCGGTACCATCTAGTTGGTTCAACAGGCCCACGGCGGGGAGTGGCAAAATGGAAGACCAGCCACAGGAGATGATGATCGGTCCATGACAGGGGCAAGACAATTGGGGAACCCCCACCAAGATCATCTAACCACCGTCCAGATACAAAAACCAAATCAAGGGTGTGGCCCCCCACATGAGTCAGTCCCTGAATTACTTGCGTCAGGTCCATGGCCGTCATGGAAGCCATGAACTCCCGAGCTAACTCAGATGATCCTCCCAGGGATGGTAGATTGAAGTCACCCAAAACCATAAATTTGGGGAACTCAATCACCAGCCCCGAGAGGATATCGAGAAGCTCAGGCAGAGCTGCTGCTGCGCGACTAGGCAAAAGGTACACCAGTAGCAAGCCCAAGTGCGCCTTGGGACCACATCTCAGGAGGAGGGACTCACACCCAGCTACTTGGACAATGGTGGTCTCCTGCAGACACAGGGTCTCCCTCATAACTACCACCACTCCCCCGCCCCTACCCTGAGCCCGAGGCTGGTGCAGCACCCGGAAACCTGGTGGGCAGAGATCAACCAGAGGGATACCACCCTCTGGACCCAACCAGGTCTCCGTAATGCAAGCCAGGTCCGCATGCTCCCCCTCAACCAGATCCCGGATGAGAGGAGCCTTATTGACAACAGACCTGGCATTCAAGTACACCAGCTGGAGCTCAGGTGGCTGCACATCCTCGCTCTCGGGACCTCGGGGCAGAGGGTCGGAGTGCCTCACCACTTGAAGATAGTGGAGATGCACTCCTGAATGTCGATACAGCCCTATGTTCATACACCTGCTGCCATTCCCTAACATCGTGGGAATAGGTAATCCCACGACCCGCTCCAGAGCTCCGGAGGCAACCAACCCCAGCTCCCCCCTTACATGGTCAATCCTGGGCCTTGTCTGAACAACAGTTGGTGGACTCCCCCCCATTTCCATCCAACCACGAAATCCCACCCCCCTCCCTAACCCCACAAAAAATTAACTAAAAAAGTAACCAGGGGCCTCTTATTAAATTTGTACAGGAGGCCCCTGTCCCTGCCCAGCCATCTCTCAGGGTCCCAACAATTGGGCCCTTCATCAAGAGGCAGAGTGGAAAATAAGGCGGGTCGCACCCAGGATGGGGGGGCACCCCTGAGGGCGAACAAAACTGTGCTAGAATAACTAAGGCACATAATGATTATCAAATAAGTCAGGCAAAAAAGGCAGACCCTAGATCAAACAGGAGGATCTTAAGTCAGAAGGTGGGTGTCCAGACTGCAAACTCAGCTCCACTGCCACTGGAACAGATCAACCCCCATCCTCTCACGACGGTCAGGACCGGGGAGCAGCATGGAGCACACAACCGGGGGAAGGCAATACCACCTAGAGCTCTCACCTCTAGGAAGGTAGCAGCTGGTAAATCTTAACCACTCTCCCACAGTGGTTTTACACCCGGGACCTTCCAAAACCATAGGGGAAAGGAAGGGGGGCGACAGGGCAAAAGAGTCAGCGAGTTAATCCAAGGCTTAGAGGCCTACAGAGTCACAAAATGGTGAGGAAAGTTCTGGTTACAGAGTTCTTCTTTGCATCAGGAAAGGACCAGGTGATAGTCGAACCAATAGAGGAGGAAACCAGGAAACCCATAGTACTTCCACTAGGCCACAAAACTCAGTCTAGCTGGTTTCTGGCGGCGCAAAACTGGTTTGTGCCTCCCAAACGTCCAAAGCACAAGCATCCGCACTCCACCACTGGGCCATGGTTGCCATACCACAGCGGCCGCGGCACTCCAACTCCCCTCGCCGCCAGCCACCCCGGACGCCAACCACAACATCTCCACCACTCCACCACTCCGACGCTGCTCCAAGCCACAACTCCATGGTACCGACCATCAGTCGGCCAGTGCCCCACAGAGCATGGCTCCTTCAAGCAGCTGGAAAGCTCTCCCGAGCACCGCTAAGCTCCGCCTAGTTTTCCCGGGCTCCGCAAAACTCCGCCGGGCTCCCGCAACACCATAGCAGCACCGACAATCAGCTGGTCGGTGGAGCGCGGCTCTTCCAAGTTCTTCCGGGCCTTCCACCAGGCTCCACCGGGCTTCACTGAGCTCCTGCAGCACCGACAATCATCTGGTTGGCACCGCACGGAGCGAGGCTTTACCAAGTTCTTCCAGGCCTTCCAGGCCTTCCAAGGCTCCTCCGGACTCAGCTGAGGGCCCTCCGAAGGTCCAGGGCTCGTGGAGCCAATGGCAAGCTGCACAGCCGTTCCAGGAACAGCCTCCAGCAGCTTCTCTTCATCCCCCGACCCAAGCCCCTTCACAGAAAGTAAAGGCATTTCTGTGAGACTCCCAGGGTCGCAAAATTGGCGAAGCTCCACACGGAGCTCAGCCGAGCACGTCCGCCATCTTGGGCATGTGCAGAAATAACTTTAGAGTAGAATAGAATAGAATAGCAGAAGGGAAGGGACCTTGGAGTTCATCTAGTCCAGCCCCTGCTCAGGCAGGAAAGCCTATACCATTTCAGACAAATGGTTGTCCAATCTCTTCTTAAAAACTTCCAGTGTTGGAGCATTCACAACTTCTGGAGGCAAGTTGTCCCACTGATTAATTGTTCTGTCAGGAAACTTCTTAATTCTATATTGCTTCTCTCCTTGATTAGTTTCCATCCATTGCTTTTTGTCCTGCCCTCAGGTGCTTTGGAGAATAGCTTGACTCCCTCTTCTTTGTGGCAACCCCTGAGATATTGGAACACTGTTATCGTGTGACTCCTGGACTAGTCCTTCTCTTCATTAAACTAGACATACCCAATTCCAGCAACCCTTCGTTATATGTTTTAGCCTCCAGTCCCCTGATCATCTTTGTTGCTCTTCTCTGTACTCTTTCTAGAGACTCAATATCTTTTTTATATTGTGGTGACCAAAACTGGATGCAGTATTCCAAGATACATTGAAACTAGATTGTGCTGGTGGTCAAGTAGGTCAGGCCAGATCTAGTCCAATAAGCAATCAGATAATGAATCCAGAGGAGAGAGAACTGACAGGACAAAGCAAAATCTGAGGCTTTTGATATGGCAAAGATGCATTTCAGCTCTGAAGAGTTTTTCTGAGCATTTTAAAAGGGAATGAATGCAACAAATAAACTGCCCTGAGCATCTATACAGAGTGCCCAACTAAGGCTTAGGAGCTCTACCATGCCTTTGTTATGGAATGGGAGAATAGCATTGGAAGGCAGAGGATGGTGGTGATGTAAAAAATGTTGCCCAGTGAATAATCAGATAAAAGGGGGAGGAGGCTATTAACTGAATAGTGGACAGAGAAGGAAATTGAGAAAGGAGCCATTCTAACTTATTAGATAGCAAAAAGTGAAAATATAGAGCTGTACTTTCTTTTTTCTTATTGAATATAGAGTTAAAAACACAGAAAACACAGTGAACATGATACAACCTCCCTGGCTTAAACAATACTATTAGTATTACCTTGTGAAAAGAAAAAGAAAAGGTCTCTTGACAATATAGCCTTGGTGGAGCAGTGGGCTAATGCCTCCTTAAGTAACACCAGCTGCCTGCAATTAGTGCAGGTTCGAGTCCCACCAGGCTCAAGGTTGACTCAGCCTTCCATCCTTCTGAGGTAGGTAAAATGAGGACCCAGATTGTTGGGGGCAATTAAGCTGACTTTGTAATAATGCCGCTGTGTGTGTGTGTGAAAGCCCTAATAAGCAGGCATATACATAGAATGAAGGCTACTGCTAAGCTTGTAAGCCGCCCTGAGTCTTCGGAGAAGGGCGGGATATAAATGGAATTAAAATAAATAATAAAAAATAAATAACAAAATAAACATATAGAATCTCTAGTAAATATTCTTTCGATCGTGTACATTATTGTTAAATAACTTTCAATTCTATCTTATAGAGAATACTGGTGTAAAGATTTCTAAGCTATCGACTTATCAATCAACATTTGTCCCAGCCTTCCTCCTTAACTCTAGCCATTTATACACTTCATTCCAAATTTCATAATAGCCTGTTTCAGTTTTGTTCTTATGTTAACATAGCCTTACAATAAAGTAGAATTAGTTCACCTTTTTAGGTTCCCTTCGTGGTCTGCTTGGGAAGCTGACAACCTTTTAGCTGGTTTTTCAGATCCACAAAATACACTTCTGTCTCCTGAATCTTCATCGGGCACCTTGGCCTAGGTGTAAGGGGTTGAACTTCTGAGTTTGAGAGATTGTCACTGGGTAAAGGTGAGGAATCCTGGGAAGTTGCTGTCTCCATAAAAGCCCAAGTGAAGTCACTGACTCCCAAATCCTTCTAGTTTCATCCTTCTTATCTGAGGACATGTCCTCCAACAGGGTCATAACATGTGGCAAGTAGGTTTGTAAAGTCAATATTTTATTTTTGATCGTCCACACATGGAACAATCCTTTCCACCAGCAGATACTTCTCTGGATAATTTTTTCACTGAACTATCTATCACATGTCAAAATTTATTTCCTGGTAAATCAGCAAATCTGAAAATAGTCTTAAGGCACTAGACTTTAAGAAGGAGTATACATAAGAGAAGGCCAGCTCTGCTGTTGTTTTTTTTTATCACAAAATGCAGAATATGCAATAACAGATATAGATTATGGTTGAAAATTAGGGAAAATTTCCCTAATATCCCTAAGCAGTGAAATCAGTCACCTTGGAGGATTGTAGCCTTCACTTTACTGGATGAGTTTCAAGGGGAATGGGGCTAGGCATTCATCAAAGATGCTTTAGTTTGGATTTCTAGAAAGAATAGGGAGTTATAAGTACAGACAATGTGACGAGTCTGCTCTAAATGTGGTTCTGCAGAAAAGGAAATAAAAAAAAGGGGGAAGCACTAAAGTCCCTTGTAATTCCTGTTCCTTCTGCGCCTCCATAATGTCACAGCCACTATTGCCATGATGACTAATTCATGATGCCTATGATGAAAAAGCCTTACAGTCAGCCGAATATAATTTCAGCATATCATAGCAGGCTTGCCACAGAACAACTACAGGATTATTTGAATTCTGATGGATTTTTTTTTAGTCATTTTACAGTGATTGAGACCAGGCTAGGAGACGGTTAACATCCTACCAATGTATACATTGGAACAAGTCATATAGCACATTTATTTCATGAAACACATATTTTCAGCTTAATTTTAAATTAGCTTTAAAGTGCTTCTATTTTAAGAGTTTGACATTAGCGGCAAAAGATTGCAGATAATTATAATTTTTACCCAATGTACAGATAATTTATTCTGATTGAAATATTGAAATAGATTTTAATAATAATAATAAAATCCTTGGTCAGATTTATGCCATAATGCTAAATATCCCTGGTTTATGTCCTCTGGAGAATTATTGCTGAACATGATTATGTTAATTATGACAGAACAACGGGATGGTTAGCAAGGATCTGTCAACTTGTTTTGTAACACTCAATCTAAATAATGTTTCTATTATGGGAATTGTAAGATTATCAAATGATACAGCAAATATGGGTTAGTTAATTACTTGTCTAGTGGCCTTGAAACCTAGTTCTAATAAAATTACTATTTTAGGTAGAAAGATTTTTCTTGTTTACATCTGGTCCAATCCTGAAAATCAGCTCATTCTCACTAACATTCTTGTTTGCTTAAAAAGAGTCATATATGTCATCCTTGACATTAAATTGGTATAAACACATTATTTATTCAAAAAATATTGTTCCTTTTTTTTAATACACACACACACACACACACACACACAATGTTTATTCTTCAAGGAACAGATATTCTTTTTTATCAGCTAAGGACCACATTTATGCTATACAAAAAATCCTGAGTTATTTTCAAGATTTTCAACCCATTATTACATGTGATTCTATGAAGAACTTTATTTCCGATTGCAGATCTATAGGCTGATTAAATGAATGATTTCTGAAATGGAAAAGATCTGAAATGCACAGACCTGAAAAAGTGATTCTGAATGTAGTTTTCATATTTGCATTTTTGAAATCATTCTTAAGCATTGACATTGGGCAGTACAAGAACGAAAGCAGGTATACTCAGGAACAGGAATTACATACCATCTAAGGATATAAAAGAAATTGGGCATGACATGATATAAAAATAGGTTTACAAAATCAGCTACAATACACACCACTATTAGATGATTAGCAGATCTTCATTAGCAGATGAATTTTGGTGTTATCTGATTTTTTTCTTATCAAGTATTATGTGTACACAGACACAAATATTTTCCAAAGGGAAAATGTTTCTGAAAATTGCAGTCATATTATTAAGTTAATATTCTTCATTTGATATTTGACCTGTAATATATTTTATTTTACTTCCTGATGAATAAGGAAAATTGACATAATAAAATTATTAGATCAGTTTTCTTTGAGGTTAAACCAATCAATTCCTTATAACTATATTCTTGGTTTACTAGGCACCAAATGATTTTTCCCTCGTTTAAAATACAAACCTTAATCACTTAGTAATAATATTACAAACCATTATTAGGACAGAAAATTCAGAAGAGTACAATAGGAATGTAAGATGAAAACATTGTCACAATGCTACAACACAAATTACACCCCTTTTAAACATGCAAGGTGATATCAACCATACTCATAGAAAAGGGTAAAGCTTCCTTTTTGATGTCACAATGCTGATTTGGAATATGTAACCCTGGCAAATTCATTTTACTGAATAAATATTTATTTATTTTATTTATTTATAATACATTGTATTATAACATTGTGAGTGAAAGTATTGTAATTGTCAAAAATTAGACTAATATTTCTGCTCAAGGATCTCAAAATGGTAAAATTAGGTCTGAAAAATACTATCTATTATCTTTAAGATAAGAACCTTGAAGAAAAGGCTTGTATTGGTTTATGTTCTTAAGCATTGTGCCATCTTTCGATGGGATGACCAAAAAAATAATGTAATAAGAAAACATAAAACATCACAGCAAAAGTATGTTTCTCAAACTGGGATAAAAAAGAGTCCAAAACAGAGGCTTAAAAAAGCAGTTCCACAGCCCCAAAAGCTATGTTACAGACAGGACATTGGTAAACCAGCAAGCCAAAAGCTTTCTGCAATGGGATAATCTGTACCACTCTTCCCCAATCTGTTCCTTCCAGAGAGGTCAGCAGTCGAGATATATAAAATCAAATAAACAGAAAACCCAGATTCAGAATGAGCACATTTGTAGACCAAAACACAGGAAAGGCACTAAGTTGGGGAAAGTGGCATTTCATTTGGTGAAAGGTCAACAAAGAGAATAAACAGGTCTTCTTGCAAAAAGAGGCTCAGAGGCTCTCTGCAGATGTTGAAAAGGTTATCTCCTGCATATTGATTGTGTCATTGGCATGACAGAGAAGTAAGTTTCACATCCAGACAGATCTGTGTGTGAAACAAGTCTTTGTCAAGTGCAAAAACAATACACAATTTAGCATTTCCTTTATCTTTACCTTGTGCAGTGATGCCATACTACCATCCCTTGAAAATTTGGGGGAGGAGGACAGGCATTTTGTTAACCATTAAGTGACAGCAAAACTCATATGCAAGCTGCCAGTTATGCTGAGCCTGAAGATTTCCTCAGACATTTATATAGTTACATTATTATCCAAATACCATATTGTCAGCTTTCATACTGGATTAAAGTGCTGGGTTTATTATGGGTGTAACTGTCAATGTCTCTTTGTAAATGTCTAACTATATTAACTCCAGTCCTAACATAAAGAAAATAAACAGAAACCGATTATGTTTTACTGTGATCAAATGAGTTTCAAGTAGCAACAGGATAGTACTGCACTCACAAAAATGCTTTTCTTCAGCCGGCCTTGTGTAACTCAATGCTGAGTTAAGGCAAGACAACCATTGCTTTTCCAGATAGCTTGTCTTGACAGGTTTTACCCAAGAGCAATCTGTGCAAGAAACCTAACCTTGTGGAAAGAAACACTAGCTTCCTCACCTGTTAGATTATTATTATAAAAAAACCCAGCCACTTGTTTTACTCAACTGTTTTATGAAACCTGTAATTCCTCATTTCCCAATGACTTCCTGACCCCATCTCCATCCTTTTAAATGAGATGCATTTAGGGCACATCCTGTAAAATGTGACTGCAAGCAAGCATGTATTTGCAAACATTTTTTATGGGTGAGTTTAGTTGTGTGCAGCATTCAAAATTGGATTTATCTCTGCATAATGGGTTACCGGTAAATAGTTTTAAAAGATCACTATTCAGTGATGCATTAGCCTGAGACTAGACCCTCCTAATTTCCACATTCAACAGAAGGCATATGAACCCTTTTAGATAGCATATGTATGCATGAGAGAATTGTGATCTCCAAGATGCTATTCCATATTCCACCCCATTATTTTAAGCTATTTAATCATCATCATCATCATCATCATCATCTCATCATCTTTATCTTTAGTTCTTTCTAATAAAGGACTGAGAAAAAACATTCCAATTCATTAAAAATTCATTCCTATGATAAAATGGGGAAGCATGGAGGCCATTTTCATTCTCTCCCATTAAGTCAATGTTTCTCGCTGTGTCAACTGCAATTTAAAAGGGACAGTGGTTGGTGGGTGATTGGAGAATGCTTTTCTAGATAGGTTTACCAAACTGGAGCAAAAGTACTGTATGCTGAAGAAGTAACATGACTATTCCAAAGATGAGGGTGAAGCTCAAGTGGATTTTTTAGAAATAAAAAGAAAAAGAAAAAAAAATAATCTGTTTGCCTTTTACCGGAAGACTAAGCATACCTTGAGGACACAAGGTTAATACATAAAATTCTGACTATCTGACCTCATGTTCAATGTATAGAGAAAATTAGATGCAGATGGAATGGTGGATGGCCTTGAAGGACAGGAGGAAGAGCTGCTACTAAGGCAATGGTCAGATAAGTGGGACTCAAGCCCAGGCCAAGAAAATAACCAGAGAACACATCTCAGATAAGCTTCTTTTCAGTTCACATGAAGATAAAGGGAAGGACTAGGAATCATATTTAGACTAGCAAGTTTGTGTTACTATAGGTTTACAGTAAAAGTAATATTGATCTATATTGGTTTCCTAGGCTAGTCTATCATGAAGGGTTCACATTATGTCAGAGGGAAAGAGGGAAAGGCTATGGGAAAGCAGAGGAAAAAAATATATAAGAATATATGCTCAATCTGATTTGTCTGGTAATTTCTCCATTCCAGTATTCTGCCCATCTACCTCCTTGTTTTCAGGTCCCTAGTAAACCAAAATACCAATTTGGCTTTGTTAGAAGGAAAAGGATGCTTAGGAAAAATGTCAGTTGCCCAGATCTTCTCCACAACCCATAGAGTGGCCAAAGTTTCAACAGTAGTATGAACAAATGAAGTGGGAAATTCTTCAGGTATAATTAGAACTAATTGGCATATCTACTGCTGCAAAGATTTATAAGTTACCAGTATAAAACTGACGAGTCTTAAACTGATTGTTCACATCAACTAAGTTTCAGAAAATGCCTCCAAATCCAAATGATCATCTCCAGCTGAAAAGAATACCAAATCCAGCATTTGTTCTGCTAAATGTATAGGCTGAAATAGGATGACTCCATTATTGTCATGGTAGCCACTCCTGACTGGCCAATCTCAGAGTGTATATTGCATTCCCTTAGGAAAGAAATTTAGAGTGATGTACATCCACACTAAAAATCAGTACAGCTAGTTCAGGAATAGAACACTGTGTTCAGCAGGGTGAACACTATGCTATTGTGACAGTATCCTACACTGCTCTGGCCATCTAGATAGAGTAATAATTGAAAATGGCAGAATTCTCCAGATAAGGTTGTGGCCATTCTGTCTCCCTGACTTCTATAGCTGGTTGCAACCCAGAGTTATCTGGTAAGCAGAATAGTCTAGTAAACCTCTCCAAGCCAAGTTTCAAGATCAGAATCTTTATTCAGGAACTGGTCTGACATTAAAAAAAAGAAGATCTTGAGGTTGGATATGATTACCGCCACCATTCTCAACTTGTCTCTGTTGATTAGACTACAAAAAGAAATGGATGAGAAGGAAATCAACAGCCTGCCCCTTCTTTCCTTGACACAACTGCAGTATCTTGCAATATCTTTTCCTGTCAGTTATTCTCCCAAAGCATCCATTCTCATAGATGTTGCCTCTTCAACTAAAATCTTAACACTTCATAACTGTATTCTTATAAGGTTCAGAGAACATATGATAACATCACTGCAGGCAGATTTCAGATAGGCAGAACTTCAACACTCCTGGTTCTGCAAAGAAGGCCAACAGGCCAGAGGTTATCTTCCCAGCTTTCCTCTGAGTGCTTGCTGTTATAATTATTTCTCAGTTGATTGCAGCTTTTATGATAAAACACATGCCTATTGTAAGAGTTGAAGGAGATAAAGCAAGAATCTCTGATTCACTTGCCAGAGAAAGTCATTTTGTAAACAAGAGACAGATGGTAAAAACCCTTAAGACCAGGAAAACAAGTAGCCACACAGCTGTTGAATTAAAAACAGGAGAAAAACTAACATAGATAAGGGACAGGATTCCTGTATGTTTTTTTTAATGGAGAATTTCTTGTATTTATGTCTTTATCATTCTCTGTAATGCATATACCTACTTTAAATCTGATGGGACTACAGGGTGGATAAGGAAGTTAACTGATGTACCCGGTGTAAAATCTTGACACCTATGTATTTCCTTGTTCAGTAATGTTTATCACATCTCAACACTGCCAGAATCTGTGCAACATAATTCCTTACTGTTTAAAAACAGAATTCAGAGTAGTTTATAATTTAAAATGACATATACACTGAAAAATAGAAATTATGAATACTACACAACAAGCACCATAGTCTTGATAGTAACAGTGCAAATCCATATAGTGGAAGAATTCAGACAACTATATATTAAACTGACCTTTGATTATGCTTGCAGCATTCTGGCCAGAATGCACCAAAACAAACCAATGCTGTATGCTTATAATTAATTGGGAAATGCTGCATGTGGCATGAATATGACTAAAGCTGGCTAAAAAGCATTATATAAATATTTCAGTTGATGAAAGCCATGGACAGTGAAAGTCAATGTTTATGCCTGTGAATAACATAAGATGGAAATTAAAATTTGGATAGTGAGAAAAGTATATATAAAAAAATGGAAGGAAGGAAATGAAACTAAAAGTAAAAGGAAGGATTTATGTATCCTAGTGGAGATTATCTGATCTTGAGTAGCAAAGTTAATTAATATGTGATGAAACTGAAATTTTAGATTTAATTATGAATGAAAGGGCTAAAATGTATGCAAATATGAGTTAGTGTGATCTACAGTTCTGTGAACACATATAAAAGTAGTAATGGATGAGAGGGAGGTAGATGCATCTTACAATCTAGTCAGTGGCAATCATGAAAGAACTAGAGATGGAAAAATTGTGTAACATTCTGAATGAATGAAATCCAGAAAAATGCTATTCTCTGATGGATATAAATAGATGTATGGGAATGAAGTGAGAGAGAACATAGACAATAATGGGGCCATTTGAAGACACAAACATAAATAAGAAGTAACTTTTCATAAGTATTGCTTAAAAATGTCTTTTTTGAACATGAATTTTAACCATAAATGTAGTTGTGTACTACACAAAGTAAAAAAAGGAAACTAAAAGAATACTGATTTGGTTATTTATGATGTAAAATTAAGATAAATATTAAAGGATGCAAGAATGATAAGAGTTATTGAATTGGACAACCAGTTTTTTGATAGTGTCAGTAGTGGATTTTCACACAAAAAAATTGGGTGTGAAAGAAAAGTAAAAGGAATTGGAGTGAAGCAGAATAAAAGTACAATTCACGCCTAAAAAGTATTGAAAAATAGATTAACACATTGTTATAATCTATTCCATGGAAATATATTATTGTCCCATCAGAATAATTGGGAAAATTAAGAAAGATTATTGAATTATTTTATTATGTGCCACAGAATTATGTTATCAAGTGACACACAAGCGTTTGGACTTTAATTGTTGAAAAGTGTGAAAAAAATATGGAATGATGAAGTGAAAGAAGCCATGGATGAATGGCTTATTCCTCTTTGTTTTCATCCACTGCTGCAAAGATTGAGGTTGAGAAAAAGCCATTATGTAATCTATATGCCAAGAAAAGGATAGTCACAAAGAATGTAGGGAAAGATAACAAAGAACACAATGGTTTTAAAAAGTAGGGAAAATGCTGAGTGATTCTGAAGAAGATACTTTACACAGGTAAAGTAGAAAAGAGAACATAAATGACTTATAAAACTTTTTTGCATAAATATAAAAATTGGTTGCTGAATGTGGAAAAGCGGTATATCCTATGATGTTAGTAAAACATGCATGAAAATAAGTGAAACATTACAAATTGATCATTTTATGCAGGAAATAAGCAAGGATGTACAATCTACTTTAGGCTGTTCCAGATATTTTTAGGTAAATATAAAAGGAATGCTACTGGTGATACCAGAGGTATTTGTTTGTGGCATGGATGTTTTATGCACTTTGACAATGCTATTATTGACACAGACAACTTGCAGTGGATATTAGAAAGTATGATGCAATGAGAATTTGGATCTGAAAAGTGCATATTACACATAAGTAGTAGAAAACTAAGGCAAGTAGATGAATTTATGCACCTTTAGAAGGCTGTTTACATCTAAACAAGTAAGCTGAAAAAAATTGTAAGATATGTAAACGCTGGTATGAAGGTAATTGTTAATGTGTGTGTATGATTATTTGTCAGATTGGTTCAGAATATGGGCACACAAACAGTGTTGGGCACTCCTTGTTTGTCCTTATCATACTGTTCTTGTGCTGCCTCCCAGTTTCTTTCCAGGTACAATTAAAAGTGATGGTTATCAACTAAAGAAGCCCTGTATGATATGGGGCAAAGTTACTTGCTAGACCATCTCTCCTTGAGGGTTTCTGACTCCCATAATCCTTGCTTTCAATTATTGCTATGTAGTAGGATTTAGAAAACATGTCTTTTTCACAGACACATTTCAATGTCTATGGAAAAGAAATTTCACTACACTGTGAAATACACTTCCCTTGGTGATTCAATGTGTTATGTACTGGGCTTTTTGAGGGAATACCATGTGGGTTGCTGGAGCAGCTAATGGCTCTCCAGCAACCCAGACTACAAGTCTCCTGTGCTGCAATTGGTTATCTCCAGGTAGCAATGGTTGATTAAAACCTAATAGTTGCTGCCTACGGGCTAGACTATATATTACGGCTAGTTGCAGCCATTTCCCCAGTACAGTTCCAGCAGGAAATAAACAATGAGTTACCCTGTACTCCGTTCTGCGTCTTCATTCCTGTGCCAAAGAACCTGCTATTTAACAGTGGCAACGAGGATGGGATTCTGCTTCACCGAATAAAGACCTGAAGTCTACAAGGGAAAGGCAGCACATGCCAGAGGGAAGAGGCATTTCCCCCCTACCTCTCTCAAGGTCGGCTAGCATGCTACACTAGTGACCTGGTGCTCAGAGGACTCATTCCCTAAGCCTGAAGCAGGATCTGGAAGAATGCAGGAACCAGCAAGGAAGAATGCCGAAGGTTGGCAAACTGCGAAAATTCAACATGAAACACCCGGAGGAATGGCCATCATATTTATCGCAAGTAGAAAACTACCTCAGAGCCAATCAGATCATGGAAGAAGAACTGAAGGCCACAATGCTACTCTGCGTGTGCGGCCCAGCAACCTTTGATTTAGCCAAGAACCTTTTTGCGCCGACACCAATCGAAGCAGTCTCCTACGCAGATCTCAAAAAGAAGCTAACTGGGCACTTCCAGCCCAAGATATTCAGATTACTGGCATAAACTGGACACAAACTGCAGACCTCACATAACTGTGCGAGGAATATGCGGATGTTTTTGATTCAACACTTAGAACATACACAAGCCCGCCTATCTCATTTAAGCTAGATCCCAATGTAGTTCCAATCAGGGTTAAGCCTCGTAGGGTCCCCTTTGCCTTAAAACATAAAATTGATTCCGAAATTGATAAGCTTGTAGAACAGGCCGTGTTACAGCCTGTTGATGGTGGGGAGTGGGAAACTCCTATAGTCACTCCACTTAAAGCCAACGGGGAAATTCGCATTTGTGCTGACTATAAATGCACACTAAATAGAGCCCTCAAGCAACACGGTTACCTGGTTCCAGTGCTCAACCATATTTTAGCCTCCTTGCAAGGGGGTACTATTTTTGCTAAACTTGATTTAGCACAGGCCTATCAGCAATTGCTGGTTGATGAGGCCACAGCCACGGCTCAAACGATCATGACTCACAGGGGGGCTTTCAAAGTTAAATGCTTACAGTTTGGAGTCAGTGTTGCACCGGGTATTTTTCAAGGAATCATGGAGCGTACACTCAAGGGTATTAAGGGCGTCTGCCTTTATTTTGATGATGTTCTTATTGCAGGGGAATCCCCAGAAGTGTTGCCCTGTAGGCTCAGGGCTGTTTTGCAGAGGCTTCGCAAAGCAGGCCTCAAATTAAAAAAGAACAAGTGTAGCATTGGGATTTCTTCAACAGAATTCCTGGGTTTCCGCATTGATGCTAATGGCATTCACCCCACTGATTCTAATGTGAAGGACATTAAAATGGCTCCTAGGCCCAAATCAAAAGGAGAGCTACAAGCATCCTTGGGTATCCTAAACTTCTATCACACATTTCTACCTCATAAGGCTGCAACAGCAGAGCCCCTCCACAGGCTTCTTGATAAGAAAGCTCCATGGAAATGGACTAACTTACATGAAAATTTTTCCAGGAATTAAAAGCACTATTGTCAGAAAAGTCCACTGTAACTCACTACAAAGAGTCTAAACCTGTATGTCTTGCATGTGAGGCATCTCCCTATGGGGTAGGGGCAGTTTTAAGTCACATAGGTAAAAATGGGAAACAGGTTCCTATAGCATTTTACTCAAGGACATTGTCTTCTACTGAGCGCAACTATGCTCAGATTGATAAAGAGGCCCTAGCCATCGTTGCTGGAATAAAAAAAATCCATGACTATTTATGTGGCAGGGATTTCACAGTCTACAGTGACCACAAAACTCTGTTGGGACTTTTCACAACGGACAAACAACCCCCCCACATACTATCTCCAAGAATGTTGAGATGGTCTATTTTCCTTTCTGCATACAATTTTAAATTAATTCACAAACCGGGCAAGGAAATGGGCCATGCTGATGGCCTCAGCAGACTACCACTGCCACTAATGGATCCAGATCTGTCTCCTGCTGCTAGAATATTGTCCATACAGGACATACCTGAGTTTCCCCTCCATGCAGGGGACATTGCTGCTGAAACTGCCACAGATAAAATTCTTAGTAGAGTGTTGTCATGGCTATACACAGGCTGGTTGGAAAAAAGTCCAGGCTCAAAATTTCAAAGCTATTTTGTCATGAGGCATGAGTTATCTTCACATAAAGTGTGCATTTTATGGGGAAACAGAGTCATAATTCCGACTTCCCTAAGAGACAGGGTTTTACAATCATTACATGAAGGCCATCCAGCCATGGTCAGAATGAAAGCTTTAGCTAGAAGCTACCTCTGGTGGCCTGGCCTTGATAAGGACATTGAGGCTCACGTCCATGGTTCTTATACATGCCAGCAATCTAGGCCTGAAATGCCACAGGCTCCAGTTCACAGGTGGGAGGAAACACACACTCCCTGGTCTAGGGTTCACATAGACTACACTGGACCTTTTCAGGGACAGCTCTTCCTTATCGTAGTGGATAGCCACTCCAAATGGCTGGAAGTAATTCCAGTTCCTAATATGATTACTGCTAGGACCATCCAGGTGCTTAGGAAACTCTTTGCCACACATGGGTTGCCAGATGTCTTAGTTTCAGTCAATGGGGCCCAATTCACTGCTGCTGAATTTCATGCCTTCCTTAGAGCTAATCTCATCAGACATGCAATGTCTGCGCCTTTTCATCCATCTTCTAATGGTCAAGCTGAACGCATGGTGAGGACAATGAAGGAAGCACTTAAGCGCATTGTCACAGGTGACTGGCATCACAGATTGGCAGATTTTTTTACTCTGCCAGCATTCTACGCCCTGCACTGCTACAGGCAAAAGTCCTGCAGAACTATGTTGGGGGAGGCATTTGATTGCTAAACTGGACATGTTGCATCCAGATAGAGTGGCAGCAGAAGCCTCTCAACCAAAATCCCCGAGGGGGCTGCACATGGGCAATTGGGTTTGGGCCAGGAACTATGGACATCTGTGGGTTCCTGGTCAAATTACCAAGGCATCCGGACCCCTATTATTGTGTAGTGGGTCCGACGCAAGAGAGACGCCAGCCGGTGTGTGAGTTCAGCTCTTTATTGGAAGGGGAAGTGAACTGAGGAATGAGAGCTACCTGGCCTCCTTATATACCTGGCCAGGTAAGCTAATAGCCAATGGGGTTGGCCCTAGGTTTCCCGCCGAAACTGTCCAGGCCAACGCCCCCTGATGGCTGTTGCTATGCAGATGCCTGCATACATAACACCCCTCCCCCCTTAGAGAAGACTCACATAACAACAACAACATGCAACTACTATAACTATGAGTATATATATATATATATAAAAACAGTGGTGTCCTTGTGTGAGGGTCACTTGCACACATACTCCGACAGGTAGGCTGGTGTCCTGTGTGGACGGGTGTGCTTGGCCCCTGGGCTTGGACCGTGGGTTCCTGAGGCCTTTGTGCAGGGCTGCAAGGAGCCGGCATCAGGAAGTCCTCCTCCTCTGGTCCCTGCCCTGTGACGTCCTCAGCTGGGTTGACCCCTCCTGGAGTGTGGTCCTCCTGTTGATCGTGTGCGTTGGGTTCAGGGACGTCTGTGACGTGCTCAGGGGCGTGTGTGACATGCTCAGGGACTCTTCCTCTGAGCTGATCGATGTGTCGCCTTATGCATCTGTCCCCCTCCACCCCTACAATGTACGAAAGGGGTCCTGTTTTCCCGACCACTGTCCCCGGAACCCAAAGATGTCCAGCCCCATAGTTCCTTGCCCAGACCAGGTCCCCCAGGTTGAGGACCCTGTGTGTGGGTGATGATGGCAATGGTGATGGTAGTGATGCTGGTGGTGATGGTGATGATGGTGATGATGGTGATGTTGCCCTACCGGTTTCAGCTGCTACCCGGTCTGGGTGTAGGCGGTCCAGCTTGGTGATGAGGCGCCGTCCCCATCGCAGTTCTGCTGGGCTCTTGCCGGTAGCCACGCATGGTGTTGTGTGTTGGGCTAGTAAAAATTTGGCCAGTCTGTGGTGCCAGTCCCCGCTGATGATGCGCCGGAGTGCGTCTTTGGTTGTCCTTACCATCCGTTCGGCCTGCCTGTTGGTAGATGGATGGAAAGGCGCAGAGGTGGCGTGCCTAATCCAGTTCGCCTTCAAGAACGCCTGGAAATCAGCAGCAGTAAACTGAGGCCCATTATCAGACACAATTACGTCGGGGAGGCCGTGTGTGGCAAAGAGAGCTCTGAGCACCTGGATTGTCCTCCCCGAGGTCATGTTGGGGACAGGGACTACCTCTAACCACTTGGAGTGACTGTCCACCACTACTAAAAATAGTTGACCCTGGAATGGCCCCGCATAGTCAATGTGAATGCGGGACCATGGCGTGTGTGTGGCCTCCCACCGGTGTACTGGTGCATGTGGCACTTCTGGCCTGGATCTCTGGCACGTATAACAGGCCTTGACCCTATCCTCAACCTCCTTGTCCAACCCGGGCCACCAGAGGTAGCTCCTAGCCAGTGCCTTCATCCTGACCACCCCCGGGTGCCCTTCGTGTAAGGAGTCCAATACCCTGGCGCGTAGTGCGGGTGGAATGATGACCCTGCTACCCCAAAGGAGGCACCCTTTGTGTGTGGAGATTTCATTGCGTCTAATGAAATAGATCACTGCAGATGGGGACTGCAGCCAAGAAATTAAAAGACGCTTGCTCCTGGGGAGGAAAGCCATGGCAAATCTAGACAGCACACTAAAAAGCAGAGACATCACCCTGTCAACAAAAGTGCGTATAGTCAAGGCTATGGTCTTCCCAGTTGCAATGTATGGCAGTGAAAGTTGGACCATAAGAAAGGCTGAGCGCAAAAGAATTGAGGCCTTTGAACTCTGGTGCTGGAGAAGACTCCTGCGAGTCCCTTGGACTGCAAGGCGATCAAACCGGTCAGTCCTAGAGGAGATCAACCCTGACTGCTCTTTAGAAGGCCAGATCCTGAAGCTAAAACTCAAATACTTTGGCCACCTAATGAGGAGGAAGGACTCACTGGAGAAGAGCCTAATGCTGGGAAAGATTGAGGGCAATAGAAGAAGGGGACGACAGAGAATGAGGTGGCTGGATGGAGTCACTGAAGCAGTAGGCGTGAGCTTAAATGGAGCCCAGAAGATGGCAGAGGACAGGAAAGCCTGGAGGAACATTGTCCATAGGGTTGCGATGGGTCGGACACGACTTTGCAACTAACAACAACATCAACAACAATGAAATAGGCCTGAAACTCTGGTCCCGGGGATTTGTCCTGCCACCCTGTGCAAACCCATGAGTGTACCCTGCCCATGATGTTGTCTGTGGCTGTGTGGCTGGCAATGTCCTTGGCAAGAACTGGGCACTCGGGTAGTTCCTGCAGGGCTAGGATCTGTGTGGCTGGTGCTGGGTCTGGGTCGTGTGTGTCTAGGGGGAGCCTACTTAGACCATCTGCGTGGCCCATCTCCTTCCCTGGCTTGTGTACCAGCTTGCAATTGTATACTGCAAGGAAGATGGACCACCGGAGCATCCTGGGGGACAGAATCTGGGGGGTTTGCCTGTCTGTGGTGAACAGGCCCAGGAGTGGTTTGTGGTCCGTGAAGACAGTGAACTCCCTGCCATATAAGTAATCGTGGAATTTCTTGATTCCTGCCACGATTGCCAGGGCTTCTTTGTCTATTTGGGCGTAGTTTCTTTCTGCTCCAGACAGTGTCCTAGAATAGTATGCTATGGGGACTTGTGCCCCGTTGGGCTCAAGGTGGCTTAGGACAGCACCCACACCATAAGAGGATGCATCGCAGGCAATACAAATGGGCTTGGACTCGATGAAATGGCTTACTGTGGACTTGTCCGACAGCAATGCCTTCAGGGCCTTGAAGCTCTGATCATGGGTGGCCGTCCAGGCCCATGTTGCCTGTTTGTCTAGCAGCCTGTGGAGCGGTTCAGCGATGGCTGCCTTGTGTGGGAGGAATGTATGGTAGAAATTCAGCAGACCCAGGAATGCCTGAAGCTCTGCTTTGTTCTTGGGTGTGGGTGCTAGTTTGATGGCCCTCACCTTGGATTCTGTGGGGTGGATTCTGGCGTCTACTCTGAACCCCAAAAATTCTGTGGAAGGAACGCCTATGCTGCATTTTTCCTTTTTGAGTTTGAGGCCAGCTGTGCGCAGCCTTGCCAGCACTTCCCTAAGCCTCCCTGACAGTTCCTCTGCTGATGCTCCTGTGATCAGGATGTCATCAAAATAGGGGCAGACTCCTGGAATGCCCTTGAGTGTCTTTTCCATAACCTCCTGGAAAATGCCGGGAGCAACGCTGACTCCAAACTGCAGCCTGTTCACCCGGAACGCCCCCCTATGGGTTACTATGGATGTCAGCTGTTTCCCTAGTGACCGTGAGTTGCTGGTACGCCTGTGCAAGATCGAGCCTTGCAAAAATGGCGCCGCCTTGGAGGGAAGCGAGAACGTGGCTGACCACGGGAACCGGGTAAGCGTGCGGGTTTAGGGCGCGGTTCACCGAGCACTTATAGTCAGCGCAGATCCTTATTTCCCCATTGGATTTGAGGGGGGTCACAATGGGGGTTTCCCACTCCCCTCCCTCTACAGGCTCTAAGATTCCCTGGGCCACCAACTTGTCTAGTTCGCGCTCGATTTTGTGTTTGAGCACAAACGGGACTCGCCGCGGCCAGACCCTAATGGGGGAGACGTTCGAGTTAAGCTTGAACGATATGGGGGCCCCGGTGTACTTGCCTAATGACCCGTCGAAGACGTCGGCAAACTCCCGGCAAACGGCCTCAACGGAGTCCCCCTGGATCCGATGGATCCTGGATACTGAGATTCCCATGGCCTCAAACCAGTCCAGCCCGACCAGGCTGGCTCTGCGGCCCTCTACCACTACAACGTCCAGGTGCCCTTCACGACCCTTAAACCCCACTGAAATGGTGGCCTCCCCCTTCACCTTGACTGGTGAATTCTGAAAATCGGCCAGGGTTAATTTAGTAGGCCGTAATTTAATCTGTTGCTTGCTCCGGCTAATTATGTGGTTAAGGGTCTCGTCCGAAATAATTGAGACCGCTGATCCGGAGTCAAGCTCCATGCTGCAAGGGACACCTTGCAAACGGATTGTTAATCTAATTTTGGGTTTGAGCAGCCGGCGGCTACCTGTGTGGTTAATGGCCAGCCGGCTCTCGACATAGCCAATTTTTGTTTTGGTGGGGCCCCAGTACCTTCGAACGGCGGTTCCTCCAGCTGCAGCTCGTGGATCTCCTCTCGGGGGCGGCGGCTACGGCAGACGGCGGCTATGTGGCCTGTTTTCTTGCAGGCCCGGCACATGGCAGACCGGAACTTGCAGAGGCTGCGCATGTGGTTCCCACCACACCCTGCGCACCTCTGGCGAACAGCAGTGTTGCTGGGAGGCCTGGGCCTGTCTGGGCGTCTGGCTCACTGGTCGGGGGTCGACTTCCGCTGGAGGAGGTCGATGCTCAGGTCGTCCTCCTCTGTGGCCCCTTGCCGGTGGACGCTGGTTGCCTGGTTGCCGGGCCGGGTTCCCTGGCAGGCTTGGACGGCCCCGCAGGCCGCTTCATGGGCTAGGATGGCGTCCTCAGCTTCTTGGAGAGAGACCTCCTCTCTTTCGAACAGGCGCTCCTGCAACCGCCTGTCGCGTAGGCCGCAAATCAGCCGGTCCCGTAGTCACTCCTCCAAATTTGTGAACCTGCAAGTGATGGCAGCTTCCCGTAGGGCGGCGAGAAAGTCAGCGCCGGTCTCGTCGGGGCGCTGGTCCCTTTTCTCGAATTGTGACCGTGCGGCCACCTTGGAGCGCCGGGGCCTGAAATGTGCGTTGAGCCTGGCCACGAGGTCTCGGTACACTACGGTGTTGATGGCCTCCTGGGGGAACAGGTTCGTGGCGACTTCCAGCAGCGCTGGTCCCCCAAGGCAGAGCAGGGCGGCCGCCTTTGCACCGTCTTCCGATATCTGATTGAACCGCATGTACAGTTCAACGTGAGCCAGGTAACGGGTCCAGGTTTCGGGGCAGCGGGTCTCGAATTCGCGGGGTTGTCCGGCTCTAGCCATGGTGGCAGTTGGTCGTGGATGTGGCACTTGGCGTTGCCGGTTCGGCTGGTGGTTGCGGGGGGAAGAAGGAAAAATGCCTTTCCCTTCAGCTCGCGGAGCGTTTCCCCAGTGACTTCAGCTCTTGGTCGGCAGCAATCCCACCTTCGTCGCCACTATTGTGTAGTGGGTCCAACGCAAGAGAGACGCCAGCCGGTGTGTGAGTTCAGCTCTTTATTGGAAGGGGAAGTGAACTGAGGAATGAGAGCTACCTGGCCTCCTTATATACCTGGCCAGGTAAGCTAACAGCCAATGGGGTTGGCCCTAGGTTTCCCACCAAAACTGTCCAGGCCAACGCCCCCTGATGGCTGTTGCTATGCAGATGCCTGCATACATAACACCTATCTTATGAAGTGGGGTTGGAGGGATGGCGAGTTGTCAGACAACATATTGATCAGCTCAGGAAACAGTTTCCAGAATAGCCACTAAGTGAGGATTGTGTCATAAGTCCCTCCCAAGGTCCTGAAACTTGCGGCCAAGCCAGCCCTCACATGGACTACCAGGACTTTTCTGTCGTAACTGAGGTGGAACTGGGGAGCTGTGGAGTGCAACATGGACCCCTGAAGGAGCAAGCCAACCGAACTTCAGCAACTGCTGTGCCTACTCTGCCAAACAGTCTGACTCTGGGGTCAGCCAACCTGGAGAGGCCACCCAGAGTGCATCGAATCCCCTTGACTCAGGAGCACAAAGGGACACAAGTCTACCCAGCCCACTGGGTAAGCTTGTAAACCACAAAGTAATGGGAACTCCAAGACGTTCCTCTAGGGCACACAAGCCTCCTTCATATTTTGCAGATTGTAAACTAAAGAGCTATATATTGTTGTAAATCCTGTTGCCACTAGACTACAGAAACTAGGGCTTTGATGTAACGAACTGCCGATGGAACTTCAGACTGCCCACGACCTTCGCTCGTTTTGCCAGGACTTAAAAACCTGGTTGTTTGAATTGTCTGGCCTGGACTGAGGGATTTTAAATTAAATTAAATTAAACTAAATTAAATTAATTTTAAATTTCAATTTTAATGTTATCTTAATTTTGTGGGCTTGTATTAATTTAATTGTATTTTATTCTCTCTTTTTGTATTGTTTTTAACTTGCCCTGTGAACTGCCCTGAGTCCTTCGGGAATAGGGCGGTATATAAATTCAATAAATAAATAAATAAATAAATAAATAAATAAATAAATAAATAAATAAATAAATAAATAAATAAATGTATGTACCATTTTGGTAGCCTATTCATTCAGACGTTGTTTAATAACATTGTAGTCCACATTGTCCTTTTTTATTATTATTATCACTTTTACTTTAGTGTGTTTGGATATTGAGTCTTGACAATTGTTGAGACTAATTGGTGTTATTATGGTCTGAGGGGAGGGGTGTTATGTACTGGGCTTTTTGAGGGAATACCACGTGGGATGCTGGAGCAGATAACGGCTCTCCAGCAACCCAGACTACAAGTCTCCTGTGCTGCAATTGACTATCTACAGACAGCAATGGTTGATTCAAACCTATTGGCTGCTGCCTAGGGGCTAGACTATATATTGCGGCTAGTTGCAGCCATTTCCCCAGTACAGTTCCAGCACGAAATAAACAATGAGTTACCCTGGACTCAGTTCTGCATCTTCATTCCTGCACCAAAGAACCCACTATTTAACACAATGAGCCCCCACTCTCTTAACTTTCCAGAAGGGCACAAAGAGCAGGTTCTTCTCCAGGCATTGGGATAGGGTGAGATGGGAACTTGTAAGTGATTCATTGGAGCATCTCAGAAGGATGGATAAAGCATCGAGTTTTTGTCTTTATGTTCTCTTTTCTTTTAATTTTGGTTTTATTGTTGTGACTTGTGTTCTAAATACATTTTAATAGAACAGTGCTTCTACCTACTTTGTTTTATTGAAATGAAAGCTGAATTTTTCATTAGAACTGTACACCTAAAAGTATGGTGAATGCAGCGGGAATGAGATACCTACAGAATTAGCTGTCACTATTTCTTAGTAGGATTATCTTTGCCTAAATATGAGTCTGTCTCTGAGCTTTGTAGCTCTAGTAAGGTTTGACTTGACCTAAAAAAAACTTCCTGTCTTCCTGTTCTGTTTCTTCAGTCTGCCACTCAGCCATCTGCCATATGCTCTTCTTGACAACTGTCAGTCAAGGATCATGAATAATACACACAGACACTGAATGCAAAAAGGACACATAGGTTAAATGGCATAAAATGGCATCTACACACAGTAGATAAGTGCAATATAAATTTGAAGCTGGATTTCATAACAGAAGTGATAGGAAATGTCAGTGGTTTGACAATAATGACATATTTCTATTTAAAAGACACTCAGTACTACACATATGTCAAGTTCCATCATGTGAAGAAAGAACAGTTTGCAAGAATGCTTTTAAAGATTAAAACTACATTGTCAGTTTGTTAATTAATATTACACCAGGTCCAAAAACGTAAAAGAGAAGTTGCATATAAAGGAGGCAAATATATATAATTTCGATGAAAAATAAATATTTCAACCTTTAAACCTTGTCAAATTGATGACAAGATGTGTACTGCTGTATTTATTTTGGCAGACTACTATTTAATGAAGCATCGAAATATCAGTATAAGGCTTTATGCAAGAGAAATGCATAACAAACTATGTCACCATTATTTTATTACTAAATATATATGTAAACATCTATGACCAACAAATTAACCTTATCTAAAACTTTACTAATAAACCTCTAAAAATATGACAATATGTATTCCTGCTGGCTGCTGTAAGTATTTACATCGTATGATAGAAAACAGATTTTCTCCCCTCCCCTTTCTTCATTAGATAATCAGAACTGAGTGGGAGTTTGATAGTTGTATTTAATTATAAACTTCGTATACCTGACATTTTGATCAGAGAGGTTTTCTTACTTGATAGACAAGTACTTGGTAAAGAATCCAAATGCCTTGATAAACGTAGCAACCTAGCACTCTAATATCAGCTTCAAACCTAAATTGGAATTTATTTATTTGAAAGACAAATTAATGAGATGCATATAAGAAGCTAAATCATTGAAAATTGTTGTTGTCTTTTTTTAAAAAATAGAATGAACTTGAAAGATTACCTTTCTGCAAGATGAAGTGGTAGAATGTTGCTATATTTTCAACAGATGTTACATAATTCCAAAGTAGTTATTTTTTATGCGCTCCCCATGTTGTCTTCTCATGTTTAAATTGGAGAAACAGACTCCTTAGATCACTTACAAGAATTTTCTTCTGTCTTCATACTTTTTACTGTGTCACAAATAAGTGCAACAAAGGCTTCTCCAAGAACAAGACCTAACTGGAACAATGGTATAGCTTAACTGTACAATGATTTCTGGAACAAGGAATATGAATTTGTCTTTTGTGAAAGACAAAAAAGTAATCCAGATGTTTCATTTTCTGACAAAATTGTTATTAAAAGCAATAATACAGAAATGATAAATTAATCTGTGTTGGAAGCAATGAAATCTAACCTTTCCTCTGTTTTAGCACGGAATGTGTTCTATCAGCTATTCAGTTTAGTTTGAGTTCAGCTGTACAAGCAGCTAACACAAAACAAATGAATATTATACATCAGGCATGTCAAACTGCCGGCCCATGGGCCGGATGTGTTATACCGAAACCACACCCACCCCATTGCCGGCAATGGGGAAAAAGTCCCGATACACTGCGTGATGTCACATGACATCGCGAGTTTGACATGCCTAACATATAGGTTAATTAAGCATTGAATTCCTTAATGGGTAACTCACCCTTTTAATAATCTGACAATCAGTTCATGTATATGACCCTGAGTTTTATTGCAGTAGAACAAAAAAAGAAAATAAAGGACATAAATTCTGTTTCTTCACTGTATATGGCTGGTAATTTTATATTTCCAACTCATGTATAATATTATTCAGTAGAAATTTGCTTTTCTATCATATCTTTCCCATAAGGTACATTGATTTAGAATTTTCTTGCACATTATTATTTCATGGAAAAAATGGATAAAATTCTGAACTAAAATATTAGTTGTAAAACCAAAGCTATGCAAAATGTTAAAGGTAAAAAGAAAAAGGTAAAAGGAGTCCCTGTGGATTTTACTCTGCTAGTCAGAGTAAATTATAAGAGGTGATGCTTATCTCTGTTTTGAGGCCATTTAGCCAGTGGTATCAGAAGATGTTTCCATGGTCATGTGGCCAGCATGACATCATGGAGTGCTGTTACCTTTACATTGAAGTGGTACCTATTTATCTACTCCCATTTGCATGTTTTTGAACTTCTAGGTTGGCAGGAGCTGGGGTGAGGACAAGAACTTACCCTGTCACATAGCACACTTGGGTCTCAAACCTGGTGTCTAGCCCCGTTGGCCCGACATTCAGTGGGGAAGGCAGTCTCTCATGCTGGCCCCTCTCCCCCAGTTCCAGTCAGCACCCCTGCTTCTGCCAATCTCCCCATGGGGCCTACTGCCAAGCAGCTGTGTCCTTCTCCCTTCCCCAGCCACTGCCGGCCTTCCGGGGTGTCCTGCTTCTTTGGCTGACCGCCAGCTGCTTCCTGATTCTTTGGCCACCTGCCAGCTGCTTCCGGAAATGCTGGTGGGTGTGGCTGCACAAACGGGCCTTCCTGCCAGGTCTGCCGCTGAACAGCTGATCCAGGAGGTGTTGGAGAGGGCTACGCGGCAACTGGAGCATCCTGGTGGCTCCTCTGATGACCGGTTATGCATGGGGACCTGGGGGGGGAGCAGCGAAGCATTTGGAGCTCCCTACCGGGATGGCTGCCAGCCAGAAGAGCTCAGGAATAGACTTCTTTGCGTTTGCGGAGGGCAGTTTGGGCTGCAGAGTTCCTTTTGCAGCTGGGCACAGTGGGGCCGGATGTTTAGGAATAAGGGTGGGGGGGTTACATGGTCTACTTACCTGGTTGGGAATGGGCGGCTGGATAGCGGGGATACAGGCTGACGAACGCGCGTGGGGTTGGCGTCTGGAGACAGCAGCAAACGGAGCCGTAGGGGGGAGGAGGGATTATATGGAATTGTGGGCGGATGTTGGTCTATGTATTGAGGGGGGAGCCCTGTACCTGGTGACCATGTAAGCGTTGGGAGCAATGTGCTACCAACGCTGACTTTGTTTTCACTTCATGTGCATTGGAGCTGAATAAAGCAACCTCTGTTTTGTCACACGTTCCTGTTGAAGATTCGTGTTTGCTTTCATCGAGGATGTGTAGTTGACACCTGGGCTGTCAGCTTTCCAGCACACAGACTCAGCATCTTAATCTCTGAGCCAACACAGCAAATGTTAAAGAAGAAAATGTATATGATATACTCAGAAACCATATTGGCGTCTACATACATCACTGTAATTTTGATCTCCACATCTTAAATATCATGGAGTTGAACAAAAAGCAATAAATGATAGAAAAAGACATCAGTCTTTTGAAGCAACTCTTCCATGAGAAAAAATTACAGTATTTAAATTTTTATACTTTGGGGATGGAAAAACCAGCCTAGCAAATGATAAGATCTGAGCAACTTTTCTTGGGCTCTGTAGCTAAGCAGAGATCAACCTAATTAGCAACTGTGTTTATTATTATTTGATACCTTCAAGTCAGTGGACTTGTTCCCATAGTTTTCCTGGCAAGATTTCAGAAGTGGTTTGCTATTGTGTTCTTCCTAGACTGAGAGAAAGTGACTGGCCCTAGGTCAGGGGTCAGCAACCTGAAACAGTGAAAGAGCCACTCGGAACCGGTTCCCTCACAAAAGGAAAAACTGGGAGCCGCAAAAAATGTGTGCGCATGTGTGTACATGCGCGCATGTGCAGAACAGGGTTTGACTGAAGAGTGGAGCCAAGGCAAGATATGCACTTACCCTGCATATTTGAATTGATTGGTTGAACTTTTTTAGTCCCACTTTTTTTTTGGACTGCACATGGCAGAGGACTGGGAGCCGCAGGAGACGGCTGAAAGAGCCGCATGTGGCTCCGGAGCCGCGGGTTGCAGACCTGTGCCCTAGGTCATCCAGTTACCTTGGTGCCTAAGGAGAGACAAGAACTCAGTTTTTTGGTTTTTAGCCTGCTGCCTTAATCTCTTCATCAAACTGGCTTTGGTATGCTGGTCATGAAATTCCAGGGCTGTTTCTCAGGGATGAGGTATTACATTCCAGAATGAAGCCCAAATTAAGAGACTGCACTCTCCTGAGCTGGCTGGGGTAGGGAAGAAGAGGTTCAGAGTAGCCACACTCTGGAATCTCCAGGGTATATCTATTAGGCTAGAACAGGCATGTCAAACTGCCAGCCCACAGGCCCGATGTTTTCATGCTGAAACTGCACCCACCCCATTGCCAGCAATGGGGAAAAAAGGCCCAATATGTCATGTGACATCACATGACATCATGAGTTTGACATGCCTGGGCTAGAAGGGTATAGCTTTAGTCTGGCAAGATTCTATCCATTAGGTATAAGCAAAGACTTGCAGACTTGATTGGATTTGAACCTGTTGTTCTGGGTCTGACATTGTTGTAATATTACTCAAATTTAATACTCCCATTTCTTCATTGCCAATAAATTGTCATAGGCATACCAGCCATATTTCACTGTAAGACTTTAGGAAACCTCATACCTACTGATATGGAGGATTGAAAAGGATTTCACAGAAATATATTCAGAAAATCAAAATACAGATGTATCTTCTTTGGTCCCTATGATGTTTCAGCCTTTGTGCTTTTAATTACTTTATATTGCCTACCCTCCAATCCTTTAATTGATTCATTGATCAATTATGTGCCATTAAATCATTGTTGGTGCTGAATGATCACGTAGATTTTCTCCATGATGATCTGCCAGGGACTGAAACTTTCAGGTCTTCCAATAGTGCACTCATTACCAATATTACTGAATCTTGTCCACCTTGCTGCTGGTCCTGTTCTCTTTCCTTCCACCTTTTCCAAATTATATAGTTCTCCAGAGAGACCTTTGCACAATCTGCCTGAATTTGAGTCTGGTTATTTGTGCCTCAAGCGAGAGCTCTGGTTTGATTTGTTCAATGATCCATTTGTTTGTTTTCTTGGCTGTTCACAGTATTTTCCCCCACAATAAAGTTCAAAAGCACCAATACTCTGAATATCTTCCTATTCTTCTTCAGAGCTTCAGCATAACACAAATTACTTATGTTTCTTCCTCCAATTTAAAAACCACACATCTTTATCCAAACCAGTTTCCCTTACAGCATACAGGTTAAATAAATTAGAGGAGAGTATAGTCTTCTCACTCCTTTGCCAATGTGGAGCCAGTCTGTTTTGTTATGTTCAGTCTGTACTGTGACTTCCTGAACTGAGTATAAATTTCTCATAAGGATAATGAGATGGTCTGGTATTTCTATTTTAATAAACACAATCCACAGCTAGATGTGATCAACACAATCAAAGGCCTTTCTTTAATCAAGGAAACACATACTGACTTCTTTTTCATATTCTTTGGCATTCTCAATTAGCTATTATGCATCAGCAATAATGTTTTGTGTTCCTCGGCCTTTTCTAAAGCCAGCTTGAACATCTGGCATCTGATTTTAGCAACATTATATATATTATCAGCAATTTCATATATTTTTCAAAAACTCTATAGTAAATACTATCTGGGGCCACGCTGAAAAATTATCTTCTGATTTTTTTAGTCCTCCTTAACCTATATTAACCTTGATTGCAGTTTGTGGATCAGTAATAAAGTCTCTTTTCATTTTTCTTTCTAGACATTCTCATCATATGAAGGCATTACCAACTGCTGACTTCCAATCCCATTCCTAGACCTTCAGATAAGCTTTCAAAACTCTTTGAATTTTGCATTTATTATAAAAAAATATGTGAAATTACAGCTACCATTCTTTAGCTGGTGTGTTGGCCTTTATACACATCAAGTTCTTTCCTTTCCATGTTGTAATGTATCAGCGAATATCCAAGCAGTTTAGCCTTTTGCAATGACTAATAGAAATTTTGTCAATGTGCAGATTTTCTAAGTGTTCTCCAAGGCTGTTTGGTATAGCAACCAGTGTCAACAAAATTTCATTTTAATATATGCTGATTAGTATACATTTAAAATGACAATAAAGTTTCTATTCTATTCTATTCTATTCTATTCTATTCTATTCTATTCTATTCTATTCTATTCTATTCTATTCTATTCTATTCTATTCTATTCTATTCTATTCTATTCTATTCATTACTGAGATCACCATAGCTGGCTGATGCCATAATCTTTCAATTTCAACTTTCAGATCTTGTTATTTTGTAACCATCTCCAATTCTTTGTCTTCTATCATTGCCTGGTATTGCCACATCAATTATCTACCATTTCTTCTTTTCAGCCATTGTTATGCCTGGTGTGTTATGAGCTAAGACTTTATTGATTAGCATCTGGAATTTAACCTGCTCATTTTCAACTAGTTTTTTGACTCTTGTGTTTTCACCAATTTTTCATTACTGATACATGATAATTTTTACACATGTTCCGGAAAATCATTTTGGTGACTGTGTTATGTTATTGTTTAAAAGCAGAATTTGTGATCTTCTTGTTATGCTTGGATTAACTACTATTAATCAGAAATCAACTAGAGGGGATAATATGTATACAATTTTTATGCACCTTTTTTAATACTTTGATTGCTTTGTGGAGTTTTTTTTTGTCTTCTTGGATTCTTTTTTAGTTTTGTATTTTAACTTTATTTTGAATAAAATAAAATATATGAATGATTAACTACTTGAAGTCTAAGCTGCTACCAGAGGTTTGCGAACCATCTGGATCTCCAGCCTAGCACGAAATTGACTCCCTTACTTTTTGTCATCATAAGAATGTAAAGTCAAAGCCAACTTATAAACAGACACTTTTACTATCTCTCTCATGCTCCCATCTCACTAGAAGGTACTTTGCAAAGTTATAGAAAATTTACCTTCTAGTTTGCACATATAATATAACATTGGGAAAATGTTTGCTTTTTTTAAAAGAAAACACCCATATGTACGGTACTTTTATATAAATAAATATTAACCAAACAACTGCTCTAAATGTACAATTTGTATCCATGATGATACCACTGTGTGCAGGAACCATTCTATTCTTTTATCACAGTAACTTACTTTGTAAGAATATGAAAGCTGATTCTTACACTTCTGCTGTGATCTTTTCCTTTGCTATCAATTACTGAGATGCTTTTAAAACAATGAAAATATTCTGTTGTGTTTACATCATGTTTTATTCCATAATCCCATACTTAATTCCCTAAATTTTCCCTATGGGAAACTTCAAAACTTTACAGTGTGTAAATAGATGCTGCAAAACAGTATGTAGAAGAGAACAGGCCATGATTTTAAGGATATATATATCTCCTTAAATGTCTGTCTGTCTGTCTGTCTGTCTGTCTGTCTGTCTGTCTGTCTGTCTGTCTATCTATCTATCTATCTATCTATCTATATCATCATCATCATCATCATCATCATCATCATCATCATCATCATAATGATGATGATGACGATGATGATGGAAGGGACCTTGGAGGTCATCTAGTCCAACTCCCTGCTTAGGCAGGAAACCCTATACCATTTCAGACAAATGGCTATCCAGTCTCTTCTTAAACACTTCCAGTGTTGGAGCATTCACAGCTTCTGGAGGTGAGTTGCTCCACTGATTAATTATTCTAATTGTCAGGAAAGTTCTCCTTAGTTCTAGGTTGCTTCTCTCCTTGATTAGTTTCCATCCATTGCTTCTTGTCCTGCCTTTGGGCACTTTGGAGAATAGCTTGACTTCCTCTTCTTTGTGGCAGCTCATGATGTGTGTGTGTGTATGAATTTAGGAAATAAAAAATGCTTAACTTTTATTATGTACTAAATTCCCAAAGCTGACAGTTTTATGAAACAAAGTGACAAGATGACTTCTGTCATTTGTAACAGATTTTTAATTGACTAGTGCACAAGAACTGACAGGATCATTACATTAGGACCAGCATTACATAGCAAGAATATAATAAAATCATGTCTATTACATTTTTTAAAAAAAAATTGTTGACACAGGGAAGATATTTTGTACGCCAAAAAGGAAATTTATCGCCAAGCTATAATAAAAGAATTAAAGCTGTAGTTTTCTTGTCTAGTCCCAAAACTGCAGTTTTTCAGCTTTCCCTGTCAAAAAATCAGAAAGAGAAAAGGATTTCTGCTTCAGAGTAGAAGATCTGACAACACATCTTTCCTTCTAGATCTTGTGGAGACATCAACAGCCCTTCCTTTTCCGATAAGTAAAATGTGGTGATTTAGAGTCATAGCAAAACAAGAAACCCCAAAACTTTCACTCTGTAAACTTGAGGAAAAAATATTTAAAGCTCTTACATTCCTATCAAAAGTATAGGATTGCTTTGTGAGTAACTTAAAACATTCATACCATATTTCAGGAAGAACTTTGAAGAAATTCAAGGATGTAGCTATGGTTCCTGTCCCTCTTCATGCTTTGTCATTTTTCACAGCTTCACTCTGTTTCTAAGCTAAAAATCACAATACAGATCTTGATCTTTAATATCCTTTATGTCTTCCTTAATGATCCCTGTCTAATGTGATCTGTGGTGACTGGCCACAGGACAAAAGGCTAGGTGTGCACTAAAAGCCACAGCACACAACATTCTAGCAGCTCTTGTGTTGCTGGAGAAACAAAGCACATGTTGTAAAAGGAGTATAATGCTGAAATAACTTCCTACCTTAGTTATAAATCCAAGTTATTTTACTGGGGAATTTGGGGACAGTCCTGGTTGTTGCATACAAAATATTGGCTTGGAGTCTCAGATTCTTTAACCTTATATTAGAATGTTTCTTTTCTCCCCGTAATATTAATTAATTAGACAGAGAATACATATTATATCTACATATACATTTAGGTAATATTTTTGGTGCCTTTCATGCAATCCTGTCTCCTGGGGATTGCCTGAATAAGTCCCTGCAGGGAGGTTTTGGGTTTTTTTGGTCAGCATCTTTGAAAATGGTTTGTCACTGCCTTTTTCCTAGATTTTATTTGTTTGTTTGTTTATTTTTGGCACATTCACATCATATTTAAAGGTAAAGTAAAAAAGGAACATGGGGTAAAATGCAAAAGACAGAATATAAAATCTGAAATCTTAACAGGAAGATACACATGAATAAGTTGCAAATATAGTTTTCTACTTCATTTATCACAGTCAGAAAATTAGCGAAATCCCCTTTATGGGCTCTGTATTGACATTCTGTCACTATGTTTTGGATAGTTTTCAACCCCACAGTCACAATCTGCTGGTGGTATTTTGCCCTATTTACAGAGGGCATCTGCACATCTATCATGACCAGTGCAGATTCGGTTCAGTGTTGTTTGTATTGCAGAGGACTGCTCAAATCCCAATTGTTTTTCCAAGATGCAGGGAAACCTTCAACATTGCAAGGAGCAATTTTCTATCCAGTGTTGTTTCCACATGTTGTGAGTGTCAACATCATCTTTTACAAGTGCTTTAGCAGTAGAGACGGATGGGTGTCTAGATCTCAACTTGTTTTGCTCCAAGCAGGGTATGTCACACAGTACTGGTAGTTGGGAATTATCAATAATCTTCAGGTATTCTTAAAGGACGGCCTTTTTTCATCTTACTTTCAGAGATAGTTTATGACTCAGACAAGCAACCAATATGTGAGAGTAAACCGAATCATCCCACTAAGGATGTGCATTGACTCATACAGTTGTGCTTCAATTCAATAGTAGGGGGCTATTAAGCCACACTGGGGCACAATATTCTGCTGCTGAGTAAGCCAAGGTAAGTGGAGAAACCTGCAAGGTGTCCATTGCCGAACCTCAGCTAGTGCCACAAAATTTGTGCAGGCTTTTATTGCTGCTTCCCAGTTTGGCAGCAGTCTTCACCAAGTGTTCTTTAGAGGAAAGTGTCCTGTTCAAAGTGACCCAAGATATCCTAGGATGCACATTATAATTGAGTCACTTTCTCTTAAATCGTACATCGAGCACTCTGCCTGCTGATTTATTACAAAGATGATAAGATAAGATAAGATAAGATAAGATAAGATAAGATAAGATAAGATAAGATAAGATAAGATAAGATAAGATAAGATAAGATAAGATAAATAAACCTTTATTGTCAAAGTACAACATGTGTACATTGAGATTAGCTGAGCCTCCCCCTGTGCTCTCTCCCCCCAACACACAGTGACAACAAACCCTCCATCCCACCACACTATGTGAACCAACTACACCACACACCGGCCTCCCAAGTGAATTCTGCATAAGATTATGTCCCATTTAAAAGCCTATCAGCCCATGGATAAAAGCTATTTTTCAGCCTGTTGGTATGGCTGGCTATATTCCTATATCTCCTACCGGATGGTAGGAGAGTAAAGAGATACCGTCCAGGGTGTGAGTCATCCCTGAGAATCTTCCTCACTCTTCCAAGGCAACGAGCGATGTCATCCAGTGGTGTCAGGGAACAGCCCACAATGTCTTGTGCTGTGCTCACTACCCTCTGTAATACTTTCCTATCCACGGCTGTCGGACCAGCATACCAGACCACAATACCATACGAGAGGATGCTCTCTATAGTAGACTGGTAAAAGAGGGTCATTAGCTGTTGTTCTACGCTGTTCTTCCACAAGACCCTAAGAAAGTGAAGCCTCTGTTGGGCCTTTCTAGCCACCTGAGTTGTGTTAAGTTTCCAGGTCAAATCTTCACAGAGGTAGACTCCCAGAAATTTAAAGGAGGAAACTCTCTCTACACAGTTCTCTCCGATGTAAAGTTCTCTCCTTTTTTCTCCAGAAGTCTAATACCATCTCTTTCGTCTAAGATAACCTTTATTGTCATTTTTTTACTATGGGCACAACGGCACACATCAAAAATGAAATTTAGTTGCCCACTCTCAAGGCATATTACTTCTGTCTTAGTTGAACTGGGATGTAATTTCCATTTATGAAAATATTTATCTGGCATATCTAAGTTGGAAGTGAGAAGATCTTTAGTTATCTCAAAGGATTTATGTTGGGCGTCTAAAGCCCAGGCATCTGCATAGCCAAACTTTCTAGCTTTGTATTGGGCATATCGGCTATGTATAGGTTGAAAAGAAGGTCTGCAAGGACCAAGTCTTGTGATAGACCATTGTTTAGTATTTTGGGAACATTAATATCTTCTCACATAGTCACAAAAAATAGTTCTTCCCACAAGCATATTATCAATAGTCAGATAATTTTTCAACATGGGATTACCTGTGTGAATTTATATATCAGTCCATGTCAGCAGTGTCATATGCTGAACTTAGATTTATAAGAGCAACTAATGGTTTGTTTGTTTGTTTTCCTGATAGCCTGCTTCTATTTAGGTCATTAATGAGAGCACTCAGTCAATGCAACTTTGAGCAGTGCAAAATTCAAGTTGTTCCACTGGGATTGTCTGAAGGATCTTCCTAGAGCTGAGAGAGAATGACTGATTCAGAATCATCCAGGCAAGATTTGAGATTAGTGTTTCTAACCTGGTGCCTTAACCACTACATCAAACTAACTCTCATATGTGTAGATAATTAACACCTAATTATCTGCCCCAATGGGCTATCTAATAAGATTCAAAAGGGATCTGACAGCACCTTTTTGAACTAGCAAAATTTATTAACAGCCAGATATAGTGCTGCCAAGTTCCTACTGATTTTGTCCTTCTGATAAACTAATTTAACTCTCTCCTATCATAGCTAACCAGTAAAAGTTTTAGATGTAATAGTAATAACTATTCTATAGTGTAGTGTTGAAGTTTAAGATATTAGACTTAACTCTTGAAGTCTAGATACACTAATATTAGTAAGGCATCTACAGTAACCTGTCTTAATCTAAACTTAATTTTTTCAATGTAGCAACTTGGATCAACTTCATAAATCCTATTTTTACATAGCCAATAGTCATTTTCATACAACCAGAACAGGGATCCTGATCATGCACTGTGTAGAAAGAGGCATGTGCTGCTAGGATTCCATTCCATGACATAAATGTACTCACTAGCATGAGGCCTTTGCAACAACAATTAGAAAGTAATTTATATAAGGAAAAATTCAGAGATGCACTGCTTGCTTCTATTGTATAGCTGTAGCCTTCAGTCTTCTCAAATACATGTTATTATTTGACCAGGTTTATCCAGTTCAATCTTACTTTCCTCTTTTTTTAGGTGGGTGGCCAAATACACATTTTTTAAGAAAAGTAATTTTTATAAAATATTAAACATTAGCAACCCCTTATTATTGGACACACTTTACTTTCTTACAGGATTTCTTCTATAGTCCTGTGTGACCTATCATTTCTGCATTAAATCTATTCCTTTGCCAGGTTATAATGTTCCTCACCTAAGCAGCTTTCTCAAAAAAGAAGCAAGGTTCACCAACCATTCAGTCAGCCTCTTTTTATTGTGTGTGTAACCTTTATTTTAAAAAATAAAAATAAAAAATCCTCATTATATTAGCATTTTCACTCAGAATTGCTGTTAGGTTGAAATTATTTTAAAGTCTAATGAGCAGATTGTGCCACAGCAGTATTGAATTTAGGTTCTGTCCTACTTTGGAATCAGTCAACTCCTGCTGCAGTCAGAGTGTCTCCATTGTGCTCGGCGTCGGTAACTCAGTACCTGGGCAAGCAGTGTCTCTTATCAATCGATGGAACAAAGTGCTGAATATGAAAAAACTGAGTCAGCAAACACCCCCCCACACACACACACAAAGAGAAGCAGCAAGAGAAGCATGTTGCTGTCACTGCTCTCAAACATCCTAAGGCAAATTTATTTAGACTTAGAGAAAAGCAAGAAAAACCTAAGATGAAGAAAAGGAAGCGAGAGAGAAGTGGAAGTCAGTTCAAAAAGGATTAAAGAGCTAGATAAGGCGAGGCATGACAGAGGTATACAACATTCTGCATAGTATAGAGAATTTTTCCCTTCCCATATAGATTATGTATTTAGTTAGCTATTTAATACAATATTTATATCCCTCTAAATTCATACTAGGCGTTTCACAGTAATAACATACACAATAAAATAATATCACTTTAAAAAAAATCTTCAAACCAATGATTCTATTCATATGATGATAATAATAATAATAATAATAATAATAATAATAATAATAATAATAATACCAACAACAACAACGATGATGATGATGATGTTGCAAGCTACAGGCATTCCTAGGCCTCCTAAATTTTTACCATGCATTCCTTCCTAACAAGGCCACAGTGGCAGAGCCATTACACCAGCTCTTGGACAAAAATACTGCGTGGAAGTGGACTAGTGTTCACGAAAGAAGCTTTCAGGAATTGAAGGCTCTACTATCCATCAGTTCAACAATCACTCACTTCAAGGAATCGATGCCGGTATGCCTTGCGTATGACGCATCCCCACACAGGGTGGGGTCTGTCCTAAGTCACTTGAAGAGAGATGGGACTCAAGTCCTGATTGCTTTTTATTCCAGGACACTGTCCTCTGCAGAATGTAATTACGCACAAATCAATAAGGAGGCATGGGCCATAGTATCTGGAGTAAAAAAAATTCCATGACTACTTATACAGCAGGGACTTCACAATCTTCACAGACCATAAACCACTATTGGGTTTATTCACTACAGACAAACAGACACCCCACATCTTATCCCCTAGAATGTTAAGATGGTCCATTTTTTATCGGCTTACAGTTTTAAGATAATTCACAAACCTGGAAAGGATATGGGCCATGCAGATGGCCTGAGCAGGCTTCCACTGCCTCAAATCAAGCCAGATCTGGCCCCAGCGGCCCATTTTTTGTCCATTCAGGACTTGCCGGAGTTTCCCCTCCACGCGCAGGACATAGCCGCAGAAACGGCAGCAGACAAGACTCTAAGCAGAGTGCTATTTTGGGTCCACACTGGGTGGCTAGAGAAAAGCCCGAGTCCTGAGTTTCAGAGCTACTTCACAAGGAGACACGAGCTCACAGCTCATATGGGTTGTATTCTATGGGGGAACAGGGTCATTGTTCCCACCTCATTAAGGGACAGGGTATTGCAATCACTTCATGAAGGTCATCCGGGTATTGTTCACATGAAAGCTTTGGAACGAAGCTATTTATGGTGGCCAGGATTAGATAAATCCATCAAAGCTCAAGTACATGGGTGTTACACGTGTCAGCAGTCTAGGCCTGAAATGCCACACGCTCCTGTGCATAAATGGGAGGAGAAACACACACCCTGGTCTAGGATTCATATAGACTTCGCTGGGCCCTTTCAGGGACAGTTATTTCTTTTATTGAAAAGTTTTAACATACAATTTTTCCCTTAAAAAAAATCCCCCCTCCCCCTCCCTTCTCCCTCCCCCCTTCCTCTCCCCCCTCCCCCCCTCCCCCGACTTCCCAGAGCTAAATACAAGGTATATATAAAAAAAACAATCATAAACAACCATATACTAACAACCATAAACTCTAAAATCTATCACTCTCTAGCTTATATAGGATAAAACAAACCTTAGTAATATTAAATATATATAAAAAAACTAAGATAGAAAAAGAAAAAAAGAAAGAAGACTTATTCAAATACTACATGAAACTTCTTAACCCTATACTTATTCTAGATAAACTCAATCCATTTTCTCCCTTCCATAATATAGCGTTCTTGCAAGTAATCTTTCAAATAGGCCGAAATCTTCGCCATTTCAACCAGGTCGGAAACCTTTAAAGTCCACTCTTCTATGGTCGGCAGTTCCTCTTTCTTCCAGTACTGACCTATCAAAAGTCTTGCTGCCGTAATTAAATTCAACATCAACTTAGTGTCCACAACTGTAGCATCTGTAATTATTCCCAACAAAAAAAAAAGTTGCGGACAAAACTTTAACCTCCGTTTAAAAATCTTCTGTATGTTCCACCAGACTTTTATCCAAAAAACCTTAACCTTTTTACAAGTCCACCATATATGAAAATATATTACGTCTTCATCACCGCACCTCCAACAATTAGGCTAATAATTCAGATACATACTTAGTTTTTTAAGATCTAAATGCCATCTATAAAAACATTTTGTAAAAATTCTCTCTTAGATTTCAAGCTTGTGTAAATTTTACATTCCTCACCCCAATCTTTTCCCACCTCCCACTGCTTGGCTGTAAGTACGTTGTGAAAGTTCCATAGACTTCTGCTGATCTTGTTCTTTTATCTTTTTTGATCGTTTTAAAGCAGCACGCGTCACCCTCTGTTCTTTGGGATCATCCAAAGAAGTTGTAACTTGATCTCCTCCAGCACCATTCTCCTCTGTCTGTCCATCTTCAGCCTCTTGATGTTCTCCTTCTCCAGATCCCTTTGCAGCTTCCAGAAGTGTTAATGGGGTTGCTTTTAAAACATTATTGTAAAAATCACGCGCTTGCATCACAGTAACCAAACGGTACCTTTTACCTTCATGCATCACCATCAACCCAACTGGGATCTCCCATCTAAACCTTATATCTTGTTGCTTGAGCTCTTGCACAAGAAATGTAAAATCCTTCCTTCTCCTTAAAATCTTTGGAGGAATTTCTTTTAGAACCAGAACTTCTTGATCAGCAATCACAACTTTAGTATCATAGGCAGCTTGTATAACTTCATCTCTGATTTCCCTTTTTGCAAAATAAACCACCACATCTCTAGGCAACTTTCTCTGTCTAGCAATCCATGAGTTCACACGAAACACTTTATCCATGCCTCCTTTTATTTCGGATGCTGGCTGATTCAATACCACTTCGAGAGCCTCAGAAACCAGCTGCTTTAGATCTTCCTTAATATTCTCCTTTAAACCTCTGATTCTAATGGCAAACTGCATCTGGAAATATTGAGCAAGACTCAATTCTTTATCCATTTTGTCTCTTAAATCTTCATTCTCCAATACTTTTGCTTCTAATATGGCATTCTTTTGAGTCAAATCTTCCACTTTTTCATCCAAATCTTCCACACATTCAGCCACTTTATACACTGAAGACAAAATGTCTACCTTCATCACACTGAACTTCTGTTCCATCCTCTCCTCCATTCTCTCCTCCAACTTCTCCAATTTCTCCTCCATCTGTGCAAATTTATCACCCATTGATTCCAAAATTACCTGGGTATGTTTTTCAAGAGCATCTTGTAAATCCTTCGATGTCAATACATCAGGAGGATGCAATGCCTGCAATGATGATTGTTGCACCGGAGAAGTTCCAGCACTCCGAAGAGTTTTAGGGGGAGGTTTAGCCGCCATCTTTTACTTTCAATTGTGACGCACTTTCACTTTAAGTTTAAAAAGTCCATCAAGCTCGAGAGTAAAATAAAATAATCCTCTTCACCTTTTCCTCTTGTACCGCTCTGCCTGCTCTTTTTATTCCATAGTCCTTCCTTCAGGCAGGGGTGGTCGCAGACGCCTGGCTCTGCTCCAAGAAATCAGGAGCAGAGGTGCTGGCCAGCTGGGAGCGACCCAGGCTACGGGGGAGTTCGATCCTTCAGCCGCCCAAGCTACAAGCTCAGGTGGCCCCGGAGAAATCGACCCCTACCTGGGGCCTCACCCCCTCCTCTTCTCCCGAGGAGGGGGCTTCAAATTCGCCCAAACAGCTGATCGGCGCTGTTTCGGGCGAAAATCACTCAGCTGAGCCGCGGGCAGCCCGGGAGGGCTGTCTCCGGTGCCGCGCAGCCACCGGAAGTCGACGGGACAGTTATTTCTTATAATGGTTGACAGCCACTCTAAATGGCTGGAAGTTATACCAATCACAAATATGACTACTGCTAGGACCATCCAGGTGCTTAGGAAACTCTTTGCAAAGCACAGGCTACTGGATGTTGTAGTGTCTGATAATGGGGCCCAATTTACTGCAGCAGAATTTCAGGCTTTCCTGAGGGCAAACCTCATTAGGCATGCAACATCGGCTCCATTTCATCCATGTAGTAATGGGCAAGCCAAACGAATGGTGTGCACCATGAAAGAATCACTGAAGCGTATAGTGACTGGGGACTGGCACCACAGACTGGCTGACGTTTTGCTCTGCCAACATTCTACACCATGCACAGTAATAGGAAAAAGCCAAGCAGAGCTGCGCTGGGGGAGGCGGCTGATCACGAAACTGGACAGGTTGCATCCAGACTGGGTGGCAGCAGAGGCCTCTTACCCAAGACCCCCAAGGGGGTTGCAAGTGGGTGATGGGGTGTGGGCCTGGAACTATGGGCATGGGAACTTGTGGGTGCCAGGGAAAATCACCAGAATGTTGGGCCCTCTCTCATACGTAGTGGGCCTAGAGAGTGGGCAAGTCATTCATTGCCATATTGATCAGCTTAGGAAGCATTTTCTAGAATGGCCACAAAGTGAGGACTTCGTCCCAGGTCCCATCCACAGACCTCAAACCGGCAGCCAGGCCAATCAATCCATATGCTCTGAGGTCCCAAGCAGTCAAAGCAAAAAACAGGGAGGTGGTTGTAGAGAGGCAAAGCCTGGGAGTGCAACATGGGGGCCCTAATGGAAAAAGTCAACCAGAACACTACAGCCGCTGTGCTAACTCTGCGGAAGGATTAGACTCTGGGGTGGGCTGACCTGGAATGGCCAACCAGAGAATTCCGAGTCAGCCAGACTCGCTTGAACTTATGGACCCTGGTCTACCCAGCCTGGCAGGCAAGCTGGTAGACTGGGGAGTGCCCAGCTCTCCCAGGCGTTCCATGAGGGTTCGCAAGCCTCCTGCGTATTTACAAGGTTTTGTTCCAAAATAACTGAGCTATAATGTTGTCTCATTGAATTGCTACTAGCCAGGAGAGTCTCTGTATTAGCAAATGGAAAAGGTGTACTTTGCATACTTCTTTTCTATCTCTGTAAAACTTGTAATTGCTGTAATCATCCTTTTTGTTATTATAATGTGTGTACATTCTAGGGGGAGGGGTGTAATGTATTGGGTTTTGTCTTACTAAGAGTATCACGTGGGGTTAATTGCTGGAAGGTTGTTTAAGCAGGGAAGCTGGCTAATGGCTCCCAGCTCCTGAGACAACCCATCTCCATTGCCGCCATTGGCTGCCTCTAGGGCGGCAATAGGTTGCTTTAAACCTATTAGCCGCCACCTAGAGGCCAGGGTATAAATAGCTGTATTTGCAGCCCTGTTCCCCAGTTCAGTTCCTGCAACCAAATAAAGAATGATTCTTGCTGAACTCACTTGCCTTGTCTCGACAATCAAGCAACGAACCCAGTATATAACATTTCTTGACTGTATCCAGTTGGTGAAATGGTGAAATACAGGAGACTGGTGTAGGAAGGCCCTTGACTTGATCTGGCAGGGACATTCTAATATTTTAATATTATTCCATTTTCCATAAGAACACATATGGACAATCCATAGTCTGCAAGTTTCTGTGCTTTTCCCTATTACCTTTTCAGATGTTTACACCATCATTTTCAGCCATCATTCCATATTACAGTCAAGCAATCTTATCTCCATCCCGGTAAACTGCTATCTGGTAGACTAGGAATGTAAAATTTTCATGAGGAAAAAAACATCAGCTTGCAGAAGCAAACTTTTGCATGAAATTGAATCCCCAACTTCCAGAAATATTACTGAAATTAGCCTTCAGGAGTGTCTACAATAAAATATTGACTTTGATTCCAAATGAGGAAACATTTACTTTAATAGGTTTGCAAAGATCACAGGGTCCACCATATGAATTTTGCCTGTCCACAATGAAAAGCTTCATTGAGTCAGATTGTGAGGGCATTCTCTCTCAGTGAGGTACTTTGCTTGGATGTCAAAAATTACTTGTGCAGTGCATTTGCAGAAACCCCAGTTACCCAGGAAACTGATGCCGCCACTCTATTCCGAAGTGGACCACAGCTTCATTTTGCTATACTGTATTTTACCCAAGCTTTCAGCAAAGAACCTTTTCAGAATTCTGCATAGCCCTATAACTAAATCCAGCTAGTTGTTTTATAACTCATAACATTTTTATTTTATTTTTTCCTGTGAGCAACATATGCATCTCCAAAATTCTAAGCCAGAGACTATCACTTAAGCATTTGCTTTTACTAACCTATATGTCTGCCATATGTGTTTATAGATTTATCTATTTGCACCTTGTGGTTTTTTATGTTTCCATATATAAGCAAAAGCTTTAATAATGACAGTTTCCATTCTAAACTCACATTAACATAGATCTTCATTTTTGGTTTTGGTATTTTTTAAAGGAGGTTTTTACATAAGCTGGGCAGGCTTTTGAAGGGGGAAAATACTTTTCCTTTATTGGCTTCAGAAAGACAAAGTGATTCTGAGTACTGTACATAACTTTGATTAAAAAATGAAAAAAGCATCTTCTCACCTAACCATATTTACATTCAAAACCACAGTGCTTAATATAGTAAACCTCATGTTTAATATTTTGGTTCTATCCAATAGGCTCCACTGCAAATGGAGTAGGAGGCAATGAATGTATCTTTAAGAAAGATAATCTGTGCCATTTATTTTTAGAAATCAATACTGCTGTTTTTTTAAATGAACAAGGATAGTCTCGTTCCTTGCTACAAGTATTTATTATACTCACTGTTTCAGAACACAGATGTAAATATCAACGGAAAGATTTATCAGCAACACAGCACCCCTTGGATTCATGGAAGACTTCTGATCTAGCAAAGGACCTCTATTGAGAGGAAGAAGGAAGATAACTATTGACAATACAATCAATAAAATACAATCCTGGGCCTGATGAAGTCCTGCTCAGCAGCATTTTGAAAGGCACCCAGTCATGCAGAGATATGGCAGAAAAGAATAAGTCTTTCATCCTCAGGATCGTTCCCAAAATAAAGCTTCTTCCCAAAACATGTTTCCACTGATGAAACTAATGTGTCCAATTCTTTGGGGACTGCTATGGAAAACTCCACTGTAAAATAAAGCACTGGCAAGGAACATTCATTCATTCATTCATTCATTCATTCATTCATTCATTCATTCATTCATTCATTCTCCCATCCTTCATTCTATTTTTATTCTGACTTTTCTCTGACAGCTTAAGATGATTAGTTGAGAGTTTCTTCACGCAACATCACTTCTTCATACTATAATCTCACACCATTAGGAAGTTTACGAATATTAAGCTACAGCATGTTTTTTATCATCCAATCATTGTATTAATTATTTTAAACCTAAACTTTATCTCGTTCTATTAACTTCAGAAACAATTGGAGAGAAAATATTTGTTAATATTTCAGTATTGTTACAAAGAAGAAATGTACTTAGTCTCCCTACAAAATTATATTGTATTTCTGATCCTGCAAGGATGCAAGCACATGGCTATAATAAAAAAAATAATGGTGGAACCATAGTACTGGGGAAATTAAGCAGTATAAAAAAGCAACATCTGGAAAAAGAATTTGCCTGAATTCTTACACAGACCTTAACAAAAAATAGATGTAACTAGATTTTTCAATAAACTAGTTCAATATACCAGTTATAAAATTATAAAAAATTTATAAAATTTATTTTTATAAAATCTATGTGCAAATCCATACATGTCCACTCGGAAGCAAGCTTCATTTAATTTAGTGGAAGTTGCTTAGAGGTAAGGGGCTACAGAACTGCAATTTAAATATCTAAAACTAATATTTTTCTAGTCAAACTAGACCCAAGATACTCCTTTAGTAACAAAAACCTACAATATTGACCATAATTTAAATTGTTCACCATTTAGATAACTTAAACTTTCAAAATAAGTCTTACTGATTAATAAACAGTAATCTGTCCCCTTTCAAAGAAGTGTCTATTAAAAAAATCATATTTTTGTGTATTTTCTTTTAACTTTTTTATTTCTTATTTATTTATTAATTATGCAAATGGTATGCCACCCTATTTCTGACCATTTTAAGTGTCTCTCCTAGAAAATACAATAATAACTATATATAATATTTGTGATTATGATGAAAGTAAGGTAAATAAATAAATGTAAGTAGCAAACACCAGACAAGGATGAAGCAAAGAGTCATAATTCTCCCTTACCAAAAGTTTGTTTCACTGGAAGAGAGAGAGAGAGAGAGAGAGAGAGAGAGAGAGAGAGAGAGAGAGAGAAAGAGAGAGAGAGAGAGAGAGAGAGAGAGAGTTCATCCACCTTGATGGTGATAAGACAAGGATTGCTAGATCATTTTTACCAAAATCCAGATGACTTCTGGATTTAGCCATTAGCTAGTTGTTTGTATTTTTGCACATTGACTCTGGTAACCATTGGTATAGTTGAAATAATTGCAATGGATGCAATAATTGCAGTGGATGCACCACAAAAAAATCACTTCCTCTGAAAATAGCTCTATAACCCAACTACTGGGGGCTATGCCCTTTTTATTATTATCCTCTCTGTCTCTTTCTCTCTTTAACAGAGAAAGTAGTAGATGAAGAAATGTGGTGTCAGTGTGGTGATCCATGTAAGCTTGGAATATGTTTCACTTGTGAATTCTGAAACCTCAGTTGAAGGTACTGTTTTAGGTCAAATATTATTTGGGGGGAAAAACAAATAATTGCACTCTGCTAGAAATTAAGTGTCTAGTCATGCCGGCCACATGACCACGGAGACGTCCTCGGACAAGCGCTGGCTCTTCGGCTTTGAAACGGAGATGAGCACCGGCCCCTAGAGTTGGAAACGACTAACACGCATGTGCAGGGGAACCTTTACCTTTACCTTAGAAATTAAGCCTGCATTTTACTTAAAGAAAAGGGCAAATGATACCTTGCAATATAGTAACCATGGCAATTTAAAATAAAAGTATGAATTTCTGAATGTATTATGCAGTATAGTGTGCTTTATAAAGAAACATTTTATTAAACTAAAAATGATGACATTGAATCATAGTAGTTGGATTCTTTAAAAAAAGGACATCGAACTGAGGCAGAGGTTCATACAAAGCCTCTGAGCCCAGCATCGTCCATCAAAAGAAAAATTTCTTATAAGCAACCCTGAAACGTCCAGAGAGTCATGATCAACAAATTTGTTCAACTCAGACCTACCCTTATCTAGGGTATTTAGAACTGAGCCCTTATAATTTCAATTGAATTAGAATTTTCAGTGCAACACTGCCTAGCACCCACCACATGGTCTATCTCATCAGACTACAAAATGCTATAGAACAGTCAAATGCTACTTTCAAAACAAAATTATACTTGTCAAGCAAATGAATAAAATTATTTTGTGATGCATTATTAATTGTTTGCTTCTTTCAAACATCGCCAAAACAAAATTCGCTGCAGTATGTCTACAAGCCAATAGTAATTTTTAAGGTTCTAGAGACCTATGTTGAGATTTGTAAATAGGAGTGATAGGAGTGTGTGTGTGTGTGTGTGTGTGTGTGTGTGTGTGTGTGTGTGTGTTTTGTGGGCAATACATACATAAGAGATAATTATCTCAGGGCAAAGTATCTGAAAAGCTAGAAACACAATCTGCATTTTAGTTCAGAAAATTAGATAGATTGGAATGGTAGTCAAAGTTGTATTTAATTTTGATACTGAGATTATGAAGAGATATAATTATGAAGGGGATAGTAGCAGTTTTATAAAATACAATCATTTTCTGTAGTATATGTAATCTTCTTCTGTCCCATTGCAAACTCTAGTGTTAAACTGAGGGTAGAAAAGTCCAATTCTTATTCCAGGAGTTAGGATTATATATCCCAGCTCTGTAGCTAGTTTTGGGGGTAAGAGTAGATAACGTTACTGAGATATCTAACATTACTGAAATTGGAGGATGCATTTCCACAGTGTTTTGCTGAGTGGTCAACACCAACAAATAGATATTGAAAAGGACAGGAAAAAAGGGAAGGGAAGATGAAGTAAGGAAAAAAAAATTCCCAAATGATGGCAGCAGCTTTGAAAAACACCAATAGGCCTTTTATTCATTCCCACATTGAAAGGTGTTGTGCCAGGTGTTGTGTACTGGGTTTGTTGCACAGGAATGAAGACAAGGCAAGTGAGTTCAGCCAAGAACATGATTTATTGCTTGCAGGATCTGAACTAGAGAGCTGGGCTGCAGATACAGCAATTTATGCCCTGGACCCTAGGCGGCAGCCAATAGGTTTGAAGCAACCCATTGCCGCCTAGGGGCAACCAATAGCAGGGCTGGAGATGGGTTTTCTGAGGTGCTGGGAGCTGTTAGCTAGCTCCCAGCTTAAACAGCCTACCAGCCGTTACCATGTGGTGTTACAAGCAAGCCCAATACATTACACCCCTCCCCACTTAGTATGAACAACATTATAGCAACACAGAAAGTGATTACAGTAATACAATTACAAAGACTTAACCCCGGTGAGAATAGGTTCCACTTAGCAGCATAATACAATACTTAACAACATTATAGCTCCATTGTTCAATACAATCTTGTAGGTCAGCAGTTAACACAAGTACATACAACATTATAGCTTTATTGTTTCAGCACATAATCTTGCAAATAAGCAGGAGGTTTGTGAACCCTTGTGGAACGCCTGGGGGACCCAGGCGCTTCCTGGCCTACCAGCTTGCCTGCCAGGCTGGGTAGGCCAGTGTCTCTCAGTTCAATTGATTCAGCCTTGCTTGGGTTTCTCTGGCTGGCCTTTCCAGGTTGGCCCACCCCAGAGTCCATTTGTTCAGCAGAGTTAGCACAGCAGCTGTAAAAGTCTGGTTGGCTTTCTCCGTCAGGGGACCCATGTTGCACTTCCGGACTCCCCTCCTCTATGGCCAACTTCTCATTGCTTGGGCTATATGAGCCTTCAGTGTCTATGCATGGGCCGGCTTGGCTGCCGGTTTGTGGGCCTTGGTAAGGACTAATGATGTAGTCCTCGCTTAGTGGCCGTTCTGGAAAATGCTTCCTAAGTTGGTCGATGTGGCGCCTGACAACTCACCCGCCCTTCAGCATCACTTTTTAAGAGAGGAGGCCTGAAGTTTTAGTAATTTTTTCCTGGTACCCACAGATTCCCATGCCCATAGTTCCTGGCCCACACTGCATCGCCCACTTGCAGCCCCCTTGGGGGTTTTGGACATGAAGCTTCTGCTGCCACCCTATCTGGATGCAACCTATCCAGTTTCGTGATCAGTTGCCTCCCCCAGCGCAGCTCTGCTCGGCTTTTCCCTGTAGCCGTGCAGGGTGTGGAATGCTGGCAAAGTAAAAAATCTGCCAATATGTGATGCTAGTCCCCAGTCACTATATGCTTCAGTGACTCTTTTGTGGTCTGGACCATCCATTCGGCTTGACCATTAGAAGAAGGGTGAAATGGGGCCAACGTTGTGTGCCTGATGAGATTTGCTCTCAGGAATGCCTGAAATTCTGCAGTTGTAAATTGGGCTCCATTGTCAGATACTATGACGTCTGGCAGCCCATGTATGGCAAAGAGTTTCCTAAGCACCTGGATGGTCCTAGCAGTAGTCATGTTACCAACTGGAATTACTTCAAGCCATTTAGAGTGGCTGTCGACCACTATAAGGAAGAGCTGTCCCTGAAAGGGCCCAGCAAAGTCTATGTGAATTCTAGACCAGGGAGTGTGAGTCTCCTCCCACCTGTGAATTGGAGTGTGCGGCATTTCAGGCCTCAATTGCTGGCATGTGTAACATCCATGCACCTGGGCTTCAATGGCCTTGTCTAAACCTGGCCACCATACGTAGTTTCTAGCTAAAGCTTTCATACGGACAATACCCGGATGACCTTCATGCAGTGATTGCAAGACCCTGTCTCTTAGTGAGGTGGGGACTATGACCCTGTTCCCCCATAGGATACAACCCTTGTGAGCTGATAGCTCATGTCTTCTAGTAAAATAACTCTGAAATTCAGGGCCTGGGCTCTTATCTAGCCACCCTGTGCACACCCAAGAAAGCACTCTACTTATTTTTTTTTAATCCCATTTATATCTCGCCCTTCTCCAAAGACTCAGGGCGGCTTACAATCTAAAGCACAAATCAATATGCTTAGCAATAGCCTTCATTCTATGTATATGCCTGCTTATTAGGGCTTTCAGACCCCCCCCCCAAGCGGCATTATTACAAAGTCAGCTTATTGCCCCCAACAATCTGGGTCCTCATTTTACCTACCTCGGAAGGATGGAAGGCTGAGTCAGAGGACAGCATCTGTTCTGTACCAGCCTGCTACCAGCCCTGCAGAAAAGGCAGGGACTACCCCTTTTACAAGAAGGCAAGAGGCTGAACTAAGCCTGCCAAATTTATGGATACAAAAGCAAACAGAACAAGACATGAACCATGAAACAGGAACTATTCAAGCGGTTGCCTTCAGCAAACCAGCCCTCCCACGCATTCCCCTTTTATACAGTTCAGGGCGTGGCTTCTCTCTGCCTCCTTCTGAGGTGCCCCATTGCCTTCCTCTGTTTACTCCTGATTGACTGCCTCCTGTGTTGGGCGTCCTTGAACAGGGCCAGCTGTGGGTCATCTTCATCCACCCTGTCAGGCTCACACAGCTGGGTCTGTGTCGTGACCAGGTGGGAGGGGCCTGGCTGAGGGCTCTCATCAGCAAGCTCTCCAACCCCCTCAGCAACCTCTCCAACACCCCCCTCCTCCTCCTCCTCTGAATCGTCCGACCCAACTGCTGAACCCACAGGCTGACCCTGAATCACAACAGCATCCTCGAATAGAATGCAATGGGAACCTGGGTTCCATCTATCTCTTAGTGACTCTAAGTGACTCAAGACTGCCCCCACCCCATATGGGGATGTGTCACATGCTAAACAGACTGGTTTAGACTCCCTGAAATGAGTGATAGTGGAACTGACCGACAGAAGTGCCTTCAGTGAATGTTGGTCCACTTCCAAGAAGCTTTTTTATCTAAGAGCCTGTGAAGTGGCTCTGCCACTGCAGCCTTGTTAGGAAGAAATGCGTGGTAGAAGTTGAGGAGGCCCAAGAATGCTTGCAGCTCTCCTTTTGTTTTAGGGCTAGCTGCCATCTGAATGGCCTTTACTTTGGACTCAGCTGTGTGGATGCCATTGGCATCAATGCGAAAGCCCAAAAATTCAGTTGAGGGAACCCCAATTCTGCATTTGCTCTTTTTTAGTTTGATGCCTACTTCACGCAGCCTCTGCAGGATGGCTCTGAGCCTCCTTGCTAGCACTTCTGTGGATTCTCCAGCAATAAGCACATTGTCAAAATAGGGGCAAACCCCTGGGATGCCTTTGAGTGTGCATTCCATGATTCCCTGAAAAATGCCCAGAGCTACACTGACCCCAAATTGCAAGTGCTTTACTCTGAAAGCCCCCCTGTGGGTCACAATTGTCTGTGCTGTGGCCTCATCAACAGGTAGTTGCTGATAGGCCTGCACCAAATCTAATTTTGCAAAAGTGGTGCCACCCTGCAAAGATGCCAGGATGTGGCTCACCACTGGGACTGGGTATGCATGCTGTTTAAGGGACCAGTTAATTGTACATTTGTAGTCTGTGTATACTGACTTCCCCATTGGCTTTAAGTGGTGTTACAATAGGAGTTTCCCACTCCCCACCATTTACTGGTTGCAACACGCCCTGTTCCACAAGCTTGTCTAGTTCCGTATCAATTTTGTGCTTAAGGGCAAAAGGGACCCTGTGAGGCTTAATCCCGATGGGAACCACATTTGAGTCTAATTTAAATGCTATTGGCGGGCCCGTGTAAGTTCCTAGGGCTGAATCAAATATGTCTGTGAAGTCCTCGCAAACTGACGCTAGACTCGCAACTTGTGTCCGGTTGATACTGGTTACTTGGATGCCTATTGCATCAAACCAATCGAGCCCAATTAGGCTCATTCTCTGGCCCCCTACTACAACAACATCCAGGTGCCCTGAAAACCCTTTAAATTTAACGGCCAAGGTGGCTTCACCCTTGACTACAAATTTGCATTCTGGAAATCTGTTAAAAGTATGTCAGAGGGCCTCAGCTTGGCCCATCTCCTACTGTGACTGCACACGGAATTAAATGTGTCCACAGAAATAATGGAAACGGCGGAGCCTGTGTCCACCTCCATCTTACAGGGGACCCCTTGCAGCTCCACCTGGAGTCTATACTTAGGTTTAAGGGGGTGTCGGGCCCCGGTGCGACATACACTTCTGCGGCTTGAACAAAAACCCACACTGAACAGCCCCAGGGCCCCGGTACCTCTCCTGGTCGGATCATCCAACTGGCAATGCGATGGCCGGTCCCTTTGGAAACCTCTGCAAACTGCTGCGATGTGGCCGGTTTTCCCACAGGCCTGGCACATGGTTGTCCGGAACCTGCAGTCCGAGCGTTGGTGGCGGCTGCCACAACCTGGACATCTAGGCAAGGGATCTGCCTTGCAATTAGTCTCTTGCTGCTTGCTGTTGCAGTGCTATGGGTTGAGCTTTCTGTGCAGTTTGTCGACTTCGGCATCTTCTTCTGACTCCTTGGTGAGTTCAGCATCCTTGTGGTGGACGGTTTCTTCACGCTGCGTCATTTTGGCAAGGCGGATCGTTCGGACGGCTCCACCAGCAGCTTCGTCTGCCATGACCTCATTCTGGGCATCTGCAAACGACAGGACCTTTCTGGAAAAAAGTTTTTGCTGCAGCTCTCGATTGCGGAGGCCGCAGACGAGCCAGTCTCGAAGTCGCTCTTCAACGTCTGAAAATCAGTATAGGCGTGCAGCCTGCCTCAAGGCTGCGATGTATTCGGATGTGGTTTCTCCCAGCTGCTGTACTCATTGTTCGAAGGCGTAGCGCCATGCAATCACTGACATCTTTGGTTGGAAGTGTTCTCCAAGCTTCCTCTTCTTTTTGGCGTGGTGTTACAAGCAAGCCCAATACATTACACCAGGTATGTTGTACAGCTGCACACGACTAATCATGACTTCGCATATCACTACCTAAAGTTTTGTATATATTGAGTCAAACCACATGATTCATTTTGTTAAGATTTCTTAATGAGCCTCATATTTTAGAGCTCTGAGCTTATAAATATAGATTTAAACAACAAAACAACAGCACTGGTACTATAGTTTGTTTTTGAAAATGAAGAAACCTATCAATCTACAAACAGAGTACCGTTTGGAATTGCTTCAATGAGATAACTGGTAGAAAAGCAAATGAGGTGCCTTGATAGTTCTCCTGCTCAAGTATCAGAATATCACCAGATAAAATTTTATTCAGTAACAAGGCCTTGAAAGGCTTATGAAAGAGTTTTGTTTTGTTTATATATTTTATCCAGCAATTGCACACATACAGTATGCAGTTCTCCTATTTATCTACTGCAGGAGATTTCATTGTGTTGGTAGTAACAGGTGAATTGAGGCACATGGTTATGGTGATGAATTTCATCTTCTCCCCTTTTTTGTTTTGTTTACTTTTTAGCAGGTTAGAGTCATGTGGCACTAATAAAGAGGTTCACTATCATTTATCTTAGTGAAAATTCAGTGGAGTAGGTAATGAACTCGTCATCAGAGCTGAATCTATTCAGTGGAAAAAGACTGAAACCTTTCAAATTTGAGTAAATTTTATATTACTATGAAACATCACATAGAAAAAGGTCTCATGGTACTGGATTCTCAGTCTTTAATGATATGTGGGAATGATTTTAGTAGATGGGTGAAATTGCTGCAGACAAGATAATGCTAAGATAAGAGGCCTCTGAGTCTACCAAAGGAATGTGGGTGCAGCAAATATCTCAGAAGGGATCCTCCCTAATTTCATGGACAGTATGGATGAGGGGGCAGAGACTTACTTTTAGATTTCAGGATTTTGTTAATGTAACATTACCATAAAGTTACTACTTCTGGACTATTGCACAAAGCTGATAGTCTCAGAACATCTTTCTGGATATGCCCACTCTATTACTTGGCATAGTTTAATAAGGGCTAAGAATTTCATAACTTCACATTCATGAGGTTCATGCTAGATGGCAGGCCTCCTCTATGATAGCTGCTCTCTCTCTCTGTGGAAATAATTGTTGCCTCTGGTATGTTAATATTCATTAAGGAAGTTAATGAATTGGCCTGTATGTATTCTGAATGGAGGCATTCAATTTCTGTGTTTAATTTTTGGGTTTTATGATTATGTATTTTTATTTTGTCTATTGCTCTATGCCATTCAAAATCACTCAGCATTGATGTAGGTTCAAAATACTCTGAAAAATAACTAATAAAATAAAATAGCATATCCCATTAAAGGAGATGTTTCTTTGATAATTCTTCTTATACAGATTTAATTAATATCATTTTAAAAAAATCTCTAATCTATATGCTATATGGGTATTACCTGAGGAAAAAAGTGTATATTAAGTATTTAGCAGAAAATAACTAAATATATTGAAAAATCCTCAATAGAAATTTTGTTCCCAATTGTTTTGAAAGAACTTTTAGCTCTTTAGCTTGATACTTCCGTTCATTTAAGGTGCAACCAACTTTTTTTTGCAATGGTGAAGAAAGTATTTTTCAAGGTGAAATCTTTAGCAGCAGCAAATTTGACACCATTTTTAATATAATCCACTAAAAGCTATATTAATCAGAGGCCATGGGGAGGCCATTTTATTAATTTAATTTGCCTGCTCTCCTTTCTTCACTCACAAAAGAGACAGAAAGAACCAAGTTGTAATAAATGTTCTCACTTCTACTAGTGGAGTTTATAATATGTTGTTCCACCTAAATGCAATATAAGTGGCATTTAAATATCTGGCATAATGTTTCCTTTTTCCTTCTCTGTCACTAAGGCAGCAACAAAGAATAAAGTCATGATGAAGACTTTTTTCCATTTCCTGGAATATACACATTTTTTTAAACCAACACTCATGCTGATAATGATATATGGCACGTTAAAATAAAGCTAAAAGATTCATTAAATCTATATCTACCAGTAACACTGAAACTTACTCTATTGTCTTACAAATATTTAAGACTACGTTGCTATTGCAGACCATTCTGTTGTACTCTGGAGTATGTGTTAAAAATGCCCTGTGAAACTATCAGGGCAGTGAAACAGAGAAAACTCTAATTCAAATTGCATTTGTTTTAAAAAGTTTATTCAAAAGTATATCACAGTTATATACTTGAATGTAAAAAAAACCCAAAATATTACACAATGCCTTTTTTAGAATGCTAACTTCAATCAGCATTGACTATTTAAACCACTATACCTCTATGATTCTCAAATATGCTGACGTTGGATTTTAGCAATATATGAGAGAACCCATACTACATGGTGAAATTAAAATAGCAAGACTTCTCAGGGTTGAGCTAGTATCTCAAAGATTCCAGTCTAAATTTGTTGATTTACCTAAATAGGAAAGCAGGAATGCAGAGAATGTAAACAAGCATCAGTCATCGACTAACGCTATAAATGTTAGCTATGAAGTCCAGTTAGGCACCTTTCTTGCTACTATAAGGGAGCAAAAAAAAATCAAGGGTGGAGATATACCCAGGAATACTGCACATTCTTTACTATAATTCCTGCTTGCTACATATATATTGTACACATGCAATTGTTAAAATTTTGCAGAAATTGCAATAAAAAAACCATGCATTATGGAAAGAAACACAGATAGGCATATAAAGTGCATTTTTCCACATTCAGATTGGGAAACTGTTTATCAGCCTATATATAATAGAAGTGTTCACATCAAATAAATATTCTAGTATATACGGAGTCCTCACTTATGACCATAATGGAATCTGGAATTTCCATCTTAAGTCATGACTTTCATGCGTCGAGGTACCAACATGAACAAACTTGATTTTGCACCTATTTTGTTGGTGGTCATTAAATGAATGCCACAGTCATTAAATGAACACTGCAGTCATTAAGCACACTGGCAAAATTGTCATACATCACATGACCACCAGCCATAAAGGTGAGCTAGTTGCCAAGCATTTGAAATTTGATCATGTGACCACAGGGGTAGGGGCAGCCATCAGAATTCCAGAACTGAGTCATAAGTAGCTTTTAATAATAATAACAATAATAATAATAATAAGTTGGAAGGGACCTTGCAGGTCATCTAGTCCAACCCCCTGCTAAGGCAGGAAACCCTATACCATTTCAGACAAATGGCTGGCCAGTCTCTTCTTAAAAACTTCCAGTGTTGGAGCATTCACCACCTCTGGAGGCAGGTTGTTCCACTGGTTAATTGTTCTAACTGTCAGGAAGTTTCTCCTTAGTTCTAGGTTGCTTCTCTCCTTGACTAGTTTCCATCCATTGCTTCTTGTCCTGCTCTCAGGTGCTCTGGAGAACAGCCTGGCTCCCTCTTCTTTGTAGCAGCCCCTGAGATATTGGAACACTGCTATCATGTCACCCCTCACCCTTCTCTTCATTAAACTACACATACCCAATTCCAGCAACCGTTCCCTATATGTTTTAGCCTCCAGTCCCCCAATCATCTTTGTTGCTCTTCTCTGTACTCTTTCTAGAGTCTCGACATCTTTTTTACATCGTGGTGACCAAAACTGGATGCAGTATTCCAGGTGTGGCCTTACCAAGGCATTGTAAAATGGTATTAGTACTTCACGTGATCTTGATTCTATCCCTCTGTTAATGCAGCCTAGCACTGTGTTGGCTTTTTTGGCAGCTGCAGCACACTGCTGGCTCATATTTAAGTGATTGTCCACTAGGACTCCGAGATCCCTTTCACAGTTACTACTATCGAGCAAGGTACCACCTATACTATACCTGTGCATTTGATTTTTCCTGCCTAAATGCAGAACCTTACTTTTTTCACAATTGAATTTCATTTTGTTAGATAGTGCCCAGTGTTCGAGTCTGTCCAGATCCTCCTGTATCTTAAGCCTATCTTCTGGAGTATTGGCTATTCCTGCCAGCTTGGTGTCATCTGCAAATTTGTTGAGTTCCCCACCTATCCCCTCATCCAAATCGTTGATGAAGATGTTGAAGAGCACTGGGCCCAGAACAGAGCCCTGGGGCACCCCACTACACACTTCCTTCCATGTAGATGCAGTTCCATTGAGGACCACGCTGAGTACGGCCTGTCAGCCAGCTACGAATCCATCTGGTGGTGATGCTATCTAACCCACATTTTTCTATCTTATCAAGTAGTAGGTTGTGATCTGCTTTATCAAATGCCTTACTGAAATCCAAGTAAATTATATCTACAGCATTCCTCTGGTCCACTAGTTTTGTCACTTGGTCAAAGAATGCAATAAGGCTTGTCTGGCACGATCTGTTTTTGACAGACCTATGTTGGCTTTTAGTGATAACTTTGTTCGCATCAAGGTGTTCGCTAATTTGTTGTTTGATTATCTTTTCCAGAATCTTCCCAGGTATTGAGGTCAGGCTGATAGGTCTGTAGTTTCCTGGATCCATTTTTTCCCCTTTTTTGAAGATGGGAACTACATCATCTCTCTTCCAGTCCTCTGGTAGTTCCCCAGTGCTCCAGGATCTTTGAAAAATATAGTCCAGTGGTTCTGAGATCACGTCTGCCAGTTCCTTGAGAACTTTGGTGTGTAATCCATCTGGTCCTGGTGATTTGAACTCATCTAGGCTGGACAGGTGCTCACGTACCATTTTCTTTCCTATCTTAACTTGCATTTCTATTCTGTTTTTTATGGCACGGGTTTTGGTAGGTTGGACTGTTTTTTCCCTTTGTGTAAAGACAGATGCAAAAAACGAGTTAAATAGTTCTGCTTTCTCCCTGTTGTTTGTCACCTTCTTGCCACTTTCCCCCACTAATGGACCAATCATTTCCTTAACTTTTTTCTTGTTTCTTATATGTTGAAAGAAGTTGTTTTTTTTTTTTACTTTGGTCGCAAACCTTTTAGTGAGTCTGTTGTAATTTGAATGGTTGGTAATTAACTGATTGTTAAGCAAGGACTATCTGTATTTCTATGGGTAAATTTATATACAGTCAACCATAACAACAACTGAGACTGGTAATATAAAAGGTTGACAACTGGAGTTGTGGTTGTGAGGATGCAACGTATTTTCATATATGGTGGACTTGTAAAAAAGTTAAAGCTTTTTGGATTAAAATTTGGTGGAATATGCAAAAGATATTTAAGAAAAGGATAAAGTTTTCTCCGCAGTTGTTTTTCTTGGGTATTATTACAGATTTTACTGTCATAGACACTAAATTGATGTTGAATCTAATTACGGCAGCAAGTCTTTTAGTAGCGCAATATTGGAAGAAGGAGGAACTGCCGACTATAGAAGAGTGGACTTTGAAAGTTTCTAACTTGGCGGAAATGGCAAAGATTTCAGCATATTTGAAAGAACAATCGCAACAGAGATACATTTTGGAATGGAGAAGATGGATTGAATATATTCAGAATAAATATGGGACTAAAAAGTTTCATTTAGCATTTGAATAAGTAGCGGATTTTTATGATGTATAAGTAGTTAGTAGTTATTTGTTAGCAATATGATGACTATGGAGAGTTAAAGTGCGACAGAATTTAATGTTTTACTTTTGGGTTGCTAGCATATTTTAGCTTATGTTTGTAATATTATACCCTGTATTCAGCTCTAGGAAGTCGGGGAGGGGGGAGGGTTGGGAAGGGGTGGGTTGGGGTGAGGGGAGGGAGAGCAGGGTTTTTTCTTTTTTTTTGTTTCTTTTTTTATCTTAAAAATGTATTGTAAAACTTTTAAATAAAATAAATAAATAAATAAATAAATAAATAAATAAGTAAATAAATAAAAGGTTGACAAGAAAAAAATGTTGACAAAGTTCTCCATCCTTACATTGTATAAAATCAGATTTAGCCTACCTCAGAAATGCAGTAGATTTTTTTTTAACAGAATAGTTATCCATTAGGCTGAGAGGTGGAAAACTCCTAATAATTCAGCATGTATAGCTGAGCCAATAACATTGATATTATTCAATAGCCAGCATTGTCCAAGTAATATTATTTTGTTAAATACCACCTCAGTTCTTTTGTCCTAGTTTCTTCTATATTTTCCTACATTATCTTTTTTAATCTTCAAGGTTGTTTATCTCATTTCTTTTTGAGTAGAGAACATTTAGAACAATCCAAATGGTAATATCTCCCAAACTTGGATCAATGCTTAAAAAAAAAAACTTTTTGCTGAGTCATACTGACTCCTATTTCTACTTTTAATCATCTAGTTAATATATATTAACATTAACCGAATAACAACGTTGTAAGGGACCTTGGAAGTTTTCTAGTTCAACCCCCTTGCTTAGGCAGGAAACCTATACCATTTAGATTGTCCTAAAGGGTCAAAAAGAAATGAGACAAACAACTTTGCAGATTAAAAAAAAAGATAATGTAGTAAAGAAGAGGAAAATATAGAAAGAAAGGACAACAGAACAGGGGTGATATTTAATAACACAATATTGCTTGGACAATGGTGGCCATTGAACAATATCAATGTTATTGGCTAGACTATACATGGCAGATGAAAAAATTGCTGCTGATGTTTTTTTTTGTGTGTGTGTATGTGTGTGTGTTTATAAAGGAGCAAAATATCAATAACGTCATATGACTGGTTAAAAAAGTTCACAGGTTATTTTGCTAAATGGAAGAGCTATGTTAATAAAGTGCAAATCCAGCTTTAAATGTAATTGTTACCTATGAGGGAATACTTTAAAAACTGTCTAAATGGTGTTTCCTGTTATGTTAAATATCTTCTTTCAAAATAAATCCTTTCCTTCAAGGATATCCATATCCCAACGAGCCTTACCGTAACATAGAGTATAATAGCCCTTCTGTATTGAACGGAGCAGGGCTAGAAATAGATACTGTATGATTAAATGCTGACTGACACTTCCATCATAAGCTTGGTTCTTCTTTAACTAAAATGCAATAAAAAGATTTCACAGCCTAGCATCCAACAGATAATAAAATAGTGTAAACAGATGTAACCTTAAGGAAGAGAAAAAAAATCTACCTGACATAGATGATAACATACAGCAAACCTTTTCCCTGTAAATATCTTTGCCATTATAACTATGTGAAATTTTCTACCTGGAAAGCCTTATTTTCCATTACCTATTAAAAGTATCTAATACCAAATAGTACAGTGGATAGTGGCAATATAAATACTTTCAAAACAAATAGTGTATTTTTATGGCCTGTGGAAAAAGAATCTCCTTTCTTTTTCCTCTCTCCCTGCCCACCGCCAAAAGGAAAATCTGGAGACAGTGACTGAAATGTCTGCAAGTTTCATTTCCAAGACAGCTTAAAAGCCTTTGTGAAATGAAACCTGGCTTTTCAAACTGTCAGTTTGCCACCTTGGTACATTATTGTAAAAGGCGGGAGAATCTTCTCTGACACAAGAAAGGTTCTGTGAAGAAGTTGAGAGGCTAGGGAAATGCTGAAGGCCTTTGCTTGGGAAAGTAATGGTTGATAATCACACCCACATCATGATAGTGACTGACAGAGACAATGACAGGCAGAGGTTAGGTAACCACAGCTACCAAAACAATCACCTATCAATGGTCTTGCCAGGAAGTTCCCAGTTACTTCTATTAACATCAATATGAGTATCTAAGGAACAGGATATAAGTGATGGTATATAGATATTTATTGAACATTATTTAATATGCTTTTATTATTATTCCCTCCAACTAGATTGCATGTGAGGGAAGATACGGATGTGTAAGAAAGAAGTTATGACGTCTATTGCTCTCATGCATCTCTCTCCATAGAGGGAGAATCTCCAACCCACAGGCCAAATGTGACCTTCCAGGCAAATCTGTCCAGCCCAAACGCCTTAAGTGAGGTTCTGTATACAGCCCTTTCATTTTAGATACAAGAAAAGTCCTATATTTGCAGGCTCATTCTGCAGGAAGTATGGCAAACATGCTTCTGTCTGAGCCATGTCTCCCTCCAGAAATGGAAGGAGATCTTAGAAGATGGGAATTTTGCTCAGCAAATCTTTTTTAAGCCATATTCCCAACATCAAACATGCTACCAAGCTGGTGAGAGGCTGCACCTAGCCCCTGGAATACGTATAATATGATGCATGCAGATGTCCTGTTCTAGCACGGTATGTTCCCCTTAATATTCCCAACATTAAATAAACCCTTAGTTTAATACTAATATTACAAATGAATCTTCAAATCAACATCTGGCAGAAGGTTCTTAACATAAAGTCAGGTGCCATGGTCCTATCTTCTGCTTAAAAAGTAAGTACTTGAGTAACTTCACTTTTGATCTCCTCTTTCTGCAGAGCACTTGCAATATTCTTGTTGTCCTGGCAACAGTCTGATAGTCCCTGCTAGATTTTTTGGCAATATTTTTTCGAAGTAGTTTGCCATTTCCTGCTTCCTAGGATTGAGAGAGAGTGGCTGGCCCAAAGTCACCAGATGGCTTTGTGACTAAGGCAAGACTAGAACACGCAATCATACACCAAGCTGGTACTCCTTGGCAATGAATAGGCCATTATAAACATTCTATGAATCATGTCTCCTTTAAAAATGATGTTAAGAAAACTATAAATTAATCATATGGCATAAAAAAACCTGGAATGTAATTTTCAAAACTGAGCCTGGATCATTGGACCTCTTTTTCCTTTTGCAATGTAAAAACATTATTATGACAGGGAGGAAATTTCTCAGATACCTTATGTGAAACGATACTGCCAGAAAACCATTCATGCTGTAGCTGCTCCGTAGGATAAATTGGGTGTTATTTGCTGACAGGAAAAAGATTAAGCTTAAAATGTCTGAAATAAAGTTGCTTTAAGTCTAGTTTTTTAAAAAAGCTATTTCCCATATATGCAAGTAAGTCTTACTTTGGATAGGGATGAGAAATTCTCTTCTGCTGGGTTTTTATTCCAATTACAATATCTGTTCTTTGCCAGGCACAATTCTGAGTTATATTTATTTATTTTATTTAGTTAGTTCCATTTCTGGTATTAATTTTTCCAATACATGGTCCATTTAACTGCATTTATTATATAGCTCATTTTATTTAGAGCAGGGGTCTTCAAACTCGGCCCTTTTATGACTCATGGACTTCAACTCCCAGAATTCCTCAGCCAGCATGCCTGGCTCCGGAATTTGGGAGTTGAAGTCCATGAGTCATAAAAGGGACAAGTTTGAAGATCCCTGATTTAGAGCATACAGCCATCATAAGATGAAATTCCAAGGCCATAGACAAGGATGTCAGCCATGAATCACTGAATAATAATGAAACATTGGCATGATGTAACAACAGCAGTGGCAGAAACAGAAACTGAATTAGATTGAGCAAGCTTTTAAAATCCAACCTGGTGTTCTGTTTCCTGGATTATGTGTGAAGGATGTATCACTGGCTTTAAAAAAAATACAATGCACAGTCAATGCTAAATCAATTATATTTCATAGGATTCAATTTAACACACAACTTTTGTTGTTGTTCATCTCAAAGTAGGGCCAAGTACACTTGAGAGAGGCCACAAAACAGGTCCATGCTACAGTGAGGAAAATAGTATTTCATTGTTTTTGCAATACTTGGCAGAAATGCAACATATTGCAAAAAGGCAAGGACAAATCATGGTATTGGTGCCAATAAAAAACCAGGAATAGAGCTTGACTTGGAGGAGTCTTTATATTTAGAATACTGAAGTAGTTAGCAATTAAATATTAACTAATGCTCTGTTCAGGCATTGTGTTGACACCAGCCTCTGCAGGACATCCACAAACATAGCGCTGATGTCTGCAGGGAGAATGCATTTATGTATAAAATCACACATAAAATTAGCATCACATAAGCAACAGCACAGAACAGAACCTTTATTTACATGGAAGCCAATATATGTGCCGATATACATATGAAACTTTGCTCCTTTAGTTTTTAGCATTGTGTTTCTGCACATCCTAAAGTTACGATCCTTTTTTTAATCTCTGAAGAGGAATTTAATAAATATTTATTTTTGATTTAAGTAAAAATTAATTATTTCTATAGAGATTTTATATTCTCCTTTTTGACCTAGTAATGACATTCAGGATATGTACAATAGCACCCAAGTTAATCCAGGACACAATCCAACAGCCTCTGGAACATCATCCCAAAGGACACAGAATATACCCCCTTCCTCAAAAAACAGAGCATGGGAGAGACAATCTGGGTAGAATTCCAAACCTCTTTGAACTTCTCTCATTCTTTCAAAACTGAATTTATTTAAATTGGTTCTAGAATTAATCTAAATGGATTGTCCCACTTTCCCCATTACCCATAGAAGGTTCTTTTTCTTTCTCTCATCAAACCAATCTGCTCCTCAGAGTCATACGTCCTCTAAAATAGATTGCTTTAATAGTGCATAGTGTGGAAAAATATCTCAGAATAACCTGGAGGGGTCAAACAGACTTACTTACTTACTTCCCATATTAGTGGGAATTCATTAAAGTTTATTAGAAAATATTAATTTGATTACTAGAAAAACCTGTCTGAAATAAAAAAGTGGTTTTCTGCCTTTTTATATTTGTTTGTGCAATAAAACTATGTATTATCATTCATCTGCTGCCTTCCTGTTGTTTCTGTCTTATACTTATCTTCTCTATAGCACTTAGATGCCTGAGGTGCTTTATAAATAGTCAGCTTTATGGTAATTACCAGTGCTTTTTTTGCAAAAGAAAAAGGTGCCAGAACTCACACATGTCATACAACCCGCCTTGCCTACCCTACAAGGTTCCATCCAAAAAAGGTGCCGGAACTCCGTTCTGAGCGTTCTATGAGGAAAAAAGCCCTGGTAATTACAACTATTTTGCCATTATTCTTCATGTCAAAAAGCTTTAAGGACATCCTTTGCTTTACTGGCTAGGATACAAGGCTGTGGTTTAGGTATAACTAACATTGCCAAATGATCCCAAAATCAAAACACAGATATTGGCACCAACCTATAAATATTTGCAGAGAAAATATCAAGAGAATTGTCAGGGGGTAATGTTACACATTTGTACTGCTTTTGCTTCAAGGAACTTGGTCTGGCAGCCATGATAGAAACCCTCACATTAGAACTGGTATCCTGTGTTGTGCATGACCAGCGACACTGTTGGTATTACTCTGTACTCTCCAGTGTTCAGTAGTATAAAAAACAGATCTGTGAACATCTAGAAACAAAGTTATAACTAGTAGCCAGCAATGTTTTGTTAAAAACAGGTCATGCCAAACCAATCTTATTTCATTCTTTGACAAAGTGACTAAATTAGTAGACCAGTGAAATGCTGTGTATATAGTATATTTAGACTTCAGCAAGGCATTTGACAAAGTAGACCACAACCTACTTCTTGGTAAACTAGAAAAATGTGAGATAGACACCATCACCATCAGATGGATTTGTAACTGGCTAACTAAATGTACTCAATGGGTAGTCCTTAATGGTACTACATTGACATGGAGGGAAATAAGCAGTGGGTACCACAATGTTCTTAGGCGCAGTACTCTTCAATATTTTCATAAAGATAAAGACTTGGATGAGAGAATAGAAGGGGAACTCATCAAATTTGCAAATGACACTAAGGTGGCAGGAATAGCCACCACCCCAGAATACAAGCTCAGGATCCAAAAAGAACTTGACAGACTTGAACAATGGGCCCTATCTAACAATATGAAATTTAATGTGGAGAAAAGCAAGGTTTTACACCTAGGCAAGAAAAACCAAAGGTACAAGTACAGATTAGGTGAAATCTGGCTCAAAAACAGAGAAGGACCCTGGAGTCCTAGTGGATGATCACTTAAACATGAGCTAGCAGTGTGCGGCGGCAGCCGTAAAAGCTAATACAATCCTTGGTTGTGTGAATGGAGGCATAGAATCAAAATAAATCCTTAGTAAAGCCACACCTAGAATACTGCATCCAGTTTTTGTCACCACTTTACAAAAAAAAAAAAGATGTTGAGACTTTGAAAAAAAGTGCAAAGAAGAGACAAAAACATATGAAGAATGGTTGTAGGAATTGGATATAGCCAATCTAGAGAAAAGAAGGACTGGGGGTGACATGATAGCAGTATTCCAGTATTTGAGGGGCTGCCACAAAGAAGAGGGGAGTCAACTTATTTTCCAAAGCACCAGAAGGCAAGACAAGAAACAATGGATGGAAATTAATTTTAAAAAGAAGCAACTTGGAATTAAGGAGAAACTCTTAACAGTGAAGACAATTAACCAGTGGAACAGCATGCCTTCAGAAATGGTAGGTGCTTCACCACTGGACATTTTTAAGAAAAGACCAGACAGCCACCTATCTGAAATATTATAGGCTCTTCTGCTTGAGCAGGGAGTTGGACTAGAAGACCTCCAAGATCCCTTCCAGAACTATTCTGACTAACTGACTGACTGATTAATTTTATTTATTTATTTATTTATTTATTTATTTATTTGGATTTGTATGCCACCCTTTCCCGAAGGACTCAGAGCAGTTAACAGGGTAATTAAAACAAGAAATACAAAAATTAAAAACAATTAAAAAGATTATAACAGTCCCTGAAAAAGTAAAAAAACCCAATTAAAATTAGAATTAAAATTCTCAGCCTGGGCCAGAGAGCTCGAAGAGCCAGGTCTTCAGGTCCCGGCGGAATGAATGGAGGTTGGGGGCGGTCCTCAGCTCCATGGGCAGCTGGTTCCAGAGGGCAGGCGCACCCACTGAGAAGGCCCTCCCCCTGGGTGTTACCCGCCGGCAATCTTTTACCGGCGGCACCCTGAGAAGACCCTCCCTGTGGGAGCGCACTGGACGAAGGGAACTTGATGCTGGCAGCAGGTGTTCCCTCAGAATAATTGATTGCCAGGATGAGTTATGCCCCTTTCCTTGGCCTCTGCTTGCTTCTCAAATAAATAATCACTCTCCTTATCAATGGATGGAATATCCCTAACTACTTGGATAAAAGTTTATTTGGAAAAGAAAAAAATACAATGATTTACTTTACATGAAATGTAGGATATTTATGAAATAAAAACTAAATGTAAATTTTGTTCTAAATTATTGTATTAGAACTCTAATTCATCTAATTAACTGATTCTTAATTAGAATTAATGTAGTAAAGCACATTTAGCACAGAACATTTGAATTCTCATTGTTTCTGGCTCTTCCACACAACAGCCTTGTGGGAGATGAAAATATAGTCCCCTCCTCATATAACAAGATGAGGCTGGAGCAAACCTGTGATAGGCCCTACAGTAGTGATTTAAAACAAATCTTTGACTTGAACTTTATATAATTTCACAATACGAACATACTATTTGTAATCTGCTGAGCTTTGTGCAATATGAAATTGTAAAGTAGATAGGTCTATGTATATTTGGAACATGAGTATTATAACTGTGGGAGAAATAGGGAACTGAAAATAGCTGATGGATGTGGGTTCCAATGTACACAGGTATATGTGGAAAGTAGGTCAGCAGGGAGTCAGTAAGAAGTCAGCAAACGTCAGCAGAAGTCAGCAAAAAGTCTTAGAATGCCTACAGTCTTAGAACAAGAAAGGGTATAAAAGGTTGGGACTGGACCTGATTGATTTGCCATTGGCCTATAGCTGTCCTATTGGAATTGGCTATAACCATATGGTCCTTATTGCAATGGGTTTTTAATGTACGTGATGATGTGTTATTATGCTTGCTATGTTCCAAATTATTAGAAAAAATAAACCCCTGAATCTTAAAGTAAGAATTATGGGTTTGTGTTGCTGTCTCTTGTCTTTTCCATTGGGTTTTTTTCCACGACAGCCTTAAGTTCTTGTCCAGTTGTTTGGCAATGGAGTTGTTTGAAAATGAAGCTACATCAAGAAATTGTTGCCCAAATTGTAATCATTCTTTTGCTCTGGCAATAATACTACCCAAATGTTCTGTCCATATAATGCTTACTATGGTTCTTGGAGAAGGAGGAGGAGGAGGAGTAGGAGAAGGCGAAGGAGAAGAAGAAGGAGAAGGAGAAGGAGAAGGAGAAGGAGAAGGAGGAGAAGATGCCCACATTTTCACTAATCCACTGTGCAGTCTCATCACAAAGTAGTAGACAACTCAGAAAGCCAGAATGAAATGGTTTTGGAAGACAATGACCAGGAACTTAAAGAAACGAGCTTTTCTCACCACAGTGCACAGAAGCCAGTTGAAGCAAATGAACTTCTATATAACATAATGAACTGCAGCAGGCAGTCTTCACAATATTGCTTGTGCTAGCAGAAGCCTGAAAACACTACTTTTCAGGCAAGAAAAAATAGTCATACATGATGGTCTAGGGTGGGTTGAGGCTCACATGCTTACATATACTCAAGAAATAGTTAGTGGGTCATCTTCAGGCCAGGGCAAGCAGAAAAGGCAGATGAGTCCTCAACTTCTCTCTATACATTAATTTAAAAAGATCAGTACAGCCTAGGAAGCTGGTGACAGAGGTGGGGGGGCGATGAGGGCTAGGCATATTTTAATCAACACAGCTGAGCCGGAGGTGACGCATCCAATTACATGCGGGCGGCAAACTGATGGACCTATCACTTGCTCAATGGCTAAACTATTGACAGTTAAAAGGCTATAAACACAAGGCGTCTCCAATGTTAGCTTACTCTTTGACAATGTTAGCAGTGGCTAAAGAAAGCTCAGTGCAAAATATATTTTCTGTCCTGGAGATCAATATGTCTTCTTTTTTACAAATAAATATATCTGGGATTCAGATTTTTAAAATGGTTATATATATATATATATATAAATGTTAACTATTTGTGGGTGGAGGTGTGCTCTGATTGGGTGGGGGATTAAGTGTGTTCTGATTGGGTGGGAGTGTGTTTTGAATGGTGGGTGTGTCCTCCACCCACAGAACACACCCCCTCTGGCAGTTTAAAAAAGAGGAACAAACAGCCACTACCACATGCTTCTCCCAGAAGAAGGAAGCTGAAGCCACCAGCCTGATGATGACGGATGGGATTCCGTCGAAACGTTGCGCCTACACCTTCATTTCTATGCGGGAAAAAACCCGAATGACCAAAGATCCACATACAAACACCTGTGAAAACCTCAGAAAACATATATATATATATATATATATATATATATATATATATATATATATATATATATATATATATATATATATATATATATATATATATATATATATATATATATATATATATATATATATATATATATGTTTTCTGAGGTTTTCGCGGGTGCCTGTATGTGGATCCTTGGTTTTTCGGGTTTTTCCCCGCGTAGAACTAAAGGTGTGGGCGCAATGTTTCGACGGAGTCCCATCCGTCATCATCAGGCTTTAGCTTCCTTCTTCTGGGAGAAGCATGTGGCTGTTAGTTCCTCTTTTTTAAACTGCCAGAGGGGGTGTGTTCTGTGGAGGTGTGCTCTGATTGGGTAGGGGACCAAGTGTGTTCTGATTGGGTGGGAGTGTGTTTTGAATGGTGGGTGTGTTCTGATTGGGTGGGGGGGTGTTCTGAGTGGATGGGCTGGTCTCAGCTGCCAGCTCCAGAACTGAGCTGGTGAGTTGTGCTGCTTTTGTTCGGCTTCGTGTTTGTGGTGGTGCCATGTTTTTATAGTGGGTGTCAGTTTGCTTATTGTGTGGTTTGGAGGGGTTTAAAGTGGCTGATGTTGCAGCTGTAGTAAGGTTTCTGTTTTGTGGTTGTGTGTCTTTATCGTTGTGGGTTCGGATTTGCTTTTTGAATGGTTGTGTGGTGGTGATGTCATGTGATGTTATCATGAGTTTGGGTCTGGTATCATTCTTGGTGGTTGGGCCTCGTCTGTCAATCAAGGCGGGTTTCCAAATGGCTGGTAGACGAGAGGTATCATCTCGTGTATTCATGCTGTGGGGGTGTTTTTCTATCTCAATGGCTTCTCTGATTATTCTGTTGTTAAAATGTTCAATTTTGGCGATAGTTTTGGTTTTTTTAAAATCAATTTCATGTCCCGTGGCTTCAAAGTGTTGGACCAGGGATGAAGTTTGTTCTCCCTTTCTGAGTGAGTTTTTGTGCTCTTCAATGCGTGCACTTATTCTTCTGTTGGTCTGTCCGATGTATGTGGTGGGGCACGAACTCCACACAAAAAGATTCCTCCTGGACCGAATCAACAGAGACCTCCTCACACTTCACCTCAAACTCAGCAACAAGATCCACCCCACACTTTGGGACAAATTCAAACAAATCGCCGTCTGGAGAGCTGAAACAGAGACTGCCTACAAAACAGACACACACACCAATAAACTCCGAAGACTAAAGGAACGCCAGAAACAAACCCCTCCTCTCCCACAGCAACACATGAAACAAACTGTGCACAACATCTCAGATAGGATTCTCACCAAAGCCGAAACCAACGTCCTGTCTAAAGGATTTAATTTTGCAGTCGCTCCCAAACACATTCCCACGGAAACCATTATATGCGGAGTCGAATCCAGCCTGACCAAAATTAACCCTGATGATGCCAACAAAATCAGACTCGAAGTTACCAACATCCTCTGCACCAGCAAACCACCCAAAAGCAACTTACCCAAAGAGGAACAGACAGCACTACTTAACCTAAAAAATGACACCAGCATAATCATTCTGCCAGCAGACAAAGGCAACGCCACGGTGGTAATGAACTCATCTGACTACCATACCAAATTATCCAACCTACTCCGAGACTCCACATACAAACTCCTCAAGACAGATCCCACCACCTACCTGGAAAAAACCACAAAATCAAAAATAAAAGCCACCCCCATCAGTGAAGAGATCCAGAAAACAATCATTCCCAGAGAAAAATCATCCAGATGTCCTAAGCTCTATGGTCTGCCCAAGATACACAAAGAAGGAACCCCACTCAGACCCATAGTCAGCTCCATAGGCTCACCTCTACAAAATCTAGCCAAATTTCTTGCCAAACAACTACAGCCTTATGCAAATTCCATCACCTCGCACGTACAAAACTCATTCCAATTCATAGAGATCATAAGTAAACTAAACTTACAGCCCTGTGACCTACTTGTGAGCTTCGATGTTGTATCCCTCTTCACCCAAGTGCCAATCAAAGAAGCCTTGACAGCTATCCAAAATAAATACAACCCCCCAAAACACATCCTAGATCTGACCAACCACTGCCTATCTAACACATACTTCATCTACAATGGACAAAGATACAAACAAATGGAAGGAGCACCCATGGGATCACCCCTCTCACCTGTCATCGCAAACCTCTACATGGAACACTTTGAAACCCTCGCTCTAGAAAAATCCAACCACAAACCCAAACTCTGGCTCAGATACGTAGATGACACCTTCATAATCTGGCCACACGGCAAAGAAAAACTGGATGACTTCCTCATACACCTCAATAGCCTACACCCCAAAATACAATTCACCATGGAAACAGAAGCTAACAATCAACTTCCCTTCCTTGATGTCTTAGTCTACAAGAAATCCAACGGCTCCCTAGGACACACTATCTACCGTAAAAAAACACACACAAACCGCTATCTGAACGCACTCTCACACCACCACCCAGCACAGATCAACTCCGTAGCCAAGACACTCATCTCCAGAACAAAACACCTAGCTGACGAACAACACCTAAAAACCGAACTACACACTCTCACTAATGTACTAACAGCCAATGGATTCCAAAGAAACACGATTACCAACTTAATCCGAAGAGAGACACCCACAAAAACCCAAGACAGAGAACAAGAAAATGGCAAAGCCCTCCTCCCATACTTAAAAGGGACCACAGACAGAATCAGCAAGGTCCTCCAAAAACACAACATCAAAACAGCATTCTACACAGACAGAAAAATATCCACCATCCTAAGAAACCCCAAGGACATAATTGGGTTAGAAAACCAAGGAGTATACGAAATCCCATGCACCACCTGCCCCACCTCATACATCGGACAGACCAACAGAAGAATAAGTGCACGCATTGAAGAGCACAAAAACTCACTCAGAAAGGGAGAACAAACTTCATCCCTGGTCCAACACTTTGAAGCCACGGGACATGAAATTGATTTTAAAAAAACCAAAACTATCGCCAAAATTGAACATTTTAACAACAGAATAATCAGAGAAGCCATTGAGATAGAAAAACGCCCCCACAGCATGAATACACGAGATGATACCTCTCGTCTACCAGCCATTTGGAAACCCGCCTTGATTGACAGACGAGGCCCAACCACCAAGAATGATACCAGACCCAAACTCATGATAACATCACATGACATCACCACCACACAACCATTCAAAAAGCAAATCCGAACCCACAACGATAAAGACACACAACCACAAAACAGAAACCTTACTACAGCTGCAACATCAGCCACTTTAAACCCCTCCAAACCACACAATAAGCAAACTGACACCCACTATAAAAACATGGCACCACCACAAACACGAAGCCGAACAAAAGCAGCACAACTCACCAGCTCAGTTCTGGAGCTGGCAGCTGAGACCAGCCCATCCACTCAGAACACCCCCCCACCCAATCAGAACACACCCACCATTCAAAACACACTCCCACCCAATCAGAACACACTTGGTCCCCTACCCAATCAGAGCACACCTCCACAGAACACACCCCCTCTGGCAGTTTAAAAAAGAGGAACTAACAGCCACATGCTTCTCCCAGAAGAAGGAAGCTAAAGCCTGATGATGACGGATGGGACTCCGTCGAAACGTTGCGCCCACACCTTTAGTTCTACGCGGGGAAAAACCCGAAAAACCAAGGATCCATATATATATATATATATATATATGGATCCTTGGTTTTTCGAGTTTTTCCCCGCGTAGAACTAAAGGTGTGGGCGCAACGTTTCGACGGAGTCCCATCCGTCATCATCAGGCTTTAGCTTCCTTCTTCTGGGAGAAGCATGTGGCTGGGAGAAGCATGTGGCTATATATATAAGGGACGCGGTGGCTCAGTGGGTTAGGACACTGAGCTTGTCGATCAGAAGGTCAGCAGTTTGGCGGGTCGAATCCCGAGTGCCGCGTAACAGAGTGAGCGCCTGTTACTCGTCCCAGCTTCTGCCCACCTAGCAGTTCGAAAGCACGTAAAAATGCAAGTAGAAAAATAGGGACCACTACGGTGGGAAGGTAACAGCGTTCCGTGCGCCTTTGGCGTCTAGTCATGCCAGCCACATGACCACGGAGACGTCCTCGGACAAACGCTGGCTCTTCAGCTATGAAACGGAGATGAGCACCGGCCCCTAGAGTCGGAAACGACTAGCACGCATGTGCGGGGGAACGTTTACCTTTACCTTTATATATATATATATATATATATATATATATATATATATATATATGTTGTTGTTGTTAGTTGCGAAGTCGTGTCCGACCCATCGCGACCCTATGGACAATGTTCCTCCAGGCTTTCCTGTCCTCTACCATCTTCTGGAGTCCATTTAAGCTCACGCCTACTGCTTCAATGACTCCATCCAGCCACCTCATTCTCTGTTGTCCCCTTCTTCTATTGCCCTCAACCTTTCCCAGCATTAGGCTCTTCTCCAGTGAGTCCTTCCTTCTCATTAGGTGGCCAAAGTATTTGAGTTTTAGCTTCAGGATCTGGCCTTCTAAAGAGCAGTCAGGGTTGATCTCCTCTAGGACTGACCAGTTTGATCGCCTTGCAGTCCAAGGAACTCGCAGGAGTCTTCTCCAGCACCATAGTTCAAAGGCTTCAATTCTTTGGCGCTCAGCCTTTCTTATGGTCCAACTTTCACTGCCATACATTGCAACTGGGAAGACCATAGCCTTGACTATACGCACTTTTGTTGACAGGGTGATGTCTCTGCTTTTTAGTGTGCTGTCTAGATTTGCCATGGCTTTCCTCCCCAGGAGCAAGCGTCTTTTAATTTCTTGACTACAGTCCCCATCTGCAGTGATCTTGGAGCCCAGGAAAATAAAATCTGTCACTACCTCCATTTCTTCCCCATCTATTTGCCAGGAATTGAGAGGGCCAGATGCCATGATCTTGGTTTTCTTAATGTTTAGTTTCAACCCACGTTTTGCACTCTCCTTCTTCACCCGCAACAAGAGGCTCTTTAGTTCCTCTTTAGTTCTTCTTTAGTTCTTCACTTTCTGCCATTAGAGTGGTATCATCTGCATATCTTAGGTTGTTGATGTTTCTTCCGGCAATCTTAATTCCAACTTTTGATTCATCTAGCCCTGCCTTTCTCATGATGTGCTCTGCATATAAGTTAAATATGCAGGGTGACAGTATACAGCCTTGCCGGACTCCTTTCCCAATTTTTAACCAATCAGTGGTTCCGTGTCCAGTTCTCACTGTTGCTTCTTGGCCCGCATATAGGTTTCTCAAGAGACAAATAAGATGGTCTGGTATGCCCATCTCTTTAAGAACTTGCCACAGTTTGTTATGATCCACACAATCAAAGGCTTTAGCATAGTCAATGAAGCAGAAGTAGATGTTTTTCTGGAACTCTCTAGCTTTCTCCATGATCCAGCGTATGTTAGCAATTTGATCTCTAGTTCCTCTGCCTCTTCGAAATCCTGCCTGTACTTCTGGTAGTTCTCGATCCACATACTGCTGGAGTCTAGCTTGTAGAATTTTAAGCATAACTTTACTAGCATGAGAAATGAGTGCAATGGTGCGATAGTTTGAACATTCTTTGGCACTGCCTTTCTTTGGAATTGGAATGTAAACTGATCTTTTCCAATCCTGTGGCCACTGTTGAGTTTTCCAAATTTGCTGGCAAATTGAGTGTAGCACTTTTACTGCATCGTCTTTTAAGATTTTGAATAGCTCAGCTGGAATACTGTCACCTCCACTAGCTTTGTTGTTGCTCAGCTTTTCTAAGGCCCACTTCACTTCACATTCTAGGATGTCTGGCTCGAGGTCAGTGACCACCTCATTGTGATTATCAGGGACGTTAAGCTCATTCTTGTATAGTTCTTCTGTGTAATTTTGCCACCCCTTCTTAATCTCTTCTGCCTCTGTTAGGTCCCTGCCATTTTGGTCCTTTATCATGCCCATTTTTGCATGAAACGTTCCTTTCATCTCTCCAATTTTCTTGAAAAGATCTCTGGTCCTCCCTATTCTATTGTTTTCTTCTATTTCTTTGCATTGTTCATTTAAGAAGGCATTCTTATCTCTTCTAGCTATTCTTTGGAATTCTGCATTTAATTGGGCATATCTTTCTTTTTCTCCCTTGCCTTTCGCTTCTCTCCTTTCCTCAGCTATTTGCAAAGCTTCCTCAGACAGCCATTTTGCTTTCTTGCATTTCTTTTTCTTTGGGATGGTTTTGGTTGCTACCTGTTGTACAATGTCGTGAACCTCTGTCCATAGTTCTTCAGGCACTCTGTCTATCAGATCTAATTCCTTAAATCTATTTGTCACCTCTACTGTATTTTCAACAGGGATATGATTTAATTCATACCTGACTGGCCTAGCGCTTTTCCCTACTTTCTTTAATTTAAGCCTAAACTTTGCAACAAGAAGCTCATGGTCTGAGCCACAGTCAGCTCCTGGTCTTGTTTTTACTGACTGTATAGAGCTTCTCCATCTTTGGCTGCAGAGCATATAGTCAATCTGATTTCTGTGTTGACCGTCTGGTGATGTCCATGTGTAAAGCCATCTCTTGGGTTGTTGGAAAAGAGTGTTTGCTATGACCATCGTATTCTCTTGACAAAATTCTATCAGCCTGTGCCCTGCTTCATTTTGTACTCCAAGGCCAAACTTGCCTGTTATTGCAGTTATCTTTTGGCTTCCTACTTTGGCATTCCAATCCCCCATGATGATAAGGACATCATTTCTGGGTGTTAGTTCTATAAGGTGCTGTAGGGCTTCATAGAACCGGTCAATTTCATCCTCTTCAGCACCGGTGGTTGGGGCATAGACTTGGACTACTGTGATATTGAATGGTTTGCCTTGGATTCGAACTGAGATCATTCTGTCATTTTGAGGATTGTATCCCAGTATTGTTTTTCCTACTCTTTTATTGACTATGAAGGCTACTCCATTTCTTCTGAGGGATTCTTGCCCGCAGTAGTATACCTGATGGTCATCTGAATTAAATTCACCCATTCCTGTCCATTTTAGTTCGTTGATACCTAAGATGTCAATGTTTAGTCTTGTCATCTCTTGTTTGACCACGTCCAGCTTTCCTTGATTCATGGATCTTACATTCCAGGTTCCTATGAAGAAAAAATCTTTACAGCATCGGACTTTCCTTTCACCACCAGACATATCCACAGCTGAGCGTCCTTTTGGCTTTGGCCCAGTCGCTTCATTCTTTCTGGCGCTACTAGTACTAGCCCTCTGCTCTTCCCCAGTAGCATATTGGACGCCTTCCGACCTGAGGGGCTCATCTTCCAGCGTCATATCGTTTTGCCTTTTGGTACTGTCCATAGGGTTTTCATGGCAAAGATACTGGAGTGGTTTGCCATTTCCTTCCCCAGTGGATCACGTTTTGTCAGAACTCTCTGCTATGACCTGTCCGTCTTGGGTGGCCCTGCACGGCATATCTCATAGCTTCATTGAATTACGCAAGCCCCTTCGCCACGACAAGGCAGTAATCCATGAAGGGGATATATATATATATATATATATATATATATATATATATATATATATATATATATATATATATATATATATATATATATATATGTTTTCATAGATTCAATCAGAAAGCAGCCACGCCTCCACCCAGTCAGAACACAGCCCCACCGGCAGTTGGAAGGAAAGGAACAGCCAGACCACGCATTACTCCTGGAAGCAACAGGAGGAACACTCCGGCCTGATGATGACGGATGGGATTTCGTCGAAACGTCGCCACAACTTTCTGAAGATGAAAGGAACGCGGGAAGAAACCCGAGACTCTAGATCTACATATATATATATATATATATATATATATATATATATATATATATATATATACATACACACATATATATACACACATACATACATACATATATATATACATACATACATACATATATATATATACATACATACATACATATATATATATATACAGTATATACAGTATACATACATATATATATATATATATATATATATATATATATACGTGTGTCTGTGTGTCTGTGTGTTTACACACAGACACACACACACACACAGACACACACACACACACACACAGAGTAATGGCAATATTGGAACAGACAAGTCTACTGGGTAATAACTTCTTGTTGGCTCTAAAGTCTTTTACAGAATAATCACTCATTGTATTTGGAAAGTACTTCAAAAATGCCCTGTGCTTAGTTATAATGCCCATTAGGAAAAAATAAATTACTTCAAATTTAAAATACACTTATGAAAAACTACACTACTAATACTGGATAAATAATATGTGTTTTAGAGTCCCTTATGAAAGCCTATTCACATATTTAGGTTGGCATGAACCCAGAACAAAAACAGCTGCACACAATGCCCCCTCTATCACAGTCCACTATAAGGTCAATCCAAGAAACCATTTAAACCTTTTTTTTAAAAAAAATATACTTTCAGCATAGACTGTTGAGAACCATTATGGATTCCCAAGTAAATAATCAATGTTCTAAACTCCATAACTATGTATTAAGCTGATCTATAGTTGTTACACACTGGGCAATAAATAATAGCTGTTACAACAGTAGTATTGTCATAAGATTTTGCCATTTATTTTAGGGAAAGATTTTGCCATTTTTAAACACATATTTATTGACCATTTAATTTCTCATAAAGCAACAACAAACTCGTAAACAATTTGATTTTTTAAAGACTCACTTTCTCTCCTATTGTCTCTCTTTCACACATACAAGATACAAGATACACATATTATTAGTAGTATGAATAGACCAGGGAATAACCATGGAAATGACCATGAAAAAAGGAGAATTTAATACTATGGTCTGATATTATAATAGATGTGGTTGATATTGGTATTTCATCACTGATTTTCATCACTGATTTTAAACTGTTAATTAGAGGTTTCATCTATTTGACCCTTCAAGCAATTCAGGTTAATTGTATGTAGACTCATATTCTTTGGATAGCATCATATCATTTTTTTCTTCTTGCTACTGAACTAGGCCTGAAGTCTTAAAGAACACCTAGAATATGAAATAAGGATGATTTTTTGCTCTAGGCAGCCAACAGTAGTTAACTATCAGCCATGTCTACCTTGCAGGAAGTAGGTAAAAAATTATGTGTGATACAAATATTTCTATTAGTACACCACTGAAATATATCACAGATTACAGCATTATTTATAATAAAATACAATGTAATGATAGGACACAGTACCAATTTCCTATCTCTGCTGAGGCTTTGGGAAGGTACCAAATCCTACTTCACAAGCTTTTACGTGAAGGACTGTCAAAATATCATCCTTGATTGAAGACATCTTCTAATTCAGAAACAGAAATAGAAATGAAAGCCCCAGAGCCTTTCAAATATTGCCTACACATTACAAGGATGGGGAGTGATAGGATTAACAGTGTTTGATTAATACAGTGTGATTTCGGTTCAGATTAAATCCCAATTAAATCTAATTTAACTTTTGTTCTGGCTACACCAACTTTCAAAGCATGATCTTCATCCTCCAAAAGTTGTACTCCTGTGCTTTGTTTTGAAGGACATTTCAGGTCAAAGCCTGATTTAAAAAAAAATCATAAGAACAGAATGATGTTATTTTAAAAATGCCAAGCAACATTTAGCACATGATCTTCCCTGCAATATTAAGGTATGTTATATTTCTGTTATTTTCCTATGCACAGGAGTTCAAAGTAGGTCATATGAGAGATCTCCCTTCACTTTATGCAGCAGTGATTGTTCTATGGTCACACAGGAACGTTCTGTGACTGAGGACAGATTCGATTCTGTGTCTCCCCGACCTCATACCAACACCTTAGCTGCCACATCAGATTGGATTTCCTATTTAAATACCTGAAACTGACTTGTATCTATATTCAAAAATTAGTATATACGGTACTGTTTTTATGCACAAAGGGGTTTTCTTCAAACTTGTTTTAAATAAAGTTTCAGAGAAACTGGAATTAGTTCAGAGCAGGGCAAGGAAGGTTAGTAAAGAACTAGAAGAGAAGCCCAGAGATTAACAGATCTGTCCCATGCTGCAAATGACAAGATTGTGCTCATCTCTCATTCCATCTAGTGTCCATCTCCATCTCCATTAGCCTGTTGTCCATTTGAAGACAACAGGCTAATTTAGAGAATATGGAGCAGGTTGAGCAAAGAACAAAGAAAAATGCTACATCTTCTACCTGAGGTCTTCACATAATTTAGAATAGAACAGAGCTACCACGGAGTCGTCCTCGGACAAGCGCTGGCTCTTCGGCTTTGAAACGGAGATGAGCACCAGCCCCTAGACTTGGAAACGACGAGCACGCATGTGCGGGGGAACCTTTACCATTACCTTTTAGAAGGAATCTTGGAGGTCTTCTAGTCCAGCCTCCTGCTCAAGCAAGAGAACCTATACCATTTCAAGACAAGTGATTGTCTAGTCCAGGGGTGTCAAACTCAATTTCATTGAGGGCCGCATCAGCATTGCGGTTGCCCTCAAGGGGCCAGGTGGGTGTGGCATGGCTAGTGTGCATATGGCCTACTGGGTGGGTGTGGCCAGCTCTACATCGTTCGCATAAAGGGTGCCTATGGGGGCCTGGGCTGGAGTGGGTCTCTGGCAGAAGGAGGGTCTCTGGGCCAGGGCCAAGGCAGTGGGGGCCGTTCCCTCACTGTTTCCAGGATGGCTTCGCGGGCCACATGAAACCACTTCACGGGCCGGATCCGGCCCCTGGGCCTTGTGTTTGACATGTCTGGTCTAGTCTCTTCTTAAAAAGACCCAGTGATGGAGTGCTCACTATTTCTGAAGGCAAGCTGTTCCAATGGTTAATTGTCCTCACTGTTAGGAAGTTTCTCCTTAATTCCAGGTTGCTTACTTGTTGCCAGTGATTACTCAGATACTTGGGGCCCTGGACAAGTTAATTGGCTAAGATATGATTGCAAGAAATATGGCAGCTTTACATCCCTCTTAGGCTTTACTTCATATATAATAAGGCTAGCCATAAAAACATCCATGGACTATGGAGTGTGTTTTCTTTTTCTATTATTTTTCTGAGTGTTTAGTTTGATAAACATAGAATGAAGGCTAATGCTTCATTAATGCTTAATGCTTAATGCTTGTAAGCCGCCCTGAGTCTTTGGAGAAGGGCGGGATATAAATGGAATTAAAATAAAAAAATAAAAATAAATAAATAATGTCTTCCAAATATCTTATGAAATCTATGTATATAAATGTGGCATTTACAGAAGATAGAAAGCTTTTAAAGGAAAAAAACCCTCCAGGGCTCCGTAGAATAAGAGTACTCATTTTACACAAAGCTGAAAAATTTGAGTCCTGATATTCCAGTTCCAACGCAGACCTTTACTGCCCCAATTAATTGTATCTGTTCATATGCTCTTTTAAAACCATACACCTATGTTTCTAAGAGATTTCACAAAGTCACTGATGTGGATTAGTGTTTCATTAACAGCACACACTTTAATAACTCTCTGTCATATAATCGTGGTGGTAAAAGGAGAACAAACGGATGGATTTATTTTCCAAAGCACACTGAAAGAATGGAGCAATGATTCTAATCTACAATTACTTATTTAGTTTTCCTCCTTCCTTATCTCAAAGGGTTAGTGTCAGATCAGACATGGATGATCTTGGTAATAGTTCATTCATCAGGGAATAGCAAGTTTCAGATCACCCATTATTATGTATTGAAAGGAATATTCTTGAAGATTGAAGGAGAAGGAAACCATTTATATTATTTCCTAGATCATAGAAGAGAATGCATAATCCTCATGACTTTTCTAATGCACATGTTGTATAAATAAATGTTTGAAACAGCATATTTAAAAAGGGAGCACAAGATATTCTATCTACTTTCATCTTCACAAACCTTGGAGATGGTTCAGAGTGACAGAGAAATCTTAAATTTATGGCAACCTAATAATAGAATTTCATCAATTTAAATTTAGTAGAAACTTAGCCTTCTATAACTTGACTCAACATTCTATGACACTGCAGTAATAATAGTTAAAATGATTGTAAACTTTAGGTGAATTATATCTATATCTACATTTTGCTCCTTGAAATGTATCTACACATGAGAATTCTTCTACATTCCATAATTGTTCTTCCATGTTTTCTTATTTGTAGAACTCCAGTGACATTTTCCATAGAATTCATTTTTGCCAAATGTTTCATTACAAATAATGCCATCACATGTCCATAGGCAAACTATTATGGGAATTCAGACTCCTACATATTGTCTGCTCATTTCAGCCTGTCTGTCTTCCCTTTCTTCCCCAGATCATGCATTTGAAGATTGGGAATTGTGAGCTCAAGAATTTAGTATACTTATGTGTGGATCTCCCCACCCCCATTTTTAACAAAAATAAATTCTGACGTTTCCAAATATTTTAACTATTTTGTATTCCTTGTTGAGTTCTGTATCTTTATGCTTGTTTTGGTGATCAATTTTCAGACTGATTGCACAGTGTTAAGCATAAGAAAGTCAGGAAGCCACATTATGATGGAACATGATGAAATGGACTGGCTTCAGGGTGACACAGGAATGCAACACAGTTGTATAGTTTCTCTTTATTTATTCAACATATTTGTTGAATATACATTAAGAATAGGACAGGAAAAAGGATGGGAGGATAGAAAGAAGATGAGTATGGTTTTAAAATTGGAGAAAGAAATATTAATAATCTGTGCTATGCTGATAACATAAACTTGATAGCCAAAAATACAAAGGATAATAAAAGTCAAGAAGCACAGTGGGGAAAAAATGGGACTAAAATTAAATAGGAAGAAGACCAAACTATTAACAAGAGATACAATAATCAGCCTTTAGAACTAACAATGAAGATACTGAAGTGGTAGATAGCTTCTATTTTTTAGAATGAACCATCAACTGTAAAGGAACCAGCAGTCAAGAAAGACTAGTACTTGATGGAGCAGCTATGAAGGCCTTAGAAAAGATATTCAGATGCTTTAATGTGTCCATACCTGCAGAGATCAGAATCGTGTAAGCAATGGTATTTTTGTATTTTTTATTTTAATCCCATTTATATCCCGCCCTTCTCCGAAGACTCAGGGCGGCTTACAATTTAAGCACAAACCAATGTGCTTAGCAATAGCCTTCATTCTATGTTTATTAGGGCTTTTGGGGGCCCCAAGCGGCATTATTACAAAGTCAGCTTATTGCCCCCAACAATCTGGGTCCTCATTTTACCTACCTCGGAAGGATGGAAGGCTGAGTCAACCTTGAGCCTGGTGGGATGCGAACCTGCACTAATTGCAGGCAGCTGGTGTTACTTAAGGAGGCATTAGCCCACTGCTCCACAAGGTATTCCCTTGTGACATTCCGTGATAGTGAAAGGTGGAGTTTTAAAAGGCTGGACAGATGCTTTTGAGTTTTGATATTGGAGGAGACTCCTGAGAATGCCATGGACAGGCAAGAAAACAAACAAATGGATCATTGAACAAGTAAAACAGAGAGGTCCCATTCAAAGTACAAGTGACCAGCTATAAATTATCCTACTTCAGACACATTATGCAAAGATCTGTAGCTACGGGGGGGGGGGGGATGGAAGGAAAGAGGACAGGAGGGAGCAAGGTGAATAATGACAATGTTGATGAACGTGCAATTGGAAGATTTGAAAGATGAGATTAGGGACAGTCCTTTCTGTGATTGGTAAGAGTCAACAGCACCTTGATTTGGGAAGGAAATGTGGCAGCGTAAAGTACTATCAAATACTAAACATAATATTTTGACATTCTTGAATTCTGTTTTAATTGTGTGAATCTTCTGTACACTTGATGACAAGAACTGATTTGTTTAAGGGTTAGCAAGTGATGCAAACTATAGATGAAAAGCATCACAGAAAATCTCATCAATGTACCATTTAAACCACAGAAGCAATGAAAAATCCATAATAATTACATTTCAATTTCCCATCTTTCTGACTAAATGAATTATCCTTTTAAAGAAAACATAGACTTAAACCTGAGCTGATGACTCATTAGATGTTGAGTGAACTTATTATGATGAACCATTGCCAATGCAATTAAATGATGTATCTAGAAGCAGCCTTTGTTACTGAACCAATGAACTTAGGTGACTCATTTCTCAACAGCTTCACTTGTTTGGAACTCAATAACACTGCTGGGGAACAAAATATTATAGTCTAAACTGATATGGGCTTGGTCTTGCATAGAGGGATGTATGCAAACTATATCAAGATTTTTCCCCTGCCTCTTTTTTGCCCAGTATAAACCTCATCCCTTTCCATCAACTGTAGAACTGGGAGTTCTTTCTGCTGATCATGACTTGGTCTGACAAATACACTGAAACCTCTTAGGCAACATGTGCCTTCCAGCCTTAATATGTAATTGCATGGAATTTGTACACATGTGGGTGTATGACTCATTTTTTTTGTATTTTGGGGGGAGGTTGTATGCTTCTAATTCTTAATTTTTGTATGGAAATCTTTAATTAACCAAATCTCCCTGCCCTGTGTCATGTTAAAAATTAATTTTAATGCTATTAAAAAAATAAATTCTGTCCCTCTGCCACCATCACTATCACTTTAAATGGAATTCCAGCATAAGCAATTTGAATTCTGTGTTTGTTCTCAGTAAAAACAGTTTTTATGAAAGGAAATGGAAATTCACAATAACCATGGATGCAATGCTTGGGTTAAAAAAAAAACTTCGGGAATTTAAGAAGCACTTAGTTGCTGCATTAGGCCATTTAGGATGTTTCAGCTTCTCAATTGACTGTAATTCCAATCTGCTCAAGTGCCCTGTTAATGACCTTCCATTTCACAGTGAGCTTAGGAATTTGATGTTTATACTTCTTTCTTCTCTTTCTCTCTTACTATACTACAAACAGACTGAAAGACAGATTCTTTTCATTCTGTCTTACTGTTGTAGAAAGGTGTAAAATGGTTCTATGGGGGGGGGGGAGGAAAAGAGACTAGGTTTCATTCCTTTTAAGGAAGGTAGTCCCTGACAAAAGAAAAACCAAAATCAACAGATTCTAACAGAAAAGAATCGTTTGAATGTTTGACATCCAGTCATTGTTCTCCCAAGTGGTAGCATTGCATGTGCTTAAGGACAGTCATGCATCTCCCCATTTGTTCACACAATCTAGTCTATAAATGATGTTCTAAGTTGAGTGACTGGCTATCATTCAGGCCTGATTAATACATACATAAAGGTAGGGTATTCATAGTTTCTTAAGAGTTGCATATTGCATTTTGCATATGAATGCAAGATTTACTCTTATAATGTTATGAAATGCATCTATCCCCTGATGGACCTACTGTTGCATAGGCAATAAATGTATTATTGAACAAATGCAAACAGTGGAATTATTGTGCACCTGGGAATCAAAAGAAGTGGTATTATGAGTTCCTGTCAGTGGGTTAAATTGATTTGAAAATTTGGTGTATTCTCTTTCCAAAAATGTACAAAAGAAGCCTTTATATTTTGCAACTGTTTTCTTTTCTTGGTGTCCAAACATATATATGAACTGATAGATCTGAGCAGATGAGTTAGTCATCTGGGCTATTGAAAAGAAACGTGGGCATGATGAAATTCAGAGTCTAATTTTATTATAATAATTTATCATTGTTGTACAATTATATACTATATAATGCATATAATTATATATTATGTAATTTATAATAATTATTATAAACATTATTATAATTTATCTAGTTTACATGGCTGCCCATCTCATGGAAACTGACCCTGGGTGGTATACAACAATCAGGTAAAAACAATAAATAAATAAATAATAAATAAATAAATAAATAAATAAATAAATAAAACAATCATTAGTTAAACCATCATATATTAATTATTAAAAAGAAATGTAAATTGTAAAAGCAGAGCTAAAACAGGAAAAGAGATGGAGGGATATTAATAATAAGGGAGACACCTCACAAATCCACCTGTTCATAGACTTGCTGGCATAAATAGATACTGAGGGGCCTTTGGAAGCTTAGGACTGATGAGGACAATCTTATCCTTGGGAGAGCTGTGAACATCCCACAATATATGAATCTACTCTAGATTGATTGTCATATTTTAGCTTTTGGGAATATAATTCCACAATCATTTAGTGGCCATGGCTTAAGCTGGTTTCCAAAGTATAGCCATGTTACCTTACAATAAACTTAGAGCTAATACTTCTGGGTGTGCTTCTTGTGTAGACTACCTCACAAGGCTGACACAGAACCACATGTCCCAAATAGCATTCTAATTTGGTACCCAGGCTATACATGTCTTTTCATCTCTTGAATTAAAACTCAAAGATGGCTGATGAAAGGAAACAATGAAACATTTTCCTGTGACTTCCTTCTGCTGCCTCATGCAAGTCATGAGGTTTAGTGTTTCCCCTTTCCCAACTGTCCTCTTCAGACAGTTCTTAGTGTCCACTTCAATCTTCTAGTTAGGTAACTGTTTCACTGAAGTTCAATGGATATCAGCTAGAGATTTCACTGTTTATTTTGCTTCCTGGGAACAAAACAATCAGGGCTACTTGAGGCAAATTTGTTCAAGAGCAAAATGTAATAAACATCTGGTGTGTGCCTGCAGTTCATCTTTCACACAAAGAAGTAGCATTTGCTGAGCAAATACAACTTTCACAGAGAAAGGAGACTTTTACACTCTGCAGGCTAACCCGCCCCCCCACACACACACGTGAATGAATAAAGCATGATTGATAGAACAACCTTTCAGTGGTTAGAGACATGTGTAATAAGAATGCAAAGGCAGCAAGGTGCACTAAAAAGCCCAGGTTATTTATATGGGTGAACTAGGATTTTCTATTTTTTTACGGGGGTTAAGACTTTGAGTCTTGTGGTTTGTTTTTTTTTAAAGTGATGGTTATTTTTATCTATGTCCCTGCCTCAGTATGATGGAAAGCTATGTTGCTAAGTTTAGATAATTATGTGGAGGGCCACATAAAAAGATTTGAATCCCATGTGCAGCCCAGATCCTCTGTTCACCCACATTGATCTCAACTCTCTACGAATCTCAAAAACTTATTCTGGAAAAGTTCTTGTGAAGGATTCATTTACACATAACCTGATATATATGTCAGCTATTTTTATGTTAGACCAGAAATATTAGAAGATAATTCCTACTGTACAGTGAAAAATTTCAAAGCAATTGGTAATTTGATTTAAAAATAAATTAAATTTATTTAATAACTTTTCTTCATTAAAGGAAATTTCAATATTAAATGAGCCTCCATAGAATGAGCTGAGCCAAGCCACTAAATGAAAATATTTCAAATCTTAAGAATAATGCACCAATGCAATTAAATATGAAACCACCACCATTTACTTATCTTTCATTTCTAATAAATTTACTACTTATTATATTTCTCCTATATCCCTCTTTCTTTCCTGCTTTACTATCTCTGGCTTCTTGATATTCATTTCCAAATTCTAGTATATGAAATTATCTGGTTTAGTCTTTCCCAGGTGAGTTGGAGATAATATGTGCAAACATTTTGTTGCCATGAAAATAGCAATGCAACTTTTTTAAAAAAAATTATGATGAAGCATTTTCTCCTGGGAACTATCTGAAAGAAAAACCAATGGGGGCTGAAATCTGTGTGACAAAATATAGTGCTTGCTTTAGAAGGAAGAATCACTCTTAATAGCATTCTAAAAGTGCACTTTTTACAAGTATGATTCCATTGTATCTGGGAGAACCAAAGTTTGGGCACCAGATTCTTGTTTCTTGTTTCTTCTTTCTTCCTCCTTCCTTCCTTCCTCTCAACCTCCCCCCCCCCTCCTCCTCCTCCTCCTCCTCCTCCTCCTCCTCCTCCTCCTCCTCCTCCTCCTCCTCCTCCTCCTCCTTCTTCTTCTTCTTCTTCTTCTTCTTCTTCTTCTTCTTCTTCTTCTTCTTCTTCTTCTTCTTCACAGAGAGACACAAAATATACATAATCAATGTTTTAAATATGGCAAATATTATTCATCTTTACAATAACATAAGCTTATATTCTGCTTTTTTATAAGACTGAAACCCCAATGACACAACATCTAAGTGCCTGCCACTTTCCAAAGAATTCATAAGAATTCATAAGAAACTGTAGTTAAGCACAAGGAAGATAATACAAACAATAGAATGGAACGGCAGTGATAATATTCAAATTTAGTACGGACATAAAGGCTGATGCCGCAGACTTGATCAAAAAGCTCTCGGCATGGATTTCAAGGAAGATGCAAAGTAGCATTTCTGATTAATAAAAACGGAGTAGAGGAAAACACCAGTTTCTCACTGTTGAGCAACCAAGCCAGCCTACTCGTTAGGTGCACACCCAGGAATTTGATGCTGGTAACCATCTCCACAGGTGAATCATTAATGCACAGAGAAGTGTGGCTGTGCCTGCCTTTTCTGAAATTAACAATGATCTCTTTGGTTTTTCCGGTATTTAAAACTAGGCTGTTTTCCTTATACCAGTTCACCAGTTCACATTGAATGAAGAGAAGGATGAGGGGTGACATGATAGCAGTGTTCCAATATCTCAGGGGCTTCCACAAAAAAGAGGGAGTCAAGCTATTCTTCAAAGCACCTGAAGGCAGGACAAGAAGCAACGGATGGAAGCTAATCAAAGAGAGAAGCAACCTAAAACTAAAGAGAAATTTCCTGAGAGTTAGAACAATTAATCAGTGGAACAACTCACCTCCAGAAGTTGTGAATGCTCCAACAATGGACGTTTTTAAGAAGAGACAGGACAACCATTTGTCTGAAATGGTATAGGGTTTCTTGTCTGAGCAGGGGGGTTGAGTAGATGACCTCCAAGTCCCTTCCAACTTTATTATTATTATAATACACACACACACACACACACACACACACACAGAGAGAGAGAGAGAGAGAGAGAAAAGCTTTTCAACTTTCTCAAATTTAATTCCATCAAAGGTCATGTGTCCTGGATTGAATGCTGAGCTAGTTTGAAAAGTTTAAGTTGTATAAATCCTTGATGTGTGTAACAGTTGTAAATGTTTTAATAAATGAATTCATATCATTTGAAAGCATGTTAACATGAATGATGTTGGGTTAAGATAATCACATACTTTTATAAATATTCTAATATCTTTAAGAACAATGTAACGCACAGTCAATTCAATTAATTAGCTGTGCTTCATCAGTTTTTCAAACATTAAATGAATCCCTCTGGTTTATCTTTAGATCTGTGAGAACATGGGAAAACCAAACCAAAGTGCAAGCCAACACTCCCTGACAGCTGTAAAAATAATGTGATAGTGTCTTTTTATGTTTTGTTTTGTTTTGTTTTTTTACAGAATAGAAACTGTTATTGTTTTGTAAACACCTCAGTGCTCAAACAAATGGCATCCACAGAGAGAGGAGGAAAGTTATTTTGAAAAAAGATGTGCTTCATCAGAGCAGAAATAGAGAGACTTGCGACCTTACCATGGCTTTAAAATGACATGGGATTTGAAGGCTTTCCATTGAAAAGCAGTATTTAGGACAAGTGCACTGAGCTTGGGAAAGGAAACAAAGATTTTGTCAAAGCACTCCACTTTTTTCCCCCAAGGGACAGAGGAGAGGAGGTAATCATTTTAGTAATTGTAAAATTTATCTCCAAATTGGACTGTTGAAAGTTTTTGAGATAGGCTTAGGAATGTGGTCATTTACTAGTTAGTTCAAAATCAATTGAGAGTCTTGAATCAATAACCAAATTTCATTCTGCTGACCACTGTTTCTCAGTTATGTGGATATAGATATATATCCACATAAAATTAATTCAGGGTTGTATTTGTGATAATCATTGATCAGAACGGACTTAAAAATAGACAAACTAATCACATGGAATAGTTTACATTACTATATTCCCAAGGCCATCTTCTAGAAATGCTACGATAATCCTTCTTATTTCATTTTTTCCCATTGTCTTCTACTATCTTGATTATTTTATTCAGATTAGCTCTGAAATCCTGGCAACTACTTTTGTATAGTTTGGTGTTGCTTAAACTATTTTTTTTTGGGCGGGGAACCCCACTATGTCAAGCTACATGAAAACATTGTAAAGGGAAGTTCCAGGTTTGCAATCCATTAGCCAAACAAGCATGCTGCCTAACCCTAACCCTAACCCTAACTCTAACCCTAGACCAACAAAAAAGAAGAGGGTGGTACTATGAGAAATTGGTAGCTAAACAAATTTATAAAGATAGAGGGCAGAATATTGATGGTAGAGATAGAAATAAACCATAGGAAAGTTGTGATAGTAGAAATATATGCCCTGAATGGAAACCAGGAACAGTTTTTTAAAATGTTACATAACAAGATTCGTGATATAGATTATTACGAGATTTGTGTGGTAGGAGACTTCAATGCTATTATTGATAATAATTTGGATTACAAGGGTAACAAGACCAGAAAAAGGAAAATAAGAATTATTATTATTGTTTATTATTTATTAAATTTTATACCGCCCTTCTCCTGAAGGACTCAGGGCGGTGTACAGGGCAATAAATATCAAAATATGAATACAAAAGTTAAAAGAAGTTAAAAAGAATTAAATAGTTATGCCCAATCTAATACAATAATTAAAACTGTGTTAAAACTAGATCCAACCCCAAACCCATCAGACCAGGCCAGATTGTTCAAATAGATAAGTTTTTAAATCGCGCTGGAAGGAGCGAAGGTAGGGGGCCATCTGGAGCTCAACCGGCAAGCGGTTCCATAGGTCTGGCACGCCCACAGAGAACGCCCTCCCCCTGGGGGCCACCAATCGACATTCTCTGATCAGAGGCACCCTGAGGAGGCCCACTCTGTGGGAGCGCACTGGACGGAGGGAGGTTGATGCCGGCAGCAGGTGCTGCCATAGGTAATCCGGACCCATGCCATGTAGGGCTTTATAGGTCATTACCAGCAACTTGAATCTCACACGGAGGGCAACTGGAAGCCAATGCAGCTCGCGGAGCAGAGGTGTAACATGGGAGTATTGGAAGACCCCCAGCACCACTCGCGCAGCTGCATTCTGCACCAGTTGAAGCCTCTGAGTGGTATTCAAGGGAAGCCCCATGTAAAGAGCATTGCAGTAGTCCAGGCAAGAGGTCACGAGCGCATGAGTGACTGTATGCAAGGCATCCCGGTCTAGATAGGGCTGCAACTGGCACACCAGGCAAACCTGGGTGAAGGCCCCCCTAGTCACAGCTCCTATATGATCTTCTAAGGAGAGCTGTGAATCTAGAAGGACCCCCAAGTTGCGAGCCCGATCTACGGGGGGTAATAACTCACCGCCCATATTAAGAGATGGAATATTCTGCATTTCCCGAGATGCCAACACGCACAGCCACTCAGTCTTGTCAGGGTTGAGCTGAAGCCTGTTCCTCCCCATCCAGACCCGGACCGCCTACAGGCAACGGGACATCATGTCGAGGGCATCACTGGGATGGTTTTGGGTTGAAATAAAAAGCTGGGCATCATCAGCATACTGATGATAACCAACTCCAAAACCACGAATGATCTCACCCAGAGGCTTCATGTAGATGTTGAACAGGAGAGGCGAGAGGACCGATCCCTGAGGAACTCCACGAACAAGGGGCCTCAAGGTCAACCTCTGCCCTCCTGCCAACACCAACTGTGAATGCCCCAGAAGGTAGGAGGAGAACCACTGAAGAACTGTGCCTCCCACTACGAACCCCCTGAGGCGCCGCAGCAAGATACCATGGTCGATGGTATCGAAAGCCGCTGAGAGGTCTAATAGGACTAGGACAGAGGAACAGCCCCTGTCCCGAGCCTGCCAGAGATCATTCACCAGCGTGACCAATGCCGTCTCCGTGCTGTACCCGGGCCTGAAACCCAATTGGTACGGGTCTAGATAATCAGCTTCCCCCAAGAACAAAGGGAGCTGATGCGCCACCATGCTCTCAACAACCTTCTCAAGAAAGCGAAGGTTGGAGACCAGACGAAAGTTATTTAATACAGCTGGGTCCAGGGCAGGCTTCTTGAGGAGGGGTCTCACCACCGCCTCCTTCAAGGCAGCGGGAAAACTACCCTCCCTCAAAGAAGCAGTTATCACTGCCTGGAGCCAGCCTCATGTCCCATCCCAAGCTGCATAGACCAGCCAGGAGGGGCATGGGTCCAACAAACACGTGGTGGAGCTCAGCTTCCCTATGATCCTGTCCACATCTTCAGGAGTCATCAGGAGGATCAAACTCCTCCCAGATAATATCGACAAGACTGCCCTCATCCTCATCGTCAGACTCTGCCCAGTCGGAGTCCAAACCGGTCCGAATCTGAGCAATTTTGTCCGACAGATGTTGACTAAACTCATCGGCACGACCCTGCAAAGGCTCCTCCCTCACCTCCTGATTAAGGGCGGCCGGGCGATTATCTGCAGACGCGATGAGGGCGGCAAAGTGATTAGACCTTGCCGTCCTCATCACCGCGAGATAAGATCTCGTGAAAGATCTTAGTCGCAACCGGTCAGATTCAGATCGGCTGGATCTCCAACAGCTCTCTAGGCCCCGTCTCCGACGCTTCATCTCCCAGAGCTCCATGGAAAACCATGGTGCCCATTGGGATCTGCACATTGGGAATACTACCAGAATCCTTCTTTAAATTGGTCAAAGACCTAAACATTCAGGACATCTGGAGAGAAAGGAACTGTGAGGCAAGACAATACACATATTACTCAAATCGGCACAGCTCGTGGTCTAGGATCGACATGGTGTGGATGTCAAGGGAAATCAACTCTGAAGTTGAAGATGTGTGTATAGAGACAAGCACCTGGGCAGACTACAACCCTGTGACATTTGGCTGGAAAGAGTCCAAAAAAACACCTAGATGGACTTTACAAAGAAGATGACTTTAGATTAAAGTTGGAGAGAGAACTGGACTTCTTCAAAGAAAATATAAATTATTATTATTATTATTATTTATTAAATTTTTATACCGCCCTTCTCCCGAAGGACTCAGGGCGGTGAACAGGGCATATCTTAAAACTACAAAAATACAAAAATTAAAAAAGAATTAAATTATTGCCCACAATAAAAACAATAAAAATATATATAAATATTAAAACCCTAAGTGATTCCCCATCAGGCCAGGCCAGCTTGTTCAAATAAATGGGTCTTTAACCCGCGACAGAAGGAGCGGAGATCCGGTGCCATCCGGAGCTCAACCGGCAGCTGGTTCCACAAAGCCGGAGCGCCCACAGAGAAGGCCCTCCCCCTGGGGGCCACCTCTGTCCAAAATCTTTGGGACACAGCTAAGGCAGTTATGAGAGGAGTAGCCATAGCATATATGGCGAAAAAGAATAGGGAAAAACAACAACAACAGAAAATGTTAGAAGGGGAATACAAAAGATTAGAAATAATACTCCAACAAGAACCACAAAAAAGAATGTAAAACAACAAATGGACATAATTAAACATAAACTCAACATCTTAGAAAAAGAAAATTTAGCACAACAGATAAAACGTACAAAACAGAATTTCTTCGAAAACACAAATAAACCTGGTCGATGGCTAGCACACAAATTGAAAAAAACAAAAGGGAAAAAGTTGAATTAGTAGATTACAAGATGACCAAGAGAGAATGCATTATCAAGAAGAGGAGAAAAAAAACTATAGCCCAGGAATTTTATTAGAAATAATATAAGGAAGATAATCAGGAAACTGAGGAGAAAGTGGAGGAATGTTTCAAAAAAGCAACACTACCAAAAAATTACAGAAGAAATTAAAAATATGTTGAATGAAGAAATTAGGATGATAGAGGTGATCACAGCCATTAACAAACAAAATATTATAAGGCATCGGGTCCTGATGGCCTACTGACAGAAATTTATAAAGAACAACAAAATATTTTAGGACAACCTTTATTGGATGTATTTAACGCGGTCCTGGATGAAGCAAAAATTCCAAAGTCATGGACAGAGGCAAATATTGTTCTGATCCCAAAAGAAAACACAGATCGTACATCAATTAAATATTATAGACCAATATCTCTACTTAACTCTGATTATAAGATATTCACAACAATTATAGCTGAGCGATTAAAAAGGTTTTTAAATGACTTTATACACGTGAATCAGGATGGGCTTCTAGCAAAAAGACAAACTAAACATAATATTAGGATAATATTAGATACTCTAGAATACTATGAAACACATAGCAGACAACAAATGGTGTTATTATTTCAGAAGGCTTTTGACAATGTTAAATGGTCATTTAAACAACAACTCAGGTATATGAAGATGGGCGAAAAATTTATAAATATAATAAGGGCAATATACTCTAATCAGGAAGCTAAAATAATAATAAATGGGGAAGTAACCAGGAAATTTGAAATACAAAAAGGAACGTGACAAGGATACCCTCTATCCCCATTACTATTTATATTGACACTAGAAGTCCTAATGAGGATAATTAGAAATGAACCGCAAATAAAAGGATTAGAAATTAAAAAAGAAACATTTAAACTTCAAGCATTCATGGATGATTTGGTTTTTATTATAGAGGAATCACAACAATCGGGACCGAAACTTTTGGAAGTATTAGATAAATATGGAGAAGCTGCTGGGCTGAAAATAAATAAGGAAAAAAACCAAAATGGTTGTTAAAAACATGACAAATAAACAGAAAGAAAACTTGGCTAGGATTATGGACATACAAATAGTTAAGAAGTTAAAATATCTAGGAATTACTATTACAGCCAGATGCACCTCAATCAAAGAAGACAACTATGACAAAATAGTGAAACAAATAAAAGAAGACCTGGAAAGATGGGGAAACTTGAGCCTTTCATTGTTAGGGAGAATTGCTGTCATAAAAATGAATGTATTACCTAAAATTCTATTCCTGTTCCAAAATATTCCTATACAACTAGATCAAAAAATTTTCGGGAACCTGAACAAATTGACACTAAATTTTATATGGCAAGGTAAAAAATCAAGGATTAAAATGAAACTCTTGCAGGATGTTAAAGAAAATGGGGGATTTGGACTACCAGACTGGGAAACATATTACCACGCAGCAATTTTTGCAATGTTACATAAAGTTTCTATTTATATAATTACTCCCAATACTGTATTTCTTGGTATAAGCATCTGTAACCTGTGTCACTTTTCATGCAATTTTCTCAAATAGACTACCATTTTTATACAACTTCAGTAAACACATGCTGATCTAATACAGCACTTCCCCCAAATATCCTGACTCTATGTACCACACTGAAAAAAATGGATGCCAGCAAATTCTTCATTGCTGCCATCTGTGTCTTGGGTGATTATTATCACAGAATTATGTGACAGCTTTCTTTTTTTACCTTTAGCTGGGAGAGACTTTGTACATCTTCAGTACAGATTACATTTTCTGCAGAAGTTGCTTCAGTCTTGCCTACTTTGAACATAGAACATAGAATAATAGAATTGGAAAGGAACTCAGAGGTCTTCTAGTCCAATCCCCTACTTGAGCAGGAAACTACATCATTTCAGACAAATGTTTGTCCAATCTCTTTTTGATGGAGCACCCACAACTTCTGAAGGCAAGCTATTCCATTGATTAATTTCTCTCACTGTTAGTTCTAGGTTGCTTCTCTCCTTGGTTAGTTTCCAACCATTGCTTCTTGTCTTGCCTTTTGGTGCTTTGGAAAATAGTTTTCCTCTGTTGCAAATACTTAGGCAGTTTTCACGTTGGACAACTGCTTATTTTCTCTTGCATATTGCATTTATAAATTCATCTGCAGTATATGAGTAATGTGGAAGAAGAAAAGGAAATATCTACAGCTACAGCTATGTGGATTACCCATAAATTCATACTGAACTTTGTCACATGTTTCTTTATGGCTTGAACACCCATCAATTTTTTTTTCAGTGGTCTTAAGTGAAGAAATGTGAAAGTTCTCAGACTGAGCTATCTTTCAAATCACGCTGCCATTTTCAGCAATATATTATTATTATTGAAGAAACAGAAATTTCATTATTTTTATGCATAAAAAATGCAAAGAAGATAGAAGGGGAAACAGATATATAGGGGAAAATATTGTAAAAGTTGCATGCTGTATCAGTTATTTACTTCAAGGGGTTGCCATTAGATATATGCTGAGAAGTTTCCTGCAAATTATGTGACTACAATTTCACTGTGAGAAACCTTTTAAAGACCATTATAGCTCTGTTAACTGTATTTCTTCCCTACTGAAAAATCACTGTGGCATTGGTCAGGCTGCTAGAACAACCCAGCTTTGCATTCACTTCAGAAACCTAAATAGTAATACACCAGGGGAGTAGAAGCTTTCAGCTGTATCCGAAAGCCTGAAATATGATTATACATTTGAAATTAAAATGATCCTTTAAAATGAGCAACTGTAAAAACTTTATCAGTGCCCTGCTTGCTACATTGTACTCACAAAATGAACAATACTGATTCTTACCTGGCATATTACTATTTATTACTATTTTTCTTACCTGATGTGTTCTTAAAATGCTATTATATTTTAGCAGGGGCAAAAAGAAATCTATAGGGGTTGAAGGAAGCATATGGTTATTCTAAACACTAATACAGAGGTGTGTCCCATAAAGATTACAGGTCTGGCCTTGCAGAATTTAAGATGACCCAGAGGGCAATTCCAAGCATTTACAGGCATTCTGGCTATCATCAGTTACCTCTGCAGGTCTCTGGATATTACCACATAATGGCTATATATTTGAATCAATTCAGGTTGTAATCTGATACAGATTTCCATAAGAGAAATTTCCACTGAGCTCAGTAAGTAACGTGAATAGAATTGTACCTTAGACTCTCATTTTACAGCTAAATCCTAGTAACTTCAACAAGGCTTACTTCTAAGTCAACATCATGAGATTGCTCATACAGCATTCTATGGTTCCTGGGGGAAAGTCCCAGAACACATTGGGTTTCTACTCCAGGTTTGGGAATGTGCTTCAGCCTATATTCAGCCTCTGCCAGTCTCAACCACAACTTCTCTCCAAGATTAAATTCTACGTGCCCTACTTCCAAGATTACATTTTAGGTACCCTCCATATTGGGAACTCATTTCTGCATCCCAGATCAGAGATATATTTGTATAGATTTGAAAGGCGATTGGCATATATTCACTGCTTCTCCACACTATAAGAAAATATAAAATTTGGGGGGTTCTTTAGCTTAATTTATTTTTTTTTTAAAAAAAATCATATGCCATCTGACTCACAGCAACTCTGGTTGCTTACAATAGTTAAAAACATTTAGAAAACAAACCAACAATATAAAGATGCCAAAACAGCACAAGACAAAAGAACAAGATGGCAGTGAAAACAAATCTGGAGGGAACAAGGCAAAGAAAGAAGGGGTGGGTCAGTCATCCTGACCAGAAGAGGAAGGACACAACAGTGACTGTTGTAGTTCAGTCAGAAAAAGGTCAAAGTTGTATAAATATCTCTGTTATCTTTTTGCCAGACTGTAATCTACAGGCTTCAGGAAGATATGTCTTCTGTTTCCACAAGAGCAAAGAAGTGGCAGGGCAGAAATGCAATTACTTCCTTCCATTTTGAATCGTTTAGCAGACACTTTCTGTCACTGAAGTGAACATCATTAAATATAACCATTACTCTTGATAAATGAGGCTGAAGACCATTCTGTTTGGTCTGAGGTATCTGTGTAATACAAAATGAAACCATCTTATGTACGGTAAGATTCCTTTCTTTCTAACAATGAAATGTTTAAAAATATTCAGCTATTCACACACTTCACTCAATATCATCAACAATAGATTTAAGGTATTTGCAAACAATATTAATCAGTAAGTTAAATTATTAAATGCCTGTTGATTAATCAAGCTTTTCATACAAGAAGATCAGCGTTTCTTTTTCACGTTGTGAAATTATGTGTTTGAAGTTATTCTTTGAATACAGTACCAAATAACACATTTTAGATTAGACATGATAAAGTTAACATGTGCGTCTACAGTACTTCAGAAGATCTATATTAGACAGCTGTTTTTCATTGTAGTGCAGATTATTTATATAGTCTTTTGTAAGCTCAGGATTACAGGTAAATTTTGGTATGGTACATGGAAGAATACACTCTCAGAAGTGGATGTGGCCATAATAAAAGACATTATCATATCCAGCCTCCCGCCAGCATTTCACCCGCTTCAGTTTGCCTACTGACCAAATCGGTCTATGGAGAATGCTATTTCTTCCGTTCTCCATCTGAGATTGAAGCACTTAGAGGAAAGAAATACTCATGTGCATTTGTTATTTGTCGACTTGACTTCAATCATTCCCCAGCATCTAGTAGACAAACTGGGCCTTCTAGGCTTAAACACTCCTTTGTGCAACTGGATTCTTGATTTTCTTACCAACAGGCCCCAATATGTGCAAGTTGGAACAAATACCTCTAATACCATTTGCTTGAGCACAGGTTCTTCTCAGGGCTGTGTCCTAAGTCCACTGCTGTTCACCCTGTTGACCCATGACTGTTGTGCTAGGTTTGCCACCAACCATATTGTGAAGTTCTCAGATGATACAACAGTAGTGGGCCTTATTCATGATGACAAGGTGGAAGCTTACCGTAAGGAGGTTGAGGGGTTGGTTAACTCATGTAAGCAAAACAGCCTAGTTTTAAATACCAGAAAAACCAAAGAGATCATTGTCGATTTCAGAAAAGGCAGGCACAGCCACACTTCTCTGTGCATTAATGATTCACCTGTGGAGATGATTACCAGCATCAAATTCCTGGGTGTGCACCTAACGAGTAGGCTGGCTTGGTCGCTCAACAATGAGAAACTGGTGAAGTGGGCACAGTAGCGCCTTCACTTTCTGCGTCGCATGAGAAAAGCTCATCTTCCTTCCTCTGTTCTGACCACTTTCTACAAGGAGACAATTGACAGCATCCTGTCATACAGTATCACAGTCTGGTTTGGAAGCATCACTGCTTCAGACAGGAAAGTGGTGCAGAGAGTGGTGAGGATGGCTGAAATGATCATTGGCAGTTCCCTCCCTTCCATCCAGAATATAGCACAGAAACCTTGCTTGAACAGGGTCTGTAAGATTATCTGGGATACTACACATTCTCTTCACGACCTGTTTTTTTAAAAAATTCCATTTATATCCCGCCCTTCTCCGAAGACTCAGGGCGGCTTACAAGCTTAGCAGTAGCCTTCATTCTATGTATATGCCTGCTTATTAGGGCTTTCACACACACACCCCAAGCGGCATTATTACAAAGTCAGCTTAATTGCCCCCAACAATCTGGGTCCTCATTTTACCTACCTCGGAAGGATGGAAGGCTGAGTCAACCTTGAGCCTGGTGGGATGCGAACCTGCACTAATTGCAGGCAGTTTTCCTTGTTACCTTCTGGGTGGAGGCTTCGTGGTATCCGCACCAGAACATCCAGATTCAGCCATAGTTTTATTCCATACAGCATTAACTTTGTGAACTCTCAAGCTTCCTCCTTCCGTTATATATTCAAGATGGACAGTATTTAATATTTATTTGTTATGTATATGTAGGGGTGTGGGTCTATACATATGTTGTATATAGTATGTTTAGGTGTGTGTCATGCATGTGTTTCACTTTGAAAGTGGGGAACTAAATTTCATTTTTGATGTGTGCCGTTGTGCCCACAGTAAAAAAATGACAATAAAGGTTATCTTATCTTATCTTATCTTATCTTATCTTATCTTATCTTATCTTATCTTATCTTATCTTATCTTATCTTATCTTATCTTATCTTATCTTACCTTACCTTACCTTACCTTACCTAATAAAAATTCCATTTTAATTTAAATGTTACCTTCAAATGTATTTAAACATAAATAAATGCAATAATATGATAACTCCCCATATATATTTCCCTTCTGTCATTTAAAATTAATTGTGCAGTAGTTTTTGGAGATGCCCTAGCCTAGGGACTGTGCCCAAGGTTTTAGAAATGGATGCTGAGTCTGCCAGAAGATTTTAATCAAAAATTCAGTTCAACTATTCAAATATTGAAATCCCAATGTTAAGATTGGGTTATCATTGTAATCCTGCAGTTACTCCTACTACATACTACTCTGGTGCCAAAGGTTATATATTCTCTGTTGTAGAAGGCAGGATTGGAACCAGTTATTCTGTAGTAGAAGCAGTTGTCAACTGCAAATTAAGAGAAAATCCTTAATATTGAAAACCGTTGGATAGTAGAATAACCCATAGAAGAAAGTGGCAATGTTTGCTTTTATGGGGAAAAATTCAGTGACTGCTTGATGATTTTGCTTAAAGATGGTGTAACTACACATCATATTATTTCTTGTACTGACCAGAGGGCTGGACCAAATTACTTCTAGCACCTTGCAATTATAATTAAGCAACTAGTAATTTTACTTCATATTAAAGAAACATAGACCTTTACCTGATATTAGTTTGAATATTATTTCCTTTGGAACCAATGATAAATAACATTTTATCCTAAGACCTGATTTTTTGTCACTAAATTAGATAATTGGATTTATGTTCTGACACACCTTTTGTTTGCTGTTCATGACCATATTTTTGTCCTGTGAAATTTCCAGACCAATGGAAAGGACAACAACAACAACAACAATTGTGTACTGTGAAAGCTATGCTCAAAAACCATGCATTAATTCTGGAATGTGCATATTAAGGATAAATGAATAATCAAGCTTTAGTCATTTGTTGAAGTTCTCTTTTTTTTAAAAAAAAAGGAAAGGTGATGGAAGGAGATAACCTATTTAAAAGGTTCTATTAAATTATCCAAACATTGGGTGAAAAACAGCGGTTGTTTTAATGTGTTTGAGGATAAGGCTTCTCAAAACTAATTAAGAGCCAAACTATCCTTCCACCAAGCCTATTATAGGAAATCCATTTGGATTGAGCTAAGAAGCAACACCTGCATATGTTGTTAGCTGCTGCTAAAAAATGTAAAAGAATTGATACATCTATGCCTGTTTTCCCTGATTCCTTTTTGATGACAGTATCTTCCAAATGATTATGAAGGAACAGAATGTATTCAAACCGTTTTAAGGTAAAGAAGCAAATATTAATTGACATATATTACAACACTTGATGGAGCAAAGTGTGAAGAGTTACACTAAGCCAGTGTGAATTCATTCGTCAGTCCTGTCACTTCAGTTTCTAGATGTGTTATCTGCTATGATTTACAGGTACAAGGGACTAAAAAAGAAGGCATCACCATTTCACACTAAGAAGAGTTCCAATTATACCCTGCTACCTGTATTAGCAATTTACAATTGCAAATATCCAAGGGGATGGGCTCACTCTTCTGAGGTTGTTAATTGATATATGTGTGAAAGTGTTAATGCATTTTGTAATTTTTTTTAGTGATATTGAATGAGAAATGGAAATACAAGTTTTCTTACCTGTACATATCATACTACAGTTTCAAATTAATTCACTTCTCTATACTAAACATATTTTCAGCATGAGGGCTATCTGAAGGGATTTTAGCTGTCAGCTATGCCAATTTAAAATAAAATAAAATAAAATAAAATAAAATAAAATAATGTTGTACAACTTGAGCCAACAACAATGCATTCAGGGATGATGGCATCTATCACATCCATGAACTGTTATAATGACACTCCAGAAATGTGAATTCAAGTTTACTGAATCCTATGTGATTTTGGCATTCGCAGACATGGAGAAGGCAACTTGGGATCTCAAGGATGAGGATGTTCTCTATGAAACTAAGGATCAACTTAATGTAACTATGACTATTTCAAACAAGTAAGACTAGCCAAGTCTGCACAATAGAATGACTAGAAAAGAACACCCAAGAATCAAACTAACAAAATTCAGTCCAAATGTCAGCTGTCACCTCATGCATGGTTGTGTTTCACTAATATGCAGTGACAGTCTGCTATGAACTATGAATCAGGAGGATAAAGGGGAGAATGCTTGGGGAACCAAAAAGTAGGTGCTGTGGCTTCTTGAGAAGCTGCTTCAAGGTCACCCAGATGGAAGAAGGAGGAGTGGCATAACAGAGCACACTTGAACTGCAAGAATTTAATTGGCTATCTTGTGGTGGGAAATGAAAGATAATTGAGGGAGAAAGAGGGGAAAGTACAAAGTAGAGATGTTGGCATGTGAATCTCAGTTCTGGCTATGCATTACTGCAATACATTTGATCTCTAATAAAAATATACCTTTCTTGGCAAATGAAACCAAGGATTTTTTTTACTTAGAGGTTTAAGTTTGTGGCAGGTCTGACACCAACACAAGTATATTAAAAGACATATTAAAAATCTCATCCCATTAATGTCAGAGGCACTGTTTAAGGCACTTACGAGTTGAAAGGATTAGCCAGTGATACACCGTTGCCCAGGAGATGCCCATGGGGGCTCCTTTCACATCCCCATCAAGGAGCTGGAGTGAATGACAGAAGCTCACCTTGCCATACAACAGCACTCAAGTCTCGAAGATAGGCTTGCTAACCCTCATCCCCATGTCCTAACCATGTGAGCCACCATGCCCTTTATATTAAAAGTAAGGAAAGCAGATATTAGGAATTAGCTTATTGTAAGTAATCTTCAAAGCAGAGACATCACCCTGCCAACAAAAGTGTGTATAGTCAAGGCTATGGTTTTCCCACTTGCAATGTATGGCAGTGAAAGTTGAACCATAAGAAAGGCTGAGCGCCAAAGAATTGAGGCCTTTGTACTATGGTGCTGGAGAAGACTCCTGCGAGTCCCTTGGACTGCAAGGTGATCAAACCGGTCAGTCCTAGAGGAGATCAACCCTGACTGCTCTTTAGAAGGCCAGATCCTGAAGTTGAAACTCAAATACTTTGGCCACCAAATGAGAAGGACTCACTGGAGAAGAGCCTAATGCTGGGAAAGATTGAGGGCAATAGAAGAAGGGGATGACAGAGAATGAGGTGGCTGGATGGAGTAACTGAAGCACTAGGCGTGAGCTTAAATGGACTCCAGAAGATGGTAGAGGACAGAAAGACCTGGAGGAACATTGTCCATGGGGTCGCGATGGGTTGGACACGACTTCACAACTAACAACAACAACAAAGTAATCTTCTTTCCTAACACCCATCCATTTATTCGTACAATTAGTATGAATCATATAATCAGTTACATTCACTTCACCACACTTTCAGAAGAAATTTTAGGTGCTTTGGAGGAATGGAGGATTGTGAAATAAGAAGCAAAACAGCTCAACAACGTCTTGAAGGCAACAGGTTCCCAATCCCTCATCTGAGAAAATGAAGAGTTGGTCTCTCAAGTATGTGTGTCCCAGGTCAAGCAGGTTTACTTCAGGTGCTATTAATTTACCTTTTGTGATTTCAAGCAGCAGCATCAATGAAAGATTCAGTCATCCTTTTAAATAACTCTGCATAGATTAAATAAATCCTTTATTGGAATCAGGGTCATCCCTTTCAGTTTTATTTTCCTCTCACACCTGCAGTAAGCTGTGTTTTGTGAAATACAAGTTGATAAAAGGCTTCATGTATTATAGTATGAATTTCATAAAAAATGCTGATTGTTTATTCTGTTGATCTACTGTTGATCTACTGTTGATCCTAACTTCTACAATGCATTTCATAGCCCTTATCTATCTGCCTTTATTTTCAGAATAAAAAATATGTATTATCACTGTAGCCTTTCAAGCTCCAAAGGTAAAGGGTTCTATCAATTGTATTTTAAGACAGTATTCTTCAAATCAAATGCTTCAGAGAAAGCATTGTCTTCAAGTGGTCTACATTACAGTTTTTCTGGGTTAAGAAGTAAACTATTTATATTAAAATATTAGGCTTGAGAACTTTTTTTTGCAAGGTGGGGAAGAAGAAAGGACAATGCTTATCAATCTTATGTAGCATATATCAATCATTATATATAAATATTCAAAGACCAGTGAGAGGCTTTCGAGACATTCAGAATGGCATGAAAGATTTAACAGTAAGACAATGGGAACATATCTATTTTTTTCCTAATTGTCCAATATTTTATAATTGTTCAAATTATGAGAGATTATGGTGAACCAACTCTATATATTAAAAACACAAACTTTAACTCCAATGCAATTTAAAAGTATACAGATTCCACACAGTTTCTACATCTTAATTTAATACAGCTAACTAAGAGTATAAGGTCTTAGGCCAACACAAGTTGAATTCCATCCTTATCCATGGAAAATTATCACATGACTTTAGACCAGTCACTCTTTTTTTATTGAAAAGTTTTTCAATACATTTTATCTTTAACAACCCCTCCCCACCCACCCCCTTCCCAACCCTCCCCCCTCCCCTTCCCCCCTCCCCGTCCCTGACTTCCCAGAGCTAAGTACAAGGTATAAAAGTAAAAACAATCATAAACAACCATATGCTAACAACAATGAACTAATAAGTCTGTCACACTTTAGCTCTTATGGAGTGACTACAAGCAATACAAATATCACATAAATACTTATTCAAATGCTAAATGAAACTTTTTAGTCCCATATTTATTCTGGATATAATCAATCCATTTTTTCCACTCCGTAATATAACGTTGTTGCGAATGGTCTTTCAAATACCATTGAGAGCGTGGTTGTTGAGAGCGTGGTGGCGCACCAACTTCCTCAGATCCTGGATGAAGCGGTTTATCTAGACCCGTACCAATCGGGTTTCAGGCTGGGCTACAGCACGGAGACGGCATTGGTCGCTCTGATGAATGATCTCTGGAGAGCCCGGGACAGGGGCCATTCCTCTGTCCTAGTCTTATTAGACCTCTCGGCGGCTTTCGATACCATCGACCATGGTATCTTGCTGCGACGCCTCAGGGAACTGGGAGTGGGAGGCACGGTTCTGCGTTGGTTCTCCTCCTTTCTCCAGGGTCGCTCGCAGTCGGTGCTGACAGGGGGACAGAGGTCGACCCCGAGGCCTCTCGCTTGCGGAGTCCCTCAGGGGTCGGTCCTCTCGCCTCTCCTGTTCAACATCTACATGAAACCGCTGGGTGAGATCATTCGCAGTTTTGGAGTAGGGTACCATCAGTATGCTGATGACACCCAGCTTTTCATCTCAACTCCAAACAATATCAGTGATGCCCTAGACGTGATGTCCCGCTGCCTGAAAGCGGTCCGGGAATGGATGGGGAGGAACAGGCTTCAACTGAACCCGGACAAGACTGAATGGCTGTACGTTCCGGCAAACCAGGATATTCAGAATGTCCCATCGCTTAACATCGGGGACATGTTACTACCCCCTGTTGATAGGGCCCGCAACCTGGGTGTCCTCCTAGACTCACAGCTCTCCCTAGAAGACCACATAGGAGCTGTGACCAAGGGGGCCTTCTCCCGGGTACAACTAGTTCGCCAACTACGACCTTATCTGGACCTGGATTCCTTACGTACAGTCACCCATGCCCTTGTGACCTCTTGCCTAGACTATTGCAACGCTCTCTACATGGGGCTGCCCTTGAGATCCACTCGGAAGCTTCAGCTGGTGCAAAGTGCAGCGGCACGGACACTCTTGGGAGCCTCCCGATACTCCCATATCACACCTCTCCTCCGTGCGCTGCACTGGCTTCCGGTTGCCTTCCGTGTGAAGTTCAAGGTGCTAACAATGACATACAAAGCCCTACATGGCATGGGTCCGGACTACCTACGGGAGCACCTTCTGCCGATGTCAGCACCCCACCGTCCTGTGCGCTCCCACAGAGAGGGCCTCCTCAGGGTGCCACCGCTCAAGGAATGTCGGCTGGTGGCCCCCAGGGGGAGGGCATTCTCAGTGGGTGCGCCAGCCCTCTGGAACAGCTTACCAACCGAAATCCGGATGGCCCCCAACCTCCGTACCTTCTGACGCGACTTAAAAACTTTCCTGTTCCAGCAGTCCGGCCTGGCATGATAGCGTTAATTGGGGTCCCAGTTTGTTTTCAATATTGTTTTTATTACTTTTTATTGTTCATCTGTAGACCTTCCTTCCTCTGTACACCGCCCCGAGTCCCTCGGGAGAAGGGCGGTTTATAAAAACTAATAAATAAATAAATAAATACACCGAGATCTTTGCCATTTCGGCCAGGTTAGAAACTTTTAAAGTCCATTCTTCTATAGTCGGCAATTCCTCCTTCTTCCAATATCGACCTACTAAAAGTCTTGCTGCCGTAATAGACCAGTCACTCTTAAATCATCTGTCTGGCAAGCTTATTGTTGTGGAGAGCTCCATTTAAACTACCTTAAACTTTAGGAGAAAAGACAAGACATGAATATAACAAATAAAAACAATCATCCCTAAGTATTAAAGACATACTGTTCTCAGTCTTTTCCATTTTTCAGCTTCCTTGTTCTTTTTTTAACTAAAAGACTGAATCCCAAATGGATTGCAATCTACCAAGTGGAATTTCAGGGACAAATGAGAAGAGGTTCATGAGGTTCATGAGTTTCACAGAGGTTCAAGACAGCCACAGAACACTATAAGACATTACCAACCATCTATCCCAAATGTCAGTGCGAGTTAATATAGGAAGCCAGAAAAACAATTCTCTCTGTGCTATAGCATCTGTGGTCTTGCAAAAGAAGCTCTGTAGTACATTAGAAAATGCAATTAATATTTCTGAGAGGTGCTTTAAAAGAATGTATTGCTGTAAAAAGACCAAATTGATGTACCCATGTATATACTCTTTTACACACCAGTGGGGTCATTTTCCACAGCATCTGAAATAGATGGTCTTTCACACTTTCTGGTTTTTCAAAATTTTGTCAAAAGTAATCTTTTGTTTCCAGAGAATAGGCAAGAGTGCATGCTGCTCTCTACAGTACATTCTCTTTAACAGTTATCTCAGACTGGAAATGCCAAAAGAACTGGGATCAAAATAGAGCCACTGAAAACAATAGAGAACTCTGAGCTTGCACTGAAAAATAGTTAGATTTGCAGAAATACCCCCGTCCCCCCCAAAAAAAAATGAAAATAGGACAGAGGAAGTAGAAACTCAAATTATGCCATATTAAATATCAGGTTACGATATGCCAGAGAACATCTTTGACTACAAGGAGAGGAATCTGTTGCTAGGAAGTCAGGCAACAATATTGCAACATTTTGTTATAGACCTCTTTTGGGTAGTATGTTTATTTTGTTGATATTATTAAATTTCTTTAGGGTTTAGGTAGGAGGTTTTTAGGGGGTTGTTTCATTTCGTTTTGATGCTTTTGAGACAGTATTTTCCTGGCAACTACCTTTACGGAGTCCTCTTGGCAAGATTGTTGAAAGCGGTTTGTGCTTCCTGGAAAGAGTGTGACTAAGCTGAGGTCATCAAGCTCACTTTGTGCCTAAGGTGGGACTAAAACTCATTCATGATTTCTTGGTTTCTAGCTTAGGGCCTCAGCTATCACACCAAATGGGCTCTCAGTACACAGGCGAGCTGCAAGGTTAAAAGTGCAATCGCTATCTTTTTAGAAGCTGAAGTCAAAAAAAGTTGGAATGCTCTATGGATTTAGTATGTTAGAATTTCATTTTTGCTTTTAAAAGTAGTTTTAAAAAAGACGGTTCGTGCCACCCACTCAAAAATATCCAATTATAAAGTACTTTGCAGCATTTCCCCAGTACTACTGTAAATCCCAAGAGAAGCTTTTATAACTCAGAAATATCTAAAACATCTAATATTAACAAAATAAAAATGTTTTCCTGTTAAATGTGGTAGGGATCTCCTAACATGAAATATTAACAAAGAAAGGCAGATGGCAGGTGATTTTGCTTCAGCAAGTATTGCTGAAGTTTTAAGCACATTTCTTAACTAACTACATTGATCATAGTTTGATTGACACTGAAGTAACAGAATGATAGCAACTGTTCACATTTCTCCTGAGATCAAAAATTCCAATGACAGAGAATAGAGAAGTTAAATGAATATATTAAGCTTATACTTCCAGGTACAATAACAAACAAAAACATAATTATCATTTGGTCATTTAATACTAATCATGCGAGCCAACCTGGGATAACCAAGCCAGTTTGACATAGTGGTTAAGGGACTGGACTGAAAACTAGGAAATTGTTCCAGTCTCCCTGGAGGCATGACTAATTCAGCTGAAAAACTCTGAGGTAATAATGCTGTCTCAGCCCAAACTATAGCCTTCAGTAAGGTGGGATAAAAACTTACTACTAAATAAATAAAATAAATGTAGTATACCCAACTCTCCAAATTTTACTGAGCAGTTTTTTAATGGGAAAAAATGCATAAAAAGTGTCCTGTATGCATGTACACATACGTATATGTGTTAGCAAAGTGCTTCTTGAGTTATCAGGAACCTACACAGGCAAAAGCGTACTGAGAATAGTAAGAGTCACACAGTAACCACACAGATACACTGAGTTATGATAAACAGAAAAATACTTTACTATTAGGTGTAAAAACAAAAAACACAATCCGAATAAACAGTCCAGGTCATACACGAAGAACAACAGATAAGCAACAGCAACAGTTCAGGGAGTATCCAAAATACAATGTCTTCTTACCGGTCTGAAGGTCAAGTACACAGTTCCTAAGGTTTAACACAGTAGTAAGCCAAAAGCAAAAACAATGAGAGCAAAGAGAGAGAGAGAAGCCACGTTCCTAGCTCCCTCTTATGGCCGTTGGGAAAACTTACACACCCATTGGCCAATTAGCACCTTAAGGTTATAACATCATGGTTTATATATTTCCAACCCAGCCAGGTAGGCTATAACCATATGCCTAACAATATGCATGTCTGTGTCTGTGTATATAAATAATATGCAAGGTATATATTGTGAATATATAACACATACAGTATACTGCTGCCTCCCCTTCATCATTCCTGTAGGGCTATACAATGTTGCTGAGCCCAGGGGAAACTCTCAGACACAAAATATTAGTATGTCAAAGAATTTGAGTGTTAGATAATGACAGCAAAAAGAATTATAGGAATAAACTAAAATAATTTGTCTTTACAGCTTTCAAAATGCACTGCCAGAGTTATTCAGAGTGCAGACCTAATTAGACTAGGCCAGTGGTTCTCAACCTTCTCTTCACCATGGACCCCCTTTAAATACCTTTTGTGACCATGGACCATGGCCATGGACCACCAGATTTAGCTCAAAATTTTAATCATAACGTTTCATGGCCCCCCTTTGATGACATCACAGCCATCCCAGGGAACGACAAACCATAGGTTGAGAGGCTAATCTAGAACAACCAAGACTAACTGGTCTTGAGATTCTTTTACAGAGAGAAAACAGACTTAACGTATTCTGTCTTAGCAGACAACAACATACATTGCAAACTTTGTCACTGCAGCTTTAGAATTCCTATGCTAACTTTATGTTATTTGTGGCATATCTTTTACATACTTTTCTTATGGATATCAGCAGTAAATATTACTTCCCTGTGCCAGAATCTGCCTTATGATTTGCATATATTTTTCACTGCCTTGAAAGAGACTTCTTTTAACTAGCTTACTTTCAAGTTGCTTGACAATTTCTTCTGAATTTCCATTGACCGTTTTCAGCTTACTGTATTATAGGAGATGGTGAGTATACTCCTGCTGCTGATGTAGGTTTTTGTTACACATCTTCCCAGCACTTCCCTGTAAGAAGCCAGGAATCAGAAGATCTCTGAAGAAATTATGTAAGGAAAGAAGATTCAGACAGATTCCTTCACCAAAATCCTTTTCTATTGTGGACAACTGTGCTAGCCCACCTTTTAACAACTCTATTAAATTATACTATACATTTGCCAAGAGGCAGCCTTTATGTTGCCTTTTTTAGTTAAAGGCGTCCTTTGATTTGATACCATGTGAAAGACTACAGGAAATTAGCTGCCATTACAATCAACTGCCATCTTTTTCAACTAATTATGAGATTTAATTACTATTTAAGTCAAGGGTCACCTCTTAGGTGACTTAATTAAACCTATCTCTATTTAGAAATGTATCAAACAGCTCTATATCTTTGCTCTGTTATTGTTTAACTATTACATTAATGCTTCATTACATTGCCAAGACAAAATATTACAATTTATTTGTTTGCCATCACCCCGTTCTACTCTTTATGCTACTGATGCAGTCATTTGTCCATCAGCTAGGTAGGTTTTAAAGATGCCTTAGAGCTTTATAATTTTACAGAACACCTTGAAATTAACTCTTCTAACAAAAATTTCTAGTATTTTCTAGGAAGTGCTTTAAGCACTAGAACAACAATTAATGGTAAGCTGACTGAACAGGTTAAGTCTTTTAAGTGCTTAGGCATCCACTTCCAAACAGCTGATCAATTCATGTCAAAGGCCTATTAATAAGAGCCCCCAAAGCATGTTGCAGGATTGGTAAATTGGCAAGCCAATTTGAAAATAATTATGTCGTGACAATTATCAAATTGTTTAAAGCCAAAGTTTTTAGTATTATGCCATACAGGGCTCAGTTGTGCATCTGTCAGGAGAATACAGGCTTAGAAGTTATTCAGTTAAAATTCTTAAAAACTGGGATCAGTGTCCATTAGGATGACAGTTAGAGATATATTAATTTTCCAAACAAAATCAGCCTTGTTCAGGTACTGTCAGCCTTCCCTTGTAAACCAGACACAAGATAGAACCAGATGAGCTAATTCTACTTTATTGATAGGCTACATTATGGAATCTTGCAAGTCTGAAAATGCAAATCTCCCAAACAGTTTGCTATGCTATGGCGGATCCTTCTTACATTTCTTGCTTTGCTCTTAAGCAGCTGTGAGTTCCTCCACCTTTTATTTGAACCTTCCCTTGGCAGCATTTCTTTCCTCCACCATCCTCCAAGGTCATTATCACATTCTAGTCTGTATCACATGTTTGTGATATATAACAAATAACACATGCAATGACAATTAAAACTCATAGTTTCAGTAATTTTAATTGCTCCTGAGAATATGAGGTTACCGCTTTAGGTGAATATATACATAGTTCTTCCTGAAGGGACTGGCCATGCTATAAGGAGAGAATTGGACATAAATACATAATATTTTGCTAAGTCATTCAAGTAGGCTATATATTAATAAATAAAATAAAAAATCTATTAGCTGCTTGGACTGTCATGGCAAAAGTGTCTTTTTTCCTATTATTTGGCTTGGTTGCTCATGGAAAACCTTCCAGACAAAGTTTTCAGTGTCCTGATGTGAATTCCTCATTGTTTTGAATATGACTTTTCATTTTCAACTCCAGCTTCCAAGTAGCCTCTTTCAAAAAACCATTATGAATAGCAATTACATTGGCATCATCCACCACCATTTTTTTCTGTTGTGACTTGATACCAAACTGACTGCTTAGGGTGGATAGTGGTCTCTAACTTTTCCAGCTCTGTGGACCGACAGCAACGGCAGTAGGAGGGGAGGATGCTGTGTGCAACCTAATCCTTGCATGTGCAAATGGAGCTTCGTGTGCTTACCCACCACTGCCACAGACTAGTTCACAATGTACCACAGACCAGGGGTTAGAAACCTCTGGCTTAGGGAAACAAGGATTGTTTGATTAAAGGTGGAATAAAAAAGATCACTGCGTAAGTAAAGGTTGGCATAAATACACAAATATTTCAGAAGGTTCAAGACATTACATTATATTTTATTTATTTGTTCACTTTTTGAAGGCAGGTTGAATAAGAAAGATCAACATCTGTTGAATCTCTGACCAATGTAATTATCAGTTTAGAGCTAGAGGTGAAGGATGAAATCATATCCCCAAAATTAGACAGAAATGAAAGGCCAACCTCAAGAAAACTGGCCTGTGTTTATTATTCCTGTGCCACCTGCTGGACTTTCTTTAAACAAAACAAAGCAAACGAAAACAACAGCAGTCACTAATGTCTATGCAATTTGTAGCTGTGTAATTTTATTTATTTATTAATATTTGTGTTGTAGATTGTGCCAGCATGCTGTAATTTCATAAATGATGTACTTTTCACAAATCCCAGTTATTGCTCTCAAAATCCTAAAGTGAAATGCCCTACTTATTTTCTCTTTTCAATGACACAGGGAACCTATATTTGGGTAGTGTAAACTTCCCCTGTTTTCTCCAGTGTCAGCAGTAACAATCTAGGCTACATTACTGTACTTGTCGTTATTGTTATAACATCTACGTTGGCTTGCCTCAGGGATGTCTTTTTTCCTGTCAGTGTGGGACCTTTATGTTCTCGTTCAGCTGATTTCATTATCAGGTTCATTGCAGCTCAAAACACAATAACCTGCAATATACAACCTGTTGTAATGCCCTTTTCCACCCTTTGCCCTTTTTCTAGTTTGGAGGCCTATAATAAACCACCTGAAAATTGCTTTATAATAGTCTTTCACCTGCTGCTGTTGCACTCTGTCTCTGACTTTCTACCTTGGCTAGGATATAGTATACCAACTTCTCCAGCCTGAGACACATTATCCATCCAAAACAGCTGTTCAGCTCTGCTTCCTTGAGCTTTAAAAGAATAATACCTGTAAGTTTCAGGAAACCCCCAGAAGTCATAAATTAAAGTGTTGCTGGGTAATTCAGGCAGTAAATATTGATTTGCTGAGAGCTTGTTTACTGTACTTAGCGCTCTTTGACCGTCAATTGCATGTTTCACTTAAAAATTTAGGAGAAAGGCAACCAATGGGGAAAGGTACATTAGAGGAAGAACTACAAAGAAAATGGCAGCAAAGAAAAAACAGCAAAGAAAGACAGAAGCAGAAGCAAAGAATGAGCAGGTCAGAAGAGGCCAGGATAAAGGACAAAAGGAGAAGAAGGTGCTTTTGTAAACTGTGGGTCAAACATTGGTTACACGTGTATGAGCAAAATTTAATCCTAGGGAAGGGGTCTTCAAACTTGGCCCTTTTATGACTTGTGGACCAACTCCCAGAATTCCTCAGCTAGGCATGGTGGCTGAGAAATTTTGGAAGTTGAAGTCCACAAATCATAAAAAGACCAAGTCTGAAGACCCCTGTCCTAGGATATATATTTCTATCTTTACTTACTGGAAGCATTCGATGTTGTCCAGACATTTATTTATAAGCAAGAGTGTCTTGGTTACAGCCTCAGCAGCACAACCTTTGCTTTACATACCGTACAAGCTCTTATTCACATCTAAATGTGTACTTCAGCCTCAATGATATTTCTTTTGGATGTGAAGACATATGTTCACTTTCTCCTGCAGCTTCAGAAGCAGAACCCAGGCTATGGATCTAGACAAGAGGGTTATGTACATATAAGCCTGTGTTAGATTGTAACATTGATTCTTGAGTACCTGGTTTGCATGTGGGAACATTCCTTAGATGTCGTTTTGCACTTTCATTTCATACTTTGTATAGGAAAGTTTTGCTTATTGTGGGGGCATTACAGTGCTAAAGCACACCTGAGCATTTAACAAGAACATGGCTCCAGTTTTTAACATCTCCCTTTTGAATGATCTCCTATAACAGAGCGAGTCAAAAAATTAATTTGAAAGACAATTTGCTTTTTAAATTTATTTCAACATAGAAGAAAATTAGAGAAATTCTCATAGGTAGATGAGAGGCTATGGGAATGTCTACGTATTCTCAGTCTAAAGCTAAATTGCCTTTATGGTGCTTTTCTGACAAGAAGATCATGTTGGTGACATTCTTGTGGATGGACTGTGATGTTTTTGCTCTTGACTAGAGAGATGTGCACAAGTACTAGTCTTTACTTTGCAATCCTCTCCTCAGTACTTTTCTGGTTTCCTGGCCTTTCATTAAATCCCCACCCCCACTTCCAAAGTATCCATCAATTGCACCTTTTCAGATTAGGTAGCGTAGGCAGGCAGGACACCTTCAATGTTGTTCAAAGAGAGATAATTACAATGCTATTAAGAACATGAACTACCACCCCAAATATACAATCAGCTGAAAAAGATCTCAAAGAAAGGAGGAAAAAAAATCTCAGGCACATAAAGAAACAGAAAGACATTCAATTGTGCCATCATGACTGTCGTCTGTACTACACACTCTGTGGACAACTCTGGTAACAATCCTCCTCCTTTTCACAGGCATAGTAGTTTTTGAGAAAATGCAAAGCAGATTTAATTACCTGAGATTTGAAAAACTACTAGCAGTTGGCTGATATTATTTGGGTAGGTGGAGTGATTATTTGAGTCAATATAAGGCAGTTTAACATTGCTGCTTGGATTACCATCTTGTGTCAGTCTTAGTATGGTGAAATTTAATGTTTAAAGTTTATGTTCTTTTTTCTGTGTTCTTGGAGACTGATAAAGCACAGTTACAAAAACATCTGGGGGGGAACTATTAAAGACATGCAGCATTTTGGATCTCATGATAGAAAGGTAGTTTGAAGTGGGTGGGAGTGTGAATATAACACCTCTCAAAAACACCTGAAACCAAACATAGTTTATCCTAAGGTTGTGAGTCAGGCACATGATCCTAAGAAAAGCCACTGATGATTTTTAAGGAATTGCAACAATCTGTTCACTGCTGATGTCACTGCCCTGCCATAGAACTTGAGGTTTTGGAGGAATGTAAGGAAGATGGACACTACATGGATTCTTAAAATATCCAGTATTCATTTATTTTATGGGTCTAATATTGTGCCAAATAACAATAAAAATCCTTCTATTTTTTAAAAAAAAAAGTTTGTTGAGAGAAAATTATGGTGTGCTTTCCTTTTTTTTCCAATTACTTTGGTAGTATTTGTGGAGCTTCTCTGGGGCCCTAAGGTAGTAAAATATGTGTCACTTTTTTTCTTCATTATGTCTCCCCATCAATCTTCAATTTCCTTGGCTGCCTCAGTTTCTTAATTCAAAAAAAGCAATCCTGTGGTAATTAAATGAAGAATGAGAAGCCAAGAAAGTAGTAGGTTAAAAGGAGGCAGATTTACTGAATCTGGGGTCTCCTTTTAAAAAAAAAGTTTACTACTGCTGTTCCATTAGATTGAATAATAATGTGTGAAATGAAATGCAGGAAATATTTTTGGCACAACACCAACTCAGCTGTTGGTATAAATTAACTGTCTTTGTAAAATGATTATGTTGCACATTGAGTTTTATGCATGCCTTCTATTTGTTATAGCGTTTGGGATTGCAATCCTTAGTCAGTGAAATAGGCTGTACTTTTTGTACTAGCATAACAAAACTACAATAATGAGATGAAAGTCAGAACAATTCTACCTAAACATGCCTACTCAGAAATAAACTATTGCAGATCATAACATATAGGATTGCAGCTTAATAACACAGTATAAGGCAGATTTACTTGGAATAAATTCTGTGAATTCAAAGAATAACAGACTAACAGAGTTGGAAGGGACCTTGGAGCTCTTCTAGTCCAACTCCTGCTCAAGCAGGAGACCCAGAGGTTGTCCAGTCTCTTCTTAAAAGCCTCCAGAAATGGAACACCCACAGCTTCTGAAGGCAAGCCGTTCCACTGGTTATCTTAATCATAATTTTTGTTTGTTTTATTTTCTTAGTTTTTATTTATTTGTATAGTTTATGCCTTGATGTTCCTCAAGGAGTTCAAGACACTATACATAAGATTCTGCCCTACAATTTTCCCCACAAAAATAATCTTGTGAGGTAAGATGGATAGAGGAAGGGGAGGGGCTGGTTTTCAGTCACCCATTAACTCTATGATTGAGACAAGATTTAAATTTGAGCCTAGCCTAGCATCCCCACTACATCTCCATTCTACTATATTAGTACTCAAAACTTCTTAAAGGTTGTGCCTTACACCTCCCTGGTATAACTAATGATTTTGTGCGATAATAAAATTACAGGCCTCCCCCACTGCCAGTGATCCTAGCTAGATGTGTATAGGCCAGTATACCCAAGCTCACGGCTTACTTTGGAAGATCACATAGTGGCTGTGACTAGGGGGGCCTTCGCCCAGGTTCGCCTGGTGCGCCAGTTGTGGCCCTATCTAGACCGGGATGCCCTGCGTACGGTCACTCATGCACTCGTGACCTCTCGTTTAGACTACTGCAACGCTCTCTACATGAGGATGCCCTTGAGGACCACTCGGAGGCTCCAACTGGTACAGAATGCAGCCGTGAAAGTTGTGTTGGGAGTCTCCCGATACTTCCATGTTACACCTCTGCTCCGAGAGCTGCATTGGCTACCAGTTGTCTTCCGAGTGAGATTCAAGGTACTGGTAATGGTTTTCAAGGCCCTACATGGCATGGGTCCGGAGTACCTCAGGGATCACCTGCTGCCGGCATCAACTTCCCTCCGCCCCGTGCGTTCCCAGACAGAGGGCCTCCTCAGGGTGCCACCGGTCAGAGAATGTTGTCTGGTGGCCCCCAGGTTACTACCAGAACCTACTCCTGGGACTCCTGTTGTCTTTCAATGGCTCCTAATAACGGCTCTTACATTAATAATTCTGTATGTGGTGCATTTATTTGCCAGTGCTTCAAGATAGGCCAGATCAAGAAAAAGACATTGCAGGGGCTCCAAAAATGCTATTTATTGTAGGGTAAAATAACAGGATTTTGAAGACATGCCAAAGTTTTTGTTCCTTCTTATACTAAATAAAATCAAGTAATCCTGATTTTCTTTCTCATGCTTCTTTCAGTCTCTGGGCTGCATAGTCTCTTCTCCAAGTCCTTCCTCTTTGTCCTTTCAGGTCGTCTTTAAATTCCTTTATACTTTTCATTGCTTGCAGGAACATACATGTAGGATCAGTGTCAGGTCCCAGCATAATGTACCATCATCACCGAAAGAAGCACAGCCACCTTTGGAAGAGAAGGAAGGTAAGACTAGGTGAAAGTGCCTCTATCCTGGCCAGGTACTATTGAGTAGAAATCAGGAGTTAAATCAGCCTGCTATACCAGTTGTTGCTGGAGGTACAAAGACTGTTGAAGGAGAACAGGCTCCCTATCTTGATATGGTGCCAGCTTCTAGGAAAAGTGTCCAGGCAGAAAGGAGCAAATCTGATATCCTTTCCCTTCAAATGTACCTGATTTATTATTTTTTTGTGTTCAATTTCACTTGATTTTCAAATTTCATTTATATGCAGGTGAGTTTATCAGCTTTAGTTTCAAGGAATACCTCATTTTACTACCCCATTACCCATACAAACTAGTTCCACCATCTATACACCTGCTAGAAAAAGGCTGTAGAAATATTTGCATATAGTTTGTTATATACTTCTCTTTTTATATGCATTTTTATCATATTTTCCCAATTTTGTAAGCATTGTTTTTTTGTTAAGAAGATGCATTCTGGAATAGATTTTTCTCCAATACATGCCCACTAAATGTTCCTTATTTTTCTAAGGCTTGCACTTCCATAAACAGGAACGATATTGTAAAACTGAAAAGTGCAGGTTTCAACAGGCTATGTGCGTTCTGATTATTTTTTTATTTTTGAAAGATCAAAAATAAAATCAGCAAGTTAGTCTACACATCCAAATATACGGAATCACTTCTGCAACCCTAGCTCAAGGTTATTAAGAACAATTTTTAAATATCAATTCAATCAAAAATACACAGTTAAGTGGATTTGCATCCCTCTGAAATAAATTAGTCATGCCTTTCTTGAAGTCTTACTGGTTTGGGGAATGATTGTATGGGAAAGCAACTTGCTTTAAAGGCAACCAAATGTAAAAATGTGTGTTAAATGCATTATATACAGCAACCTACGAGTATTATTGATTTCCAATAAAACACTTCATATATTCATTAGAATAACACTGTCTTCTATAGTGACCTCATAAAAAGTAAATAAAAGAGGTCCAATTAAATGTATCTAGCAATAAACTAGACTGTAGCTACTGAGTATGTCCTGATCCTTATGCCAGCAATTAATTTCAGATGTTGGCACTCAGAGCAGGAACCCATATGATAACTTAAGTGTACAAAAAAAAGAATATTCCAGCTCAAGTCATTTAAGTCTTAGTCACATTTCAGAAACATTTGGGGGAGGGGGGAATCATCAGCCTCACAGCATAAATACTATGTTGTGAATAAGCAGTTGGCAGCTCATAGGTGGAAGCTATCTGAAATAGTATACATAAATTTTCATAGTGCAATTTATTATTATTGCTCTATTTTGGACAAAAATAGCTATATCAATTTTTGATCTTGGTCAGTTTCATCACTAGAAACACTCTAAGAATCTTTGGACCCTCTTCCATAAAATTCAAAGACACAAACGAGTCTGAAATAAGTTGCCATCACGTTTTTATGATCACTTGAATCATGGGTAGAATGTAATGTAATCTAGTTGTTTATGCACTTTAATGAACTTCCTGTTATTGCCATGTTGCATATTCACAAGGTAACCTTAATATATTCCAATATTCAATTGTACCAAAGTAAAAAAAAATCCAAATTCTCGTCCTCCTCTTCTTCCTCCTCCCCCCCCCATGTGGTTCATGTTATATCATTTGGTCATATTCTACTGAGGACAACCTGCATTTAAATGATTGGTTCTTCCTTGCACTTGTAGAACATTGTTATTTTATATGTTATGATCCAGTAATGCTTATGACTTTGTTAATCTGGGCTTTTTTTGGGGGGGGGGGTTATCACATCTTGGTTCATACAAAAAAAGATCAGAATACTCTTTGGCATAACAGCTAGGCAGATAATTCTGAGAAGGCAAAAATAAAAAAGGAATATGGTTCTGAGCTTTGAAATACAGCAGTGAGTATTTACTATAAGAATTTGGTCTTCTCAATTATTCTGTACAGTCATTAAAGTCTGTGTGATTTAAACCTTAACACATTAGACTGATAACTTCTCTACTGAGAGCTGTTTCTGCCATGACTTTTTTTTAATGAAGAGAAAAAAACATAACTGTTAAGTGCTGTGATATCAGATTTGGACAAAAAACATCTCCCAGAAAGGCTTACATGGTTGTGTGCCTCTCAAACCTCAAGTGTTTTGTTCAATGTACATCTTTGCTCATGTTTCAGAAACTCATGTGAGATAGGTATTTCTATTTTCTCTGTAAAGCAGAGAAATTAATATATATTACTGAGATTCTAAATGATTCTCCTTAACTTATTTTGGGGATAGAAAAGAATTGTATTTATGTCTTGTATTAAACAAAGTGTAAAAGGAGAAACAAGAGAGATTTATCCAATGATTTTACCATTTAAAGGTAGTCCTTGACTTACAACCACAATTGAGCTCAACATTTGTTATGCTAAGGCAGACATGTCAAACACAAGGCCCGGGGGCCGGATCCGGCCCACGAAGTGGTTTCATGTGGCCCGCGAAGCCATCCTGGAAACAGTGAAGGAACGGCCCCCACTGCCTTGGTCCTGGCCCAGAGACCCTCCTTCTGCCAGAGACCCTCAGATCTGTCCCACTCCTGCCCAGGCCCCCATAGGCACCCTTGATGCCAACGATGTAGAGCTGGCCACACCCACCCAGTAGGCCATATGCACTCTAGCCACGCCCACCCAGTAGGCCACACCCACCCTGGCCATACCCACCCGGCCCCTTGAGGGCAACCGCAATGCTGATGCGGCCCTCAATGAAATTGAGTTTGACACCCCTGTGCTAAGGGAGACATTTATGAAGTGAGTTTTGCCTCATTTTACAACCTTTCTGCCAAAGTTGTTAAGTGAATCACTGCAGCTGTTAAGTTAGTAAACGGTTGTTAAGTGAATCTGGATACATATTATTCAATGTATTAGAGATATTTTGGACTCCCTTTCAAAATTCCACAACTCATAAAGTCTAGGAAAGAGTAAAAAAGACTAGCATATCATGAAGAAATCTAAGCTAGGCACTTTTTTATGATGTACCAACTTTTAGATAAATCTTTCCTCCATGTAAGTTCTATAGATATCATGGGCCTAGAAAATGTGCATTTCTACAGAGGGCTGAATGTTTTCTGACTTATTTTTATCCATTCAAACTAATACTGTCAAATGGAAACCAAGTTGGAAGCTGGAACAAGAAATAAAGGTCCATATTTATTCATTCCAATAATTGATTATTTTCTAAACAAAAAATTATGATCATTATACCAGCTTTACTGAAATTGGGTCTAATGATTTCCTTAAAACAGAGAAGTGTGAGAGAGAAAAAATAAAATTAATACTTTCATTTCCTGAAGTTAGAAGAACTTTTCTTGTTCTCCTTCACTTTTTAATCCTAAAGGCATTACTTCAGTGTGTATACATTTATGCTAATCATATACTACAGCCACAGGTTCCTCTATCAATATGAAATGTTTTGTACTTGCTGTTTTTGTGCATCTTGTATTGTTATATGCAATATACAAAATAATGTGTCTAACTATGCCATTTATGCTTTTGAAAGAAAAAGCAAATTACTTACTGAAGAGAATGGCATTTGCATGCATGTGTGTCAGCTTTCAAGCCATTTCCTTCTACAAAATATTGCTTTCCACACTTAGAAAATGCATCCATCCATCAGTTACAAACCATTTCAAAGCACTTTATGAATCTACCGAGCAAAATGTACTTATCTTACATTGGCAGTGTCCCAGCTGCTACAAAATTGCTATTGTCCTAATACTTACCAGGCAATTTTAGCATCAGTTAATAATTTTACAGGATAGATAACTTCTAAAGCATTATAAAATGACAGACATTAAACAATAGCAACTTAGCATTTTTTGAAACAGTTCATGACAGCTTAAAAAGTAAAGTGATTTTAATGTATAGTCTGTGCAGTTTAAGCTTCTCATTGACAATTCCTTGGAAGATAAAAATGTGAAAATCCTTTTAAATAGTGGGATGAAAGAATAAAACAAATTTATCTTTAAAAGATATTCAGTTTTAAAAAAAGATTCAATTATGAACAATGTTTCAGATTTTCCAGGGTTGCTAGTAGGTGACAAGAATATGAATTTATTTGGGTAAAAAATGTTTCTATCATTTAATAGTAGGATATCAACAACCTAAAAAACCTACTCATTAAATCAAATATAAAAAAGAAAAATATATCAAACAATCTTACATGACCCAGTATGTGTTATTTCTTCAAAAACTCTTCTCACCACCAATCTAGTATTACTTAAAAAGTTGCATCTTTGACAAATTCAGGTGAAGCCACTTCTTCTCTTATCAGTCTCATGTAAATAATCAGAAATGTCCACCTGAAACAAAATTTTGATGGCGTTTTTAGTATTTCTAATGCATACTTAATTTACAGTATATGATATTTGGAGAAAATAATCTGGTGATGTGTAAAGCATAAAGCGTGCCAAACAAATTAAATTAATTGATATTTTACTTTTGTAATACCAAAAGAGAACCTTTCCTGTGCAACTAATGTACACCACAGTGGCCTCTTTCATGAATGTACTTATTAAGTTAAACCAGTCGTACCACTTGCTGTCATATAGCACAGGTAATTGACCACCTCATCAAACTGTTCCAAAAAGAATCCCTCAGTGCCTAATTATTGCATTCTTCTATACCACTGAACACATTAAAGTAATGTTAATGTATTGTGCTATATACATCATTAACTACACACATTAGAAGGTTTTTGCACTGCAGAAAAGTATCCTGGTTACCACACTGCAGTTTCAAATGCGCTGTCAATTTATTTCTCCGAACACATAGAGAACAAAAAAAATGAGGCAATCAAAATACCAAAATGCCCCACCTATTTTTCATGTCATCCTCTGTTGCAATTGTGGCTACTGTCAGATAATTTGGCAACATCGTTAGTTCCCATATCTCAGTCATCTAGTAACATGGCAGAACCTATAGCACCAGGATCTTGCCTAAAAACATATTTTACACCAACCATCACTAACTGGTGTTCTCTGCTATAGAGAATCACCTATTCCACATAATCCCAGGAATAGGACCACTGACATCTTGACATTATGGCATTCAGTGGTATGTGGTGAGGGAGAGAAACATGGGTGAACCATGAGTTCATGGTTGCCCCCCTTTTAATTTTGGCATGCAGTTTCTAGAAAGTTAACCAGAAAGTGAATTTGGATTACAACAGTTTCAGGACCCCATTAGGTTTTATAAATATTCAGTCTCATAGATTTCCAGCTAGAGTCCATGCCTGATCTTGGTCAACATCTGGATGGAATATTAAGAAAACCTATAAATCACATTCTGAACAACAGGAAGGGCATAGGAGATCAGATTATCTCTTCATTAGGCTTGGTAAACTCAGATTCCAATTACTTTCTGTTTGTATACCAACAATTTGCTGTACCAACACAGAACTGGGGGAACAGAATTGCAGACAAAGAGTAAATGAATATTAAGGAAATGCTTTTAATAGTAGCCTAGTCAAGAAATGCATGCCATTCACATGATAATTAAGATAGTATCAGCAAAGTATAAGGTACCTAGCACCACAGCTGTATAAGGTACCTTACAACAACTATTTTCTTTAAGTGAATGAGTGGCATATGTTATTATATGAGAAACTTGTACATGGTGTTTTCAAGGACCCAACAGAAAAAATCCTTAAATATATATTACATTGAAAAGAATGCTTAAAATTCATAAATTGTAGCCAGTTTATTTCTTTCACAGTTTAGATATCTTGACTGTTAAGTTTACCCATATTTCTGTAGCCCCATCTATCAATTGGATGATTCTTGATTCACATTTTCTGTTGAAAGTCTTCAACATATTAAGGTGACAGAAGGGGAAGGGGATAATCATATTAACAGGTTTTAATACTGTACATTAAATATTTAATGCTAAGGAGAATGGATGGAAGGATGGATGGATGGATGGACAGAAAAATAGACAGGTGCACAAATAGAATTAGTTGGCCCACTGAGGCAATAGTCCAAACAAAAATTGAAATTGAGTCCACATATTGTTTCATAAACAAGAATATCTGTTTTCTATTTATAGAACTTCTTTTCACCTTTTTCCTACTATGTAGGATCTTTAAAATGCAACTGTTGTATACAGGAAATGTGGCCCAATTAGCTGACAGTGTTTCTTGCCAAGACTAAATGTTGCTATATTAGACAAGATAAAGGTTAAATATTCTGAAATAGAGATTTGTAAATTGCCTGGTTACCTGTAAATAGTTCAGCATTTACTGACACCTGAAAATTTATGACTCATACATTATTGCTATGAAATATTTATTTCTGATGTGTTAAGAAGTCAATCCAGGGGAAGAACCAGATTTCATTTGCTGAAATGCAATGATTATCTTTATTCCATGTCTTATGGGTAGAACATGGTTTCATATCTGAATCTTTTGTACTCATAATGAAATTTTAGTAAGAGAATTCCTTCAGTGTATTTCATGGGACTGAAAAGAAGCCCCAACATCTTCAAAGAACCCAAAAGCACTAAGCCTCATCACAGTTATTTGGTTCTGAATTAATGAATTCTATGAACCTAGGTACTTTTCCATGATATCAATGAGCTGCTTAGTTACATTGCTCTTATTTTGCTGCATGTACTGATTGGGCTGACTTGATTCCATCTTAAGGTTAATTTTTTTTTGGTTAACTGATTTCACATTGCTTATGTTAGCCATTTAAATGATGGACTTCAATTGTTGTTTTGACTGATTATGGTATTTAATTAAAATCATTGTTTCAATTACATTTTTTCATTCTTTATTGCTTTGTTCCAAGGCCTGTTATTAGAAGTTTGGAAAATCTGTAGGTAAGTAAATTAGTTTCTCTGATAAGGCACAGAAACCTCAGCTGTATTCAAAACAGTGTCATTCATACTCTAAGAGAAGGATTAGCAAAGAGGGGCCTTTAGGGATGATCTACAACAAGGGTGTCAAACTCATGTGTCACATGATGTGTCGTGACATATTGCAACTTTTTATTGCAATGCGGAGCTGGGGTGGGTGCAGCCTCCATATGATGCAACCAGCCCATGGGCCAACAGTTTGACACACCTGATCTACAAGATCTAAAGCTACCTTATTTCCATTACAGAGTATTAAATTAGGCATGTAACCTGGATAGTTAAAAATGACTTTGTATGATTAATGAAAAAAATGCAAGTGTTTGGATTTAATTTAAAACTGTCATATGTTAAATAATTTTAATGACTGTGGGTGAATCAACTGTTTGTCACTTAATTAGTATTTATTGCAACTGAGACCCACTTTATGCAAAATTATTAACATTATGAAATTGTTAAATACCAACAGGATAAAATTATGAGTCACATATCATCTGTATGCAGTTATTGGGTTGCATTGAAATAAAATTGAGAGCTTTCTTGGCAATCTCCCCCTAAACAGCATTGCAATAAAGTGAAGCATCATCAACTTCATAGAGATGAAGAATATTTAATTATTTATTTACATTATTTATATTATTCCCACTTAACAATATCCTTCAAAGCTTAATAGAATAAAAATAAAAGCTATAAGAACAATCACAAAAATCTGAACAGCATTAATAGCTACTTCATAGGGCTAAATAAAGAAAATAAAGCAGCTGAGCTAAACACTAAAGGACTGAATTAATTTAAAATGCATACAAAATGTTTATTACAAGTTCTTTGCAGGGTGGGATGAAAAAGGTGGCAAAATTCCAGACAATATTAGAGAAAATGTCATATGACCTGGGGGTAATTTGCTCATTTAAAAAATGATGATGGTTAAAACCATTTGATGGAGGAAGGTTAAATTCTTGTAAAGTAGATTTTAGGATTTGAATAGGTAAGGATGAGAGAATCTCTCTGAGAAGTTGTTCCATAGTTATTGTACATTTTAAAAGTAAATTCCTGCCCATTGAATGTGGTTTGGACACAGTCTTCCACAGTATAGAAAGTATTAACACAATGGGTCTAGGCTGACTACTTCCATTTAATAGTACTGCCACAGAAGAGTGAATTTCACTGTGTTGGTAACCATAATACTTTCTTTTCACCAGGCAACACTTGGTAATGAGACTGAAAGCATGAATGGAATTAAATGGTAAGAAATGGTGCAAAAGACTTTTGAAAGCCATTTTAAAATCCTCCTCCAAACATTCAGAAATCAGGTAAAGCCACGTTGTCAAATTTCTGTCATTTTGCTGCTGAATGTTAGCAATTTTTATTTTGATTGTGGACTTTTTTTTCCCAAGGTTCATAGGAATGTTAATAGTGGGAATGAGAGAAGTTTACCTCTCAGAGGTCTCCTGCTTCTATTTATTCATTCATTCATTCATTCATTCATTCATTTATTGGGAGGAAACAGGAAAAAATAGCACCACCAAAATTTCATCATGGATTTTATAAACACTTGTATCTGATCACCAGAATGAGGAATAATTATAGAAAAGCAATCTCTTTCCTGATAGAATCTCAACTGATATATCAACTCAAACAGAGAAAAGACTGGTGACTATGTCATCGTCAAATAATGGATCAGGGTGGTGTAAAGGTGAGTATTTCATATGCCTGTTGGACTACAATTAGTGGTTCATATTAGGTTGAAGGTAACATGCAAAAAGAAAATGGCCATCATCATACATCCTTCCCTAAATATATTGGGACTTATTTCCTCAGTTTTAGGCACAACATGAACAACCTTTTTGTAGACCTCAGAATTTTCTGTGACTACAATTGTTGACATTTTGTGGGGAAAAATTTGTAAATTCTATGATACAACCTCATCAACTCTGCATGAGAGCAAATCCTCTATTGAACCCTTCAGTGTATAGAACAATGTTTTGTGGATCTATCTACTAAAGAGTTCTGTTTTTCTGATGGATATCTAGCATGGCATTTGCTGGTACTAAGAACCTTGCTATTCATTTCTTTAGTTGCTGTCAATCATCTCTTTTAATACCCAGCTCTTATCTATAGTATTTTATGTGCATATATGAACATACACAAAATGCAAATACACATACACACAAAAGAAGGGGCTAAGAAGCATTTTCCTCCGTATACACATATGTCAGATCAAACACTGATTTTCAGATTTTGACCTACCTCAAAGGTCCGAGATATGTTATGAATACTAAAACTACTTTTTATTATAGGATTACAGTAACAGAATCTTGCAAGTCTGAAAGTGTCTTTCATCTCACTGCCTTTATCTACTAGAAATCTAGGCAGGTTCAAATCTGAGACATTATGTATCTGCTTCTGTTTAGGTTTCTCTTATCTGACCATTCTTTCAGTTGTGGCTCTTCTTCCTGTTCCTAAAGGTTATTCTGACAGCCCATTACACATATTGGATCCAGTGAAAGTGTGGATGCAGATCCAATTGCATTTATAAGTTGTTTTGCTTTGAGTTCCTCTTATACAAGAAGATATGACAAATCAAAGTAAAGAATAAACAATTTCTATTTATTATTTTGTAAATCTTACTATATTCAGGGGGGGGGAATGGCTGCTGCACTAACTTCAGTTTTTTATTACTGGGTTTCTCCCATGGCAGAAAATTATGTTTAGTTTTTGCAATGTTACAGCAATGTCTATGTTCAATAATTTTGAATATTCACTCTTGATGGGATATCTAGAGTAGAGTGCTTGAACATAGAGATGACATGTTGTTCACCAGCTGCCTGCAATTAGTGCAGGTTCTAGTCCCACCAGGCTCAAGGTTGACTCAGCCTTCCATCCTTCCAAGGTAGGTAAAATGAGGACCCAGATTGTTGGGGGCAATAAGCTGACTTTGTAAAAATGCTGCTTGGGGGGGGGGGGCGAAAGCCCTAATAAGCAGGCATATACATAGAATGAAGGCTATTGCTAAGCACATTGATTTGTGCTTTAGATTGTAAGCCGCCCTGAGTCTTTGGAGAAGGGCGGGATATAAATGGGATTTTTAAAAAAAGAAAAAACTGTGAGCTGTCAAATATTAAATATATTAAGCATAATTTACAGATCAATAACACTTTGCCTAATGATTAAATGCAACTGAAATATTTGACTATATAGTTTGGGATATGAAATACTGAGCTCAAATACTTGGGAAATATTCAGTAAGTCTTTACATGTTGTTAAATGTCTAAAAATGATAGATATCTAAATTTTCAAAGGAGAATGGTGAAAAAATTTGGGGGGCATTTATTTGCTCTATACTAATTGGTTAAAGTCTCTCATATTTTACATACTAATTTGGATATTTTTTGGATATTTTGCACACTATCCAAGGTTCTCTTATTCTTATCAGCAACTCCATGTCACCAGAGGGCAGTATTAATAGACTTAATCCAGCAGTATGTCAGATCTACTTTGCAACTTTTACATCTCTAGAACCAGACATATCAGCCCTTTTTCTACCACTTTACTTAACCACCAAACTAAAAAGATGCCTTTGCTGATCTCCTCGGTTCTCTGACTGGAACAAAATAAAATTTCATTGAATATTTTCTGCTTTATACATCAGATTCTGAGCACCGTTAATTTTATTGCTGATATTAAATAATTTTTGGAAGGGGAGAAGGGATTGTTTCTCTTCCAACACCTTTTTCAAAATTCTCTCTCTGTTTCTGTGTGTGTATACGTGTGTTTGTGTATGTGTGTATTAATGGTAGCAAAGCTCATTAGTGTCATCATTTTCTGCAAATTCAATTTATTGAACCTTTGAAAACACACCTCTCATCCAGTCATTACTCCATAACTCAAAATGCAACCTATTTAAATATGAGGGAGGGGAATCACACTACTCCTCTAGTACCTCATTGCTTGAGACATAGTTCTTGTTGTGTCTTTTTTTCTCCTTTTTTCTTCCTTTCACCAAGATGTACCAACTCCAGATTGCCAGATCCTCTCATTTCCACAGAGAAAACCTACTTGTGTCTTCAATAGACAGGGTAGAAAAATAGCGCTGGTCAGTGCTGCACAATATACAACAGGCAATTATGATTCAAGTGTCTAAATTATAATCAGTTTGACAAATGTCCACAAGCATCTTCATTCTATTTTATATTTTCAGTAAGACAAGGCAATCATACAAGCAGACAATTCCATCAGGGAAGCTTGTTAGCTGCTTAGTCTGTTAAACCCTGGTTGCCATAGCATCTAGAGTTGAAAAAGCTGCAGATTGGCATGAAAAAGCCTGTCGACAATTGCCCTGTCACAGCATGCAAGCCAGGTCTGCTCAGAGGCAGTACACTACAAGTTTTCTTTCCCAGTTTGTACTACCCCATGCTGTTTAATAATATCCATTTACTGGTATTGGGATTGATCTAGTGCAGTGTAAAATCGTCATCGAGTGAGATTGCTTTTCACTCGGTGTGACATTTTTTATTATTATTATTTTAACAAACTAGGACCTGGCAATTAATTCGTAAATGCAATTTAGTATATTTACCAGGAGAAGCTCACGTAAATAGGTTATGTCCACTGGGTGGATGGGGGGGGGAGGGAGAGAGTCTACTCTCTGCCCATTTACTGAGATAATCAGGTTTTACTAAATAGGAAAGAAATCTTTTCAATGGCTTTTCAAACAAGTTCAGCCTAGTTAGCCCTTAAACACAACAAAGGAGTGCTTTGCATTGTGAATGCGGTATTATTTAAAACACATAGGTAGAGTATACCATCTTTTTTTGTCACATAATATAATGAAACCAATTACCAAGCAATACCAATTACCAGTTTGCCTGGTGATAATTCCCATTTGACAAGTGTGTGTGGGAACCTGAGTGGATAGCAAAATATTTTTCATGGAAATCCTACTGCATGCCCTGGATTTCTTTAGATGATAAGGCATTCCAAAGAATGGCCCATCGTTCCATTAAAATTAATATCTTCACCTTGGCTAATGCCTTTCCATAAGCTGTGTTTGTCAGGAATAATAATTATAATCTAAGCCTTGTTGTCATAGTCAAAAATAAACCACAGAAGGAAAGAGAAAATCTAGTTTTTTAAAAAATGCACTTGGTTTCATTATCTCCTCTTTATCTGTTCTGTCACTTTACATTTTATTTCCTTCAATGCAGCAATTCTAGTAAATCTTGAAAACTATATAGTCAGGAACAAAAATTGATAAACCCAGGAGAGTCCATAGACATGGAGTCTTTCTTATTATAATCGTTATCAAGACACATGAATTTTTACATCAAAATTGCTTCAGTCATTCTTCTATGTGTTGCATGAAAATTGTGGTTTTTTTTTAAAGCTACAACTAATTTGTGTTTTACCAAATCCATCAATGCCCCCAATAGGCAACATAATTAAGAGAAAAATGCAAGGAGAAGCAAGGCTCATGTAAATTGCATTAGAACTGTATTCAGAGTCTTTAAAAAGAGAATCTTTCAAATATTATGTTGTCTCTCTCTTGATGGTTTTTTTTTCAATTCACAGAGAATGCTTGAGAGGATTTTTCATTTTTATTTGACTTCATTCATCTGATTTGCCATGCAGAATACAAAAAGTTCAGTCTTCTGGAGGTTAACAGTGTATATTTACTTTAAAAGGGTTTTTGTTATGTTCCACGGTTCAAGCCTCTATAATTAAGGGTCTGTTAACATTTCCATTATACTTCCCCCACCCTGTTCTCCAGGAGTTTATAACTTACAGCAGTGATAAATATTAACTTGAAGCTGAAATTTGTCATATATACTCTCAGTCTGGAAATAGCTGTTTCCCCTCCCTGAAATCTACATGTCCAATTTGATTTATTTCAGTTTGGAATGGACTTTCTTGCATCTAAAATAGTGAAAGGGTGGATAGCCAAGAACCAAGAAATCATGGGACTTAGCGATGACCAAAAGCAACACTTAGACACAATTATTGAATACATTATAATCATCTTTTATAACTCCAGACAAATAATAAGATATTCACCTGCAATAGTTTAACATACTTACAAATGCTATTCAGAAACCTTAATAGTTCTGCAGCTCATGTACTAGAGCAGACTGCAAAGCTGACATACTTAAGAGATCTGATATGCCAGTTGCTTAGTAAGGACTGAGCCGTGGAGTCTATAATTACATAGCAAAGTGATTAAATCACAATCCCAAATGCTTTGGCTCACCAATCTAAAACTGAATATTATGCATAGGTCAAAACATTTATTTTCTTGCTCTAAATGCAGAATTACAAAGTGCAAACATCACAAAAGTACCTTTAATTTAAAGAAAACCAAACCACATGCACTCTTTCTCAATAATGGCTGTAGCTGGCAAGGACAAGGAAAGGCATATTTGTATGATGTCAGGACATGAGTGAATTTTTCTACAGCTTAGGAAAGGAAGGAGAGAACTTGGCCCAAGGATAGAATACGCATTTTGGAAGAATCCTTATATTTAAGCTACTATTGAGTTATGCTTCAGTACAGCCCAGTAGAGCAACACTGCATTATTTGGGCTCCTAAAGTGGCCAAACATTTTCTGATTGGTTCTCATTAAACCAATGAAGTCCAAGATGCCTCTGTATCAACTGTGTATTGTCCGTGAGCTTTGAAGAATTGGTACGAGGCCCCAGACAAGACCCTTTCTTGTGAATGGAAATCTGCACAGAAGCAGGTATTGGTTGTATCTTTCCATCAGATTCAAATGGAGAAAATCATCCAACAATTTTAATCTTATTGGTCTGCTGCTGGAAGATGGACCAAAGCCCAAATCTTTTTCATGCTTAACTGATGGTAAATTATAATAGACCCCCTGGACATTTACAAGTCCATTCCTTTACCACTTTTTTGGAAGCAATTAAGCATATCCAATAACTGGGCAACTAAAAAGGTAGTGTGTATGTTTTTAAATGTTAAATAATGATAAAATGCCACAAATTTGTAATTTTATTATTTAAAAACATGGTATTTTTATTTCTACCACACAGCACAATAGTGTATTCTTATCACCTGCTTAACTGCAGTGGGATTTGACCTAAATATTTTCAGTTCTGAGTGTGATATCTAGGAAACATGTGTCAGTCGCTATTTCTCTTTTAATTAATGCTGGCAGCATAGAGAAAACTGCCGTACACCTGAGATTTACTAAGAAAAAAAAATGTGTGTTTAAATATTTGTAAATAGGAGGCAGTAGTGAGGGAGAAAAAATTACGTGTCACAGTAAATAATAATTCAGTAACTCATAAAAGAAGCATCACATAACAATAATCCTTACCTGACTAAAAATAAACACTTTCAATAGTTATAAATGGCAAGCATGATGTCAAATAGCAAAATGAAGGTTAAATGTTTTATACGTGTCAGGGAGACATGCTTTAGAATAGCTTGATCCTTCCTGTTGTATTTCCTTCTTCTCAAATGTTCTACAACTGCCTGAAAGCACATTAGCTGCCAGGTGTCACACTGATGTCTTCATGCTGCAGCTTACGGACGTGAATTTACTACGATCTATTTAATCATCAGTGTATCGATTTTCGTCTGCTTTCCTCCATTTTAGCCCCATAGCAGGCTTCTGTAATTTCCTTTGGACAAAGTGTAACCAAACTGTGCTAAGTGATGTTGATTTGCAGGCATAAGCAGAGGGGTAAATATAAATTAACAAGCGATAAACATTTTACAAGTAGTAAGTCAATAAAAACAGTTCCTCACACTTCTTGGTGGAATGATTTTGAAGCAGGCTCTGAGCAAAGGTGTCCAAAGAAACTGACAAGAGTCTAAGAGCATTTTCTCTTCCCTCTCTCTCTTTCTCTCTTTGTGTGTGTGTGTGTGTGCGCATGTGTGTATGTGTGTGTGTTGTGATTATGAATTGATCAGCCTAAAAGCCTCGGATGCAACTGAATCAGCCATAAGCTGCTGATTGAAAGGGCTCAGTGGGAGCTGCTATTTGTTTGTTAAACTCCCATGATTCCAAGTAGATAATTGCTCTGTGAAGTTCAGGTCAGAATCCAAATTTGTTTTCTTACTTCTCAGCTGGCTGTGCACTGATGATTTCAAAACTTTGGTGTATATATTTAGCCAGCAGCAAACCTGGCATCTTTAAAGTAAAAAGATGCTTGGTGGTGTTTTTCAGGTGCTGAATGGAAAGCACCCTATTTCAAAAGTTCATTAATAAAGCCAAGTTATGAAACTGGTTTGTTTCTGTCACCTCTTTTCTGGAAAACAGTGATAAGGATTAATACATGTTGTTGGTGTTGGGAAAAAGCCTGACAGTGCATCCCTTGTGAATTTATGTTTTATTGCCCATGTAAGATTTGGTATCTTATTATACCCTCATGTTGCAGCTGTAAATGGATGAGAATTTAGAAGACATCAAGATAATGTGAGCAAATTGTTGGATCAGATAAGGCTGTTGATTCCTTTCAACCTATTTTCTATGTCTGTATTTGGCAGTGTTTTTTTTTTAGCAATGACCAGCTCCCTTTATGTGCTTCGAAGAGAGATGGTCTCAAGGGCTATATGCCAAAGGAGCTGTTTATGAAAGCAGAATGGAGCAGTGTTTGTGTTCTCCTTCTAGTTTTTCCTATCATAATAAATGAATTGGCTGCTTCTTTTATCTGGACTGCAGCTTGTCTCATCAGCTGGAGAAACTATTATTATTATTATTATTATTATTATTATTATTATTATTATTATTATTATTATTTTGTTATTGTTGTTGTTGTTGTTGTTGTTGTTGTTGTTATTATTATTATTATTATTATTATTATTATTATTATTATTATTATTATTATCACATATTCTGAGAAGGTAATAAATGGATATGGAAGAAAAAAATCCAGAAAGAAATTAAATGAAAGGAGTTAGTTCTTTAAATAAAAAAAGAATTGTGAACATACTGAACAGCAAGGATATGTACACCAGGGGTCCCTTACCCATGGTCCATGGACCGGTAGTGGGCCACGGCATGCCAACAACTGGTCAGCACAAACAAGCAAAGCCCCATCCATGGGATGCAGGCAGCACACAAAACCGTGCCCTCTCTGGTGTGTGGAAAAACCTTTCTCCATGGAACTGGTCCCTGCTGTTCAGAAGGTTGGGGACCTCTGATGTATACCATAATATTTTATCCTGAACCAGGAGAGGGAAACAATCCAAGGTCTGATGGCTGCATTAAACTGGCTCTGGACATGGTAACCATAAAGGAAAAAAACTATAAAAGGGAAAAGGGAAAGCACGCAGAGAGTGGTTTCTAGAATTCATTCAAACCCCTACGGAAAACCCCTATTCCTGGTCAGATGACTTAGAGGAAAACTGATAGTATCCCTTGCTATACTGTAAGAATATAGTGTGTGTGTTGGGGGGGGGGAATTCTAGATTTTTTTTCCTCCACAGCTCCTGGCTAGATCTGGCCTATCTCCATCTTTCTTTTTTTTAAGCTTCTCCTGCCATAACACATTTGTTACCACTCTCTTCTTTCCAACATTCCACATTCCATTCAGCTGGAAAGAATAAATAACCCAGTAGAGGTGAGAAGCTGTTTTGGAGAACCTTGACAGAGACAATAGCAAACTGTGCTGCTACCTCACAATGACAGACTTAAGCAGGAATCCACTAGTGACTCAAGGCACCTTCTAAAGTCATCCCAGTGTCGTTAGTAAGTACAAGCTTTATACTGCCTAAATGATGTCTGGGGGATAGTGGAAGATTTTGTAAGTCACTATTGGGGAAATGGCCTTGGTGACCCTTGGAAGACTTTGGAAGCTACTGTACTGTATATCAGACTTTCTGGGATGACACATGTCATACAAGTTGCCCAAAAGTCAATATTATTTTTGTTATTAAAAGATCCATTATTTTAAATGGTTCTAGATATAGCTGGAATGTGAATTATTAATTACAAAGAACTATGAAGTGAGTAAGAGCTTTGGAATGTTATTGTGAAGAAATGAAGGAGTGGAGATGTTACCAAATGCATTCCAAATCTATATTGGGATAGTGCTAGAGAGAATTTTAATTATTGTATATGAGAATCAATATTATAAATTGCCTAGAAAAGTTGTTTGCTTGCCAGAATCAAATAAAACTCAGGTACTGCTCAGCAGCATAAGGCCCTTTCTATATAAAATAGCTAGACAGATAGTAATGTATAATAATGAATATTCAACAAAGTACTTTGAATCTGTCTTGCTGTTACTTTCATCTTGTTGTGGCTCTTGAAAAGCTATTTTGAAATGTTTGCAGAATCCCTTCCAAGGCTTTTCATAATTCTGTCAGTAAACCTGCATCTACAGATTGCCTAAAAAGTCATATCCATGAATATAGAGGCTGACAAAGTAATTGCTTTCTTGGCCTCAATTCAGAAGAACAGGCTATTTAGGAAAGTGCTGAAACAACTTGAAATGAATGGTCTTCAAAAATGTATCTTTAATTAACGTGTACGGTATTTTGAACCACATTTCCATAGCTTTCCAATCTTCTTGAAAATATATTTTGTTCTGTTAGGACAAGGAATTAGACAATGGAATAAGTGTCTCTGTACTGAGCTATGAAATAAGTCTGCAGAGACGGCTATGTGCAAAATTCAAAGGAAGACTTCAGGCAGACTTTCACTGAACCACACTTTTAATGTCCATATAACCATGGGGTTATATTTAATTCCTAAATTAAATAAGAAACTAGACATTGTCATCAGTTCCCGCAAATTACCATCACAACTATAAGAAGGGGGATGCAACCTCATGGTTGATGGACACTGAAGTTATTGTCTGGCATCTCAAGATCTGCACTTGAAAAATGGGCCCACATTTTGGGAGAGGATTTCAGAAGTTTTAAAGAACTAAATGAGTGTCTTATTTGGGAGACTTAAGGTATCATTTTGCCCCTTGGGATTAAAGTAAGAATGGTTTATTATGGAAAATAATTTTGTGTTTGCTGTGGAATCTGCATGGGAACAAATATTTAGATAGCAATACATGTTTAGAGACACTAAGGTAGTGATAGTGAACCTATGTCACACTATGTTTTGGGTAACACACCAGTGTTCACTAACACCAGACAACTATTCTCAAAAGTATACCCCATTGACTCACAATTTTTAGGGGCTGCAGGACAATGGGGTGGAGCCACATGCAGTCTCCAGACTCTCTGGAATTTGAGCAAAAGGGCCATAGTCTGGCATGCTCTCACACAATAATAGGTCATGCTTTCACATGGTTTTTGAAGCTGCGGAGGCTACAGAAAAGCATTCTCCAAAACCACTTCAGGAATGAAAACCTTGTGTAACCCAGAGCTGTCTCAGGGAGTTCCGCAAGGGCTTCTCAACAAAAAGACAATACCACCTGAAAGTAATCAGTGTTTGGCAGATCCTGGAGATCACACACAAGATTGGACTGAATTTTTTTAAAAAAAATAAATAAAAGAATATGTAGAGAATTGCATTTTCTGAATTTTTTATATACCAAGCCCAAATACTCATCATCACTGCTCTAAGGCAGACATGTCAAACTCGCGACGTCACATGACATTGCGCAATGTATCGGAGCCTTTGTCGGCAATGTGATGGGCACGGCTGCCAGATGACACATCCGGCCTGTGGGTCGGCAGTTTGACACCCCTGCCCTAAGGGAACATAATATGTAAGATGATGATTGTTATTTTTCCCTAGTCTTGCTCCACTTCACCATTCAAGAACAAAAGATACGGACATTTTGAAATTTGCAATAAGGCCATTCAAAATGAAGTTACTCAATATTATAGAAATATTGCAATAGCCCTCAAGGCAGTATTCTGTATTCAGTTCATTCACTCAGTATTTAGTAAGTACATTTGTTCAACACTTTGTCTTTTTGTTTTACCACTCATGCAGCTTTTTCCTATGCACTCAAATTCATTTTATGTTTTCCCTGAGATATCTAACCCTCCCATCTATATAACATGTTACATAGTATGCCCAGTGCTTTTTTTGTAAAAGAAAAAGGTGCCGGAACTCACACATGTCAAGGCGGGTTGCCTTGCCTACCCTACAAGGTTCCATCCAAAAAAGGTGCCGGAACTCGGTTCTGAGCGTTCTATGAGAAAAAAAGCCCTGAGTATGGCCAACCATTTTCATTTATGTTCAGGAGTCTTTTGGAGTGATGTAGCTGTAATAAGTACTAGTAGTGGTAATAGTAGTGGTAATAGTAGTAGTAGTAGCAAGCAATCATTTCTCACAAAAATCAACATTCTGCTTATTACCTATCTTAAAATTTCTTTATTTTCCCATCTTTAATAAACATTTTTCTAAGGTACACAAAAATATCTACTTCTTTTTATGTATAACTTAGAATCATGTACTCCTTTTTCCTTTCAAACACAACACTATGATCTTTAAGACATTGAGTTTAAAAACCATATTTCTCAATCCATTATTCAATCTGTTTAGTGTTCCCTGCAAATTCTTTGAATTCTTATATGACAACATTGCATGACCTACTTTCAAAAGTATACATACTGTATGACCATATGAACAATCAATGTGCCATCACAAGTATTCATTATATATTGTCCAGAAGCTCATTAAACAAACAAAGGAAAATTACACATCCTTTTTTCCTTCCTGCCTAATTCTGAACTACGTGTTAAGTATTCTTTTTATTTTCAGGTATGCATTACTTTCATCACTGTCTACTCTTATCTCATTCAGCATTAAATGTTCAAGACAACATTCATACAAAACATTCCATAACTCAGGCCTATTCAGGGCTTGATCATTCACTTTGTAAAAGTCAACAAAGCTAAAATAAGCCTCCTTCCAACATTTTCTGTCTCTCAATAAGTTTGTTTATTTATTTATTTATTTATTTATTTATTTATTTATTTATTTATTTATTTATTTATTTATTTATTTATTATATTTTTATACCGCCCTTCTCCCGAAGGACTCAGGGCGGTGTACAGGGCAATAAATATAAAAACAGAATACAAAAGTTAAAAAATGATTAAATATAATGCCCAAATTAAAAATTTAAGACAATACTTAAAAACCCCAACCCTAACCCATCAGACCAGGTCAGATTGCTCAAATAAGTACGTTTTTAGATCGCGCCGGAAGGAGCAAAGGTCGGGGGCCATCCGGAGCTCAGCCGGAAAGCGGTTCCACAGGTCTGGTACGCCCACAGAGAACGCCCTCCCCCTGGGGGCCACCAATTGGCATTCTTTGATCGGAGCCACCCTGAGGAGGCCCTTTCTGTGGGAGCGCACTGGACAGAGGGAAGTTGATGCCGGCCGCAGGTGTTGCCGTAGGTAATCCAGACCCATGCCATGTAGGGCTTTGTAAGTCATTACCAACACCTTGAATCTCACACGGAGGGCAACCGGCAGCCAATGCAGCTCGCGGAGCAAAGGTGTAACATGGGAGTATCGGGAAACTCCCAGTACAACTCGTGTGGCTGCATTCTGCACCAGTTGGAGCCTCCGAGTGGCCTCCAAGGGCAGCCCCATGTAGAGAGCATTACAGTAGTCTATATGAGAAGTCACGAGCGCATGAGTGACTGTACGCAAGGCATCCTGGTCCAGATAGGGTCGCAACTGGCGTACCAGGCAAACCTGGGCACAGGCCCCCCCCTAGTCACAGCTCCAATATGCTCTTCTAAAGAGAGCTGTGAATCTAGAAGGACCCCCAAGTTGTGTGCCCTATCTACGGGGGGTAATAGCTCACCCCCCCATGGCAAGAGATGGAATAATCAGAATTTCCCGGGATGCCGGCACGAACAGCCACTCAGTCTTGTCAGGGTTGAGCCGAAGCCTGTTCCTCCCAATCCAGACCCGGACCGCCTCCAGGCAGCAGGACATCACGTCGAGGGCATCACTGGGGTGGTTTGGGGTCGAAATAAAAAGCTGGGTATCATCAGCATACTGATCACCATACTGATGATACCCAACTCCAAAACCACGAATGATCTCACCCAGCGGCTTGAACAGGAGAGGCGAGAGGACTGATCCCTGAGGGACTCCACAAATGAGAGGCCTCAAGGTCGACCTCTGCCCCCCTGCCAACACCGACTGCAAACGTCCCAGAAGGTAGGAGGAGAACCACTGGAGAACTGTGCCTCCCACTCCCAGCACCCTGAGACGTCGCAGCAAGATACCATGGTCGATGGTATCAAAAGCCGCTGAGAGGTCTAAAAGGACTAGGACAGAGGAGCAACCCCTGTCCCGAGCCCGCCAGAGATCATTCACCAGCGCGACCAATGCTGTCTCCGTGCTGTACCCGGGCCTGAAACCCGATTGGTACGGGTCTAGATAATCAGCTTCATCCAAGAACAAAGGGAGCTGTTGCGCCACCATGCTCTCAACAACCTTCGCCAGAAAGCGAAGGTTGGAGACCGGACGAAAGTTGTTTAATATTGCTGGGTCCAAGGCAGGCTTCTTGAGGAGGGGTCTCACCACCGCCTCTTTCAAGGTGGCGGGAAAGCTACCCTCACTCAAAGAGGCAGTAATCACTGCCTGGAGCCAGCCTCGTGTCCCATCCCAGGCCGCATAAGTCAGCCAGGAGGGACACGGGTCCAACAAACACGTGGTGGAGCTCAGCTTCCCCATGATCTTGTCCACTTCTTCAGGAGTCACAGGATCAAACTCCTCCCAGATAACATCGACAAGGCTGCCCATATCCTCATCGTCAGACTCTGCCCAGTCAGAGTCCAGACTGTCCGGATCCGAGCGATTTTGTCTGACAGAAATCGACTAAACTCCTCGGCTCGACCCTGCAAGGGTTCCTCCCTCACCTCCTGATTAAGGAGAGAGCGAGTTACTCTAAACAGGGTGGCCGGGTGATTATCTGCGGACGCAATGAGGGTGGCAAAGTGGTTAGACCTTGCCACCCTCATCGCCACAAGATAAGTTCTCGTGAACGACCTTAGTCGTAACCGGTCAGATTCGGATTGGCTGGATCTCCAACAGCTCTCTAGGCCCCGTCTCCGATGCTTCATCTCCCGGAGCTCCATGGAGAACCATGGAGCCCATTGGGATCTGCTCCGGGTCAAGGGCCACATGGGTACAACTCGGTCGAGTGCCTCTGTGGCCACCCTTTCCCAGGCTTCCACTAGGGCATCGACCGAGCTGTGGGCAAAGGAGGCAGGTGGGGGCCCAAGCGCCGCCTGGAACCGCTCAGGGTCCATCAGGCGCCTAGGACGGAACCATCTCATTGGCTCAGCAACCCCACGACGGGGAGTGGCAAAACGGAAGACCAACCACAGGAGATGATGATTGGTCCATCGGTCCAAGTTACTGAAAGGCAGATCTCTGGGTATACACACTGCTTGCTAGCCATAGTTCCAACCTATATCCTCCAAATATTGCAGATCGTCATCTCTTTTATCCTCTCAATTGGAAGCCCAAACACTCTGAGAGGCAAAATTAACCAATCAAGCTCATTGTAGTTTTTACAAGTAGCTTTTCTTAACTTACCTCTTTATGTAAGGGATCAAATGTATCAGACTCCAAATCACAGAATCAGAAATACATTAAATAAGCCATTCCATAATCAAACCACATCCACATGATAAGTATTTCTCATCTATACCTTCAGTCTTAATAGTTATCAATATTCTGACAGTATTTATGACTTCCTTTACATCACATTTCTCCTGGACACTACCACTGTTAACATTTGGTTCAATTCCACTACAGTATGCAGATTCATAAAGGATGCATTCCAGCAGTCTTTCACCAATTTCATCAAAAATAATTTCATCGATTTTTTTTCCATTGGAAAAGAAAAGATTCTGTTGAAATCTTTCCACCTACTTCTTTTTTTAATTCCCTTTTTAAAAACTTGACTGTCCCAAACTTTCTGGGTATACATTTTTTGCTTTTTTCCCCCTCTTTCAATATATGGTAACTTTCTCTCTCCTCATTTTCTTCATCAATCAGTCTTATATGCTTTTTTCCCCTCATCTACATACTCTTTCACTTCAGCTTTCCAGAAAGCAGCATTTGCCATAGTTCCCATTAGCAAATTTCTGTTACCCTGAAACATAAATCTTTCACTCTGTTCCAAGCAGCTTCCACATCTTGTTTCCTTATATTAACTTTCCATTTATTCTGTTGGAACCAAAGCTGAATTTTCTTGTCCTGCATTGCTCCATTTTCACTTCTTTCATGTCCATTTTTCATCCTTATTGATCTTTCATCCCATGTCCACTTTTTCACGATTCATTCTTTGCCCTATCAAGAAATGTTTTGTCCCACCTTCAGAGCCTATCATCACCCTTATATCCTTCATTTTTATATCTCAGCATAAGCAAATCAAACATGCTTTTAAATGTATATTTATATTTACATTCACTCCTTTCTTATATAGGCATATGATTTACATTTAAATCATATATTCCAAAAATAAATAATATATTTATTTCAAAATTCTGGCTTGCTACACTCAATTAAAATAAAGAAAGGTGATGTAAAACAACATAAAATGCTTTGAGAAGTCAAAAATATACAACTGGGCCATGCCAAATGGGGCAAGGAGAAATTTATTTACATATTTATTTAGTGAAATTATTCATATAGTTACACATCTCAACATGGTGACTTTGAGCAGCCAGCAAATAAATTTCAATACAATATTAACAGTATTAACAATGCAGACCAACCTAGCTTTCAGTAGCAGCAGCCAGATACCAGGGTCCAATAAAAGGACACAGAAGAAAATTATTGTAGGCTGAAACATTAAGATTTCCTTCCCCATGAGCAGCCCTCTTCCACATACCTACCAATATCTCTCTCTGCCCATCACCACAGTCTGCTTCATTTTCCTTCACAACGCCCACCACTTTCCTAACCCGTGAAAACCCTCCCCTGGGGCCCATCCAAACCTACCTAACAATCAACTGATTTCTATGGATCACTTCTGACCGCATGATGGTTATTTTTATTCCAGTTAGCCAACTGTCATCAACCACTCACCCCATCTTACCTATAGCCCACTACCTCCTCTTGTTTGGAGACAAGGGGCCAGAATAATTCCATATCTTTGACCATCAGGTGGTACAACCTAGAGAGTTTCTAGTTTTATGCCTCTCACACAGAGAAAGAATAGATGATCCGCTCCAGACTGCTTATATAATTCAACACCATCCATTCCCTGTTTAGACTGAAAGTCTTTTTTCCATCCAATTTTAAGTTCTTTTGGTACTGTACTGCAGAGAAGAAACTTCAGCACATATTGCTAAACAATGGCATGAATGGAACAAGTTTTTCTCTCACATATTCTTGTTGCCATGAGTTAAAGGCAAATAGACCTTTTTCCCTCGGAAAAATGTATTCACTTAGAATACTATTTTTTTTTCAAGAACTCATCTCTGGTTCATCAATTTTCTCCTAATCTTCAGTTTACAACCAAACGACACATCATTATTTTCTTTATTCCATGTCTTCTGCTAATCCATGCTCTTTGCTATTTACTTCTCTTACACAGATACATAAGTTCATTTAGTGACTGTTCAAAGTTACAACAGCACTGAAAAAAAGTGACTTATAACCATTTTTTGCACTTGCAGCATCCCCATGGTCACATGATTTACATTCAGATGCTTAACAACTGGTTCATACTTATGACAGTTGCAGGATCCTAGGGTCATGTGATCCCCTTTTGTGACCTTCTGACAAGCAAGTCAATGGGGAAGCCAGATTCACTTAAAAACTGGGTGACTAACTTAAGAACTGCAATGATTGAACTGCAGTGAACAAAATGGGACAAAACTCACTTAACACATTTCTCACTTAGCAACATAAATTCTGGGCACATTGTAAGTTGAGGACTACCTACATTGATCTCTGCCATCCATCATGGCTTTGGTCACTGGAGGCTTTCCCATAATGCTTTTTAGTAAAATAAAGAGGTTCATAAGATATCTAGAGAATCCTAAATAAATAATATGCAGCATTTTACCAGTCTTATGATGTATTTTGACCAGTATGTCACAAGCTCAGTGAATGTCCTGTTTAAGTCTAAACTCTTCATGTTATCCGATGCAAGCTAAAATATGCAGACATACTTTTACAACAAAACACCAACTATGAGAAATACAAAGTTCACTGACACACAGAATACAAAATGTCAAATGTGCCAGCAAAATCAAACTTTATTATAAATATTCACACACACACTCAAATCTTCCTATGCTGCCTCATCATGTTCCTGGGAAGGATGAGCAAAGAACACCATATCTCCATAGGCTCTCTAGTGCACATATATAAGCTGCCTATAATCCAGCCTAGGTGAATTCACAATTTTGAAAACACTGAGACTTTTAAACCAAAATACTGTTTTCAAGAACAGCGCCTTCAGAATATTGCAGAAATAACAGTATGATGTCTGACATGGAGTTGTACATCTGCCATGCTCAGGGAAACAATATGCAAATTATGATAATTAAAAGCAACTTAAATGCACATATTAGCTGTGGCATTCTGACAGGATAGCTTTCTGTTGCGTGCCTTGCTTGGTGCTGAATGAATTGTGCAAGCCTAATCTATAGAACATTGTCTGCAGCTGGGGATATGCTGCTTTTCCCTTGCACTTCTCCCTTCCCTTACAAAAGGCAGCCAAACAGAAAGCTGCCAGTCAAAACATACTTGCTCCTTTAGTCACACTGTTGCTTTCTATTGATATACCCCATTTTTTTCTTCTAATAACAAATTTCACTTTGGAATGAAAAGGTTAAAGACAAAAAAAAGGTGTTGCCAAAAATGGCAGATATATTGCTGGAAAGATCTGTTGCTGTTAATCGTGGCATGATGACAACAGCAATAATAAAAAGTATGGCAATTAAAAAATACCCATTCCACTCACAACACAAAAATGGAACCTGAAACATGAAAACAGTAATAGAAAATGACAATGCAATCCAATCAAAATATTTATTAGATTTTTATCCTGCAAAAAGAGGCTGTCATCATTAAACATCAGTTCAGTATTCTATTAAATGTTGGAACTTTACAAATATTAAATAACAGCAATAGCAGTATTGCAGATTAGAATATTGGAAATAGCAGTTAACTTCAAAGTGTCTTGTTCTGTCTTTTACATTTGAGCAAAAAAGAGATTTTGAAGGTACCATTCTCTGGCCGCTGAAACAATATTCTGGGGGTCTTAAGATGAATCATAAGGTTGATGAAGCATGTGGAAATCTTACATTCTCAAAAAACATAATATATTAAGTAATAATGGTTAAAGCCACTAATTAGGGTTGCTTATAAATAACAATAGAGTGCAAAAATATATTAAGATAAATGCAGAAAGAATAAATAATAACTAGTCAATTCAGTGTGGAAAATTAAACTGGATATGAGCCATCAAGCATACCTACATTCTCATCACATTGTTCCATTTTAAGATGAGTAACATAATAGAGAGAGCAAAAAAGGAGGAAGAAATAAAGGCAAAGAAAGTAAACACATGAAATACTGTAACACCATCACAAAAAACAAAACTGTCACCATTCATCCAACTTCTCCGTACCTTTCGATTCTTGCAAACCATCATTAGTTTTAATCAATCAGAATAGAGCTGGAACGGACCTTGAAAGTCTCCTAGTCCAAACCTAATTCTTCATAATCTTAATCATTTTAGTTACTCTTCTTTGCACTTTTTCCAAAGTCTCAGCATCTTTCATCATGTTCATTTACCAGTTAATGCTTTGCATTCTCTTTATTAAATTTGTTATCAACCTTATCTAATCATGAAGACAATCCCATCTCATTCACTCTTCCTTCATATATTTGTTTTGCGATTCAATTCTTATTCCTTAACTCTGTATGACAAAATCATTTCAATGTATTTCTTTCATATTGGCTATTCACATTTGCATCCAGTCCGTATTCATTCAGCAGCCATTCATTCTTGATCCCTGTCTCTCCTGGTTTTACTATAGATAAAGTACAATCTACTTATCAAAACATTCCTATTATATTTAATTTAATAATTTAATAATTTGATTTCTATACCGCCCTTCTCCCGAAGGACTCAGGGCGGTGAACAGGGCAATACACAATAAAAATATTATACAAAAATTAAAAAGTCATTAAACATTATGTCCCAAAAATTAATACATATTACAATTAAAACTATTTATAAAAACCCAACCCCATCCCATCAGACCAGGCCAGCTTGTTCGAAAAAGAAAGTTTTGAGATCGCGCCGGAAGGAGCGAAGGTCGGGGGCCATCCGGAGCTCAACCGATAAGCTGTTCCAAAGGTCTGGCGCGCCCACAGAGAACGCTCTCCCCCTGGGGGTCACCAATCGGCATTCTTTGATCGGTGGCACACTGAGGAGGCCCTCTCTGTGGGAGCGCACTGGACGGAGGGAAGTTGACGCCGGCCGCAGGTGTTGCCGTAGGTAATCCGGACCCATGCCATGTAGGGCTTTGTAAGTCATCACTAACACCTTGAACCTCACCCGGAGAGCAACCGGTAGCCAATGCAGCTTGCGGAGCAAAGGTGTAACATGGGAGTATCGGGAAACTCCCAAGACAACTCGCGCGGCTGCATTCTGCACCAGCTGGAGTCTCCGGGTGGACCTCAAGGGCAGCCCCATGTAGAGAGCATTACAGTAGTCTAGACGAGAGGTCACGAGTGCATGAGTGACTGTGCGCAAGGCATCCCGGTCTAGATAGGGCCGCAACTGGCGCACCAGGCGAACCTGGGCAAAGGCCCCCCTAGTCACAGCTCCAATATGCTCTTCCAAAGAGAGCTGTGAATCTAGAAGGACCCCCAAGTTGCGGGCCCTATCTACAGGGGGTAATAGCTCACCCCCCCATGGCCAATGATGGGATAATCGGAATTTCCCGGGATGCCGGCACGAACAGCCACTCAGTCTTGTCAGGGTTGAGTCGAAGCCTGTTCCTCCCCATCCAGACCTGGACCGCCTCCAGGCAACGGGACATCACGTCAAGGGCATCGCTGGGGTGGTTTGGGGTAGAAATAAAAAGTTGGGTATCATCAGCATATTGGTGATACCCAACTTCAAAACCACGAATGATCTCACCCAGCGGCTTCATATAGATGTTGAACAGGAGAGGCGAGAGAACCGATCCCTGAGGAACTCCACAAATGAGAGGTCTCAAGGTCGATCTCTGCCCCCCTGCCAACACCGACTGCGAACGTCCCAGAAGGTAAGAGGAGAACCACTGGAGAACTGTGCCTCCCACTCCTAACCCCCTGAGACGCCGCAGCATTGTGTGTAATATGTTGATTGTGTGTAATATGTTGATCTGGACTATACCTACTATTCAACAATCTGGCAATCTTCTGATTAATTCAAACTGCAGCTCCCAGAATACATAATCAATATGAACATTGTCAAGAGTTGAACATGTATTGAAACAAAGCAATACAGAAACTGGATGATAGAACATCTTTCTGAGTTTCAAAGTTGCTTTCAATATGCATAGTTCCAACAGAATTACTTGAGAGGATTAGTTAGCCACATTAAAATTTTCCTCTAAAAACTATGGGAAAACAGAGCTGTGTTTTCTTGTATAAAACTTAAAGATGGGCTAGTACTGTAAAAGGGTGTATACATTCTATTCAAAGCAGCTGTTGGCTATACAGCACTATCAGAAGACTAATATATCCCAATCAGATGGGATTTATTTATAGGCAACGCTCCTTTTGCAAAGTTGGATGCCTCATTAACTTTATTCAGCTTGCACACAGCAAAAATATCCCTTCCATGTTCAGATTTTTTATAGAGGGAATTATCATTTTTTGTTTTATTTCTTAAAATCCCTTAGTAGTGAAAACATGTTACTGAAATATGTTAACTGTGTAGCTTCCCTGAATGGCTAAAGTGTCCTCGGGTCTTAACTTTCCTTGAACAGAGATATCAAAGAGTACTATATTTTTCCCCTTGTCTAATTCCTGAATGAAAATCATTACTAACCAATATTTATTCTTAAACTAAAGCACCAGAGATCAAGAGTACATAGTCTGTTGCTTCAAGCTGATGTTTGTGAATGAAACTGAAGTTGAAGTGCCCAAGGTGTAACTTCCCATTTTTAAAAAATGCTTCATTGGTTTAAATGTTATAGAAACGTGACACCTCAGAATTCAATCATAATCACATGAACCCCAAGAATCCATCACAACTTTCTCTTATTTATTTCTTTTTATCACAACATTTAGAATTGGAAAATATACTGACCTCACTTTTGGTGCCAGGATAAGGGAATCATAAGCAAGGAAAATCACAAGACATCTTGTTCTTCAGAAATGATGTACATTCCTGCCACATCATAATTATCAGATAAACAGTCTTTAAAAAATTGTATCACTCAGACTAGTTGAATTTTCAGCATAGATATCTCAGTAACCATCCTACCTGCATCACGTCATTGGTTGTCAATGACAAATGACAATATAACTCTGACTGTTTATTATATATTTAATGAAAATAGATAAAAACTGGCTCAATATAAAACAAGTTGTGCTTAACCTACACAATTAACTATTTATCCAGGTTTGCCAATTAAACAAGAATGATTTTCTCTTAATAGAGAGCTTTAATTTCATGCATTGTTGCTGTTGTTTAAACCCATTGCTTTTGTATTGAAAGAAATGAAACTTTGGAGGGGAGACATATCTATTGTATGTTAATTTACATTATTGTTACTAACAAGTGCTATGCAAAGTTATATACTGTATAAGCAGTTTGCCTCTAGAATCTAACTATTCTAGAGTGAACAATGGAATAAATAAGATCAGAAAAAGGAAAAAAAATACCACATCACATTCTTTCAACCTTGCACTCATTTATGAATACTCCAAGCTGCATTTTCTCATTCTGGCCTACCCACATAGAGAAATTTGTACATGTGGGATACCTACAGTACTTACATAGCATACAGACAGACACACACATGAGATTGACTTGGGTTGTCAACAACTTCCTACAATGGATACTTTTCAAAATAAATAGTAACCTGGATGCTATCTAATAGCATCCAGTACTGATGAAAAACATGGTGTTGGTGAAGAATCAATTTAAGCATAAATTAATACAGCAAAAATGTCTGGAAAGGGCTTATCTAGCTAAAGGACTTATAAGATGTCTATGGGAACTTATGAACAGTGCCACCTGACCTTGGAAAGCTTTTTTTATATTTGTGTACCTGCCAAAGCACAAGCTTAGTCTGCATGAAGATGTCCAAAAAAAGTGCTTGTACCTAAGTTCTAATCAAAAGGAATATTTCTCTGTACAAAATAGTAATTCATTCTCCATATTTATTCAGTCCTTGGCCTCTTTGTTGAGACAATTTACCAGGATTCCAATTAGAGCCATTTAAAAAAGCATATATTTCATTGTGATAACTATGCTTGGAATTACAGATGTACAATACAAAATCATAATTAAATGGAAGCGAGACAAAACAGAATCTGTAATAAGATCTGACTGCAAGAGAGTGTTGTGCTATGTACATGTCACTTTCTGTTAATGTTTCAGTAAATTCTGTCATCGTGATTGGTGGGTGACTCTTCCTTGGCCAAATTAAATGCAATGAACTTCTCCAAACAAACCAAAGAAGAATTAAAAAGGGTTATCATAATATCATACATCAGGCATTAAATGCAATTAAGCAAATTCTTGTCTATAGTATAAACCTTTTTTAAAAAAAAATATGCCCATGGTATTTCTTCAAACTTAATATTAAAAAAGAGTCATTGATATGTTTCTAAACAGATTACAATGTGTTTAATATTTCTTCAGTATGAACATAAAATGATATGAGTTACTGATAATATATGCTTCAAATGCAGGGAAACATTCATATGAAAATTATGTGTTAGAGATATAAAAGAAAGCTGAAAACATCTGCAAATATCTGCAAATATGTTATTATAAAAGAAAAATCTAGAGACCTCTCTTCTTTGACCAACAACATAAAATAATAATCCAGTTAGTGTTATAAAAGAAATCTGCCATAGATTTCAATGTAATTGAATTGAATCACAAAAAAGAAATTAGCAGTGCTTATTATTCTTTGTTCAAAATTTCATACAAGATACATATATTTGGAATACTTGAGTTTACTGGTCAAAAAAAATAAAAGTTTGGAAATGTTGTATAGAATACACATATATTTAAATTAAAGTGTACGTTAGCAAAAATTATATGTAAAGTTCCATATATTAGGAAATATGCATAGAAATCTTCTACACAAACAAATCCTGGTTTTCCAATAGTATTTTTAATTTACCAAATGGAATACCTAAAACATTTCATTTCAAGCCTGAAAGGGAGGAATTTAGATTTTTGTTTTAAATCACAATTTGTGACTGAAGAAAAAGAGGGTGCCATATTATTTAGAAGACATTAAAGATAGCAAAAATAACAATTAGCAGATTAATCATAGGGAGTATTCTCAATAATCCTACAGGTAAATTTAGCTAGGAATATGTCTGAATGTCTGAAGTTTAGGCTGTCTGTAGACCAAGGAAGTATATGCTTGGTCACTAAGCATGTAACAAATACTGCACTCCAAAAGAGCATGAGACAGGTATAATTAAAACTAAATTGATTTAATTTCATTTACAGTTAAAACTTAATTGAAATCCAGTATAGTTCATTTTATGACACTGTTGACATGTACTTAATATTTTTCACATTCTGTGACATTAACAGTCCCAATTTTCAGAGATTTCATGTGATCCCAAAACTTTGGGGATGACATAGGTTGTCCACATCTGCTGTGCACCAGAAACCAAAGCTAGGCATCCTTATTTTTTTTAAAAAAAAGTAGATGAAGAATTCAAATATGCTATAGACTAGTTAGCAATATCATAAGCAAACATATGAAACTGTGTATAAAGGAGATATATGGGATTGAGAATGGAGACTTCAATTTTCAAAACACTCTGGTTTTGGATCTCTTTCTCTCCTCAAACGCCAAGTCCAGAGCACTCATGATGATGAATTTGCAATCATCATATGAATATTTTATTAATCTAGACATGTTTAAATGATTGTTTGAAGAATATGTTTCAGAGTTGATTATACAGTAGAGAATGCTATTCTTGGCTAAGGTTCAGAGTTTAACTATCCTTTACTACCTCAACTATGCATGGGTGGTCTAGAAAAAAGTATGTATTAATTGTTCTTAAAAACAAGGTATTATGAGATTTAGCCATATTTCTCTCTGGAGGTAATTCCTAATTATGTGCCCACTCTTGGCCATGTTGCCACAAGGTGAAGCGATTCTGAGTCAGGCTTTCCCAGATTTCTTTGAAGCTTTGTTGGGTTTAGAAAGGTGAGGTTTTTTTCAAGTTTTTTCAATTTGTCTTCTAACCCGATAAAGGTTTCATATATTCATATTAACATCAACTGAATGCCATGGATATTACACCTAGATAAGGTGTTTGCCCAACTCTGTACCAGATGTGCCCTTTTCTAGATGAGGGGGCCCTTTAGACAGCCACACATATTCTGGTCATCTCACAGCTTAATTACTGTAATGCTGCTATATGGGGCTAGTACAGAAGTACTTAGGTATGCCCATGTTATCACCTCTGCTTCATGAACTAGACTGATTGCCAGTTAGCTTCTGGGTGTAATTGAAGGCGCTGGTCACTACCAGTGAGGTCATATACAGCATAAGGTCTGGAACCTTGAGGCTTTATGAGGCCTACCTCATCTAGTATCATCCTGGCTAATTCAAACAGGCACAATGGGTGTGCTCTGGATTTTTTCAATTAAACAATGCCATCTCCTTGGACCCCAGAAGCATGCCTTTTCTATAGCAAGGTGTTCTGCCATAGAGAATTATTTCAAATCACACACACAAAGAGAGACACCACACATTACTGGTGTTCAAAGGACCCGGTCTTTGCAAGTGTGATTGAAACCTTTCCCCCCCCCCTGTTTCTTTGTTGTCATCTGAGTTAGGTATCTACGATGTTTACTCTTTTTTCATGTTGCTTTCCTGTTTTAATTTGTTTTTAGGGCTTTGTAAAGAACCCAGGGATGCTAGGAGTTGGGAAGCATATAATATTTATTGTTTATTTGCTTGCTTGTTTGTTTGAATGTATATGGAATTGGAAGGAAATCCTCTGGGAGAAAAGAATCAATCATTTAATTCTGTAGATTGTACACACTGGTCTAGTGATAGCTAAACAAGGTTCCCTGTCACTAATTTCAAAATATTCTTAAATCTTTTGAGGAATGGGGAAAAAAGCTCTTTGAGCATGTAATTCTTTGAATTCAATATCTCAGTTGTGATGATGATTCCTAAACTCATAATAAATGTATGACAGATTATGGTGCCTCAGAGAAATTTCGCAGTCAAAAAAAGAAATGCAATTTTAAAATACATCTCTTTCAAACATTTAAATAAGCAATACAATTAGCCAAGCACTTAGGGTTTATTAGCTACAGCAAGTAAAATTAATAAGTAAATTCAGCTAAAAATGATTATGTGTCACAGTATATAGTTTTTACACTGACATTTCACATAATCTGACTTTGCTCAAGGAGAAATCACTCATCTGTTAAAATTACTTCTAAAAAGCTGTCAAAATTGGAAAACCAGCTGTCAAAAATATGATGAGAAAAGTTAATAATGGTAAAGTATGTTTCTCTCAACAAAAAAGAAACCTTGGGAATGGAGAACCTCCATTACTCAAAAAGTATCTTTTTCTAAATTTTGTTTGCTTTTGTGTGTGTATATTTGCATGTTTGGCTTCACAGGTGTGTTTTTTAGACACTTAACATATAATGAAATGTACTATTGCCCAATGTCAGATCTATTTAAAAAAACCCAAAAAACTGCACAACTGTTCTTCCTTTTTTTTTGATTCAGGAATTATTATAAATGTGGGCCAACATGTCAACTACCCATGTTCCTGTTTCTAATTTGGACATGCTGGCAGTTGTAAAGCAGTAACTCTCCTTGCCACATAAGCCAAAATGTTTCCTGTGTTTATCATCATCATCATTATCATCATCATTTTTCCCACAGATGCAGAGTCCACTTTTCAGATCAACAAGTGCCATCTTGTGCAATCAAATGCGGCATCTGGGTCATTTTTCATGCCTCACATTTATTGTATGTTAACATCTTTGCTTTGGCCTTCTGTGCAACCACTTTCCATCTATATTAAAGTGGGAGGTGATGTGGGCAACAGTGTGCTCATAGAACATGGCCGTACCAGTGTAGACATTTCTCCTGCGTTTTCTCTGATACTGGTGTGGAAAAATTGCAGGAGAAATGCCTACAGTGGTACGGTCCTGTTGCTAGTGTTTCACTTGCAAAAAACAAATGCCATGTTGTATCTTTTTGGAGAGCATATAGCAACACCTATCAAGATATGGGGGGTAAAACATTTCCTTGGTCTGAACATATGCTCTTTTGTTTTTTGTGATATGTTTGTCCATAATGTCTATTTCATTTAATTTTGCTTTGGTCCCCCCCCCCCGCTACTTCCAGGATGGTTCTTCTGGGCATGCTCATTTGATATTCACTGAAGACGGATGGCTGTATGGACTTCTTTTTTTGATTGATATCTATTACTACATGATCTTTTTGTGGCTAATAAGGGCAAAAGCAAGCTGATATTTGGTAAACATGGAATCTTAGATAGTCACCTCTCGTCAGTAAAAAGCTGGTTATTCCTTTTGTGCTGATAAGCTAAGATTTTTTCTTCGTTTATTTATTTCTACAATGGCAACTGAAGAGAGATTTGTGAGTGAATCTGACTACCTTTGGATACACACAACAGGATGTGTGTTTTTCTGGATGATATTTTGTTGACATGTTAATAACCTATGATGATAAGATAGGAGGAAAAGATGCTGCTGCAGAGTCAAACACAATCAGTGTAGTCTGATATTACCTGCGCTGAAGTCTGTTCCAGAAGACAATAGTCCTGTGGCACTGATTTGGAAATAAGAATGAAGATGTAATATGACCCACATCTGCGTAGCCATTGTAATGTACAAACAGTAAATTTTCTAAACATTTTAATGGAGGAAAAGGGGTTTTCATAAATGGTTTTGAACTAATCAAGAAAAGAGGGGGGATTAGAAGAACCTGCTGTTTCTTATTTATTTAGCAAATGTGTTGCTTAAATATTTCTTTAAGAAGGCTGTAATTTTATGCCTACTTACCTACCACCTACCTACAAATCTTGTGGAATTTGCTCTGAGCAAACATACAGTAGAGCAGTGTTTTTCAACCTTTTTTGGGCAAAGGCACACTTGTTTCATGAAAAAAATCACGAGGCACTCCACCATTAGAAAATGTTAAAAAATTTAACTCTGTGCCTATATTGACTATATATAAAGTAATTCTCTTGAATAGGAATCAAATAAACACAAAGAAAGTATTTTATAATTACTTTATTATGAAATAGTAAGTAAACAGAAATATGAAAAATGATAAAATACTTTATTCAGTGCGCAACCTGGGCCTGTTTGGCTGAACACAAAGCTGAGTCCTGGTCTCCGTCCGTCTCCTCCTGCTCTGGTCCTCCTGGTGACTCGAGTCGCGACGTCTTCTTCTCTCCACTGCTGCGCACACTGTGCTCGGGCGGGAAGGAAGTCGGAAGATGATGTCCTACTGTGATAGGTCCAGGCTGGAGTCTGGACCAATCACAGCCCGGACATCAGAAAAGTGGAGGGTGTCCCCCTGAGGAGCGCCAATCGGCGCCTCTGCTGGCCAAGGGCGGAGTCAAAACCCCACCCCCCCCATACCCAGGACACAGTCCGGCGCCCGCCTAGTGGGCGAAAATTTGACATTTTTTAAAAAAAATCTTTCAAATTTTTCAATTTTTCCCATGGCACACCAGGCAACATCTCGCGGCACACTAGTGTGCCGCAGAACAGTGGTTGAAAAACACTGCAGTAGAGCACCTTTGTCAACTTATCCACTTTCTTATGTTTGAGCAAGAAAAAAAAATCCTCTAATGCCCTTGTTATTTTTCTAAGTGGTCTTTTATTTTCCTTTTTGCTTCTGTCTGCTTAACTTTGGCCTTATCAAAAGCAGACACTGGCCCTCGCTTCCAGAACTGGGCTGTAAAAAATTACCTAAAGCTGGGATTGAAATAAAGAGTGTTATGTATCAATACTGATATTATGGTGCTGTAAAACTAAGGTACCTCCAACAGTTTTGGAGGGAAACTTCAAAGGATTCAAGTTTGAGTGGGACCAAGCTAGTGTTGTGGTTGGTTGATGCCCTAGAGGCAAAATGTATAAATAGCAGACATGTTGCCAGTGTTTGACAGTTCTGTTCTTGGTTGAATAAACACTTTTGTATAATGCCAGTCTGGTCATTGCCTTCAAAACCCACTACACAATAGTGGCAATGAAAGTGGGATGCTGCAGGAAGAGAGCTGATGTGAGCTAAGAGACTGAAGTCACTGGGTGTTAGACCAGGCACAGAGCCCTGGTGAGACCACGTCCCTGCCCTGCCTGCCAGTAAGACACACTGGAGAAACAGACATCCTGAGGGATCTGTCTCCAGGATCAAAAGTCTACACAGCTCCTCCGCAGCAGCAAAGGCAGTAACCAGGACCTCACAGAACTCCCAGAATGGCTAAACTCGGATGGCTCAACGAGTTTGACATCACCCATCTGGAGCAGTGGAGCTCCTATGTCTCCCATGTTGAACCTACGGGAGAACCAGGTCAGAGACAATGGCCTGAAGGCGGCAACCCTACTCTGTGCATGCAGGCAAGTGGTGTTCGACATTGCAGAAAACCTGGTAGCACTGGCAAGCGTAGAATCAGTGACATACGCAGACCTCAAGAGGAAGTTAAAAGAACATTTTGAGCCAAAACTCTCCATAATCGCTTGGTGCCATGCTTTTGGGCAATGTGATCAGAGGTGTGGAGAACTGGCAGCTGAGTTCATAGCTACACTTCAACGTGCTTCATGCAACTGTGAGTTTCCAGATTTAGAAGACTGCCTCAGAGACAGACTTGTATGCGGTTTGTTAAATAGAGAGCTACAGCAGCACCTATTCGCCATAGAAAAACTGACATTTCAAGATGCTTTGAAGGAAGTCATGGCAGATGAGGCTGCCAGAGGAGCAATGAAGGCTCTGCAGCCACCAAAATCAGCCCTGCGGCGATCCACCACGAGACTGCTGAGGGACCCAGGGAGACCGATGAAGACAATGAGATTGATCGGTTGCAGAGAGAGCCACCCAGATGGCAATGCTCAACAGAGCAAACAATGGCCCCACTGAACTGTGCCAGCTATGGGGGAGAGCATAAAAGGGCAGAGTGCAGATTTCACACAGCTGTGTGCCATGCCTGTGGAAAGCAAGGGCACATTGCCAGAGTCTGTAGAGGTCACCAGAGAGAAACATGAACTGCGCCCCCACAGCAGAAAGGTAATTGGGGCCCAGGGAACAACAGGGTTGGATATTGCTCAGGGAGGTGAAGTATCCAATGAATGGGAGCTCAACGCCTACTCAAGGAGAAGGTAAAACTCCAAATTAGACTGCAGGGGGTCCCGTGCTCCATGGAGCTAGACACTGGGTCAGCCCTATCCATCATTTCATACCAGACTTTTAATTATATTTGCAGACAAGGCAAAGGGCAAGTGCCGCTCAAGCCATCATACTAATGGACTTCCAAAATTACTGTGTTTCTGTAAGGGGAGAAGCCATCATTAGAGTTAAGTTCAAGGAATTTGAGGGCCCCCTCAGCATTGTGGTCATAGATGGACAGCGCACCAGCCTCATTTGACTGGACTGGTTCGAAGCCCTAGGCATCCATGTGATGGGCATCCATTGCACACAAACAGCTGACCTGGCAGCAGTATGCCAACAATGTGCTGATGTTTACAGCACAGAGTTGGGACAATACAGGGTGTGTGTGCTCATTTCGCTCAACTTTGATCCAGCAGTCACTCCAATCTGAGTGAAACCATTCAAAGTGCCTTTCGCACTAAAACCAAAGATAGTTGCAGAGCTTGACAAACTAGTGCAGCAGGGAGTGCTCCAACCTGTGGACAGTAGCCTGTGGGAGACTCCCATAGTGACCCCAGTAAAGCCAAATGGGGACGTTTGCATCTGTGTGGACTACAAGTGCACAATAAATAAAGCACTACAGCAACATGCTCACCCAGTTCCGGTGCTAAGCCACATACTCATCTCACTTCAGGAAGGCTGAATTTTTGCCAAATTAGACCTCGCACAGGCATACCAGCAGCTGCTAGTTGACTATGCCACTGCCGAGGCACAGACCATCGTCACACACAGAGGGGCATTCCGAGTATGCTTCCTGCAGTTTGGGGTAAGCATTGCCCCTGGGTTGTTCCAAAGCATCATGGAACGCACTCTTAAAAATATATCAGACATCTCCCTGTACTTTGACAATGTCCTAATCGCAGGGGAATCAGTGGCAGTCCTAGCAGAATGTCTCTGGACAGTACTGCAATGCTTCCATGAGGCAGGTTTAAAACTAAAAAAAGACAAGTGCCAAATTGGCGTGGAATCCACAGAGTTCCTGGGGTTCCATATTGACACTAATGGAATCCACCTATTAGAGGCCAAGTTGAAGGCAATTCAACAAGCCCCCAGACCCAAATCCAAGGAGGAACTGCAAGCATTCCTGGGCCTGCTTAACTTCTACCACTCGTTCTTGCCACACAAGGCTGCTCCGGCTGAACCACTTCACCACCTATTGGACATAAAAGTGCCTTGGGTATGGTCGAGCACCCATGATAGGACATTTAAGGTGGTCAAGTTACTGCTGTCATTAAACTCTGTGCTGGCACAGTTTAATGAAAAACTGCCAGTAATGCTAGTCTGCGATGCTTCACCTTATGGCATTGGGGCAGTGCTAAGCCATCAAATGCCAGATGGTCGTGAGGCTCTCATTGCATACTACTCACGAACCTTATCATCAGCTGAGAGAAACTATGCACAAATCGATAAAGAAGCACTTGCCATTGTTGCAGGTATTAAGAAGTTCCACGACTTCTTATATGGGTGACCCTTTACCATTTTCACAGACCACAAGCTACTGCTTGTCCTTTCTATGGCTGACAAGCAAACTCCACAGATCCTGTCACAGCAGATGCTGTGATGGTCAATCTTCATGGCTGCCTACTCATTCAGGTTAGTCCACAAGCCAGGGAAGGAAATCAGCCATGCCAACACACTCAGCCAACTGCCTCTACTGCAGACAGATCTGGACCCAGCTCCGGCAGCGCATATCCTGGCAATCCAGGACCTCCCAGAAACACCCCTACATGAAGGGGACATGGCCACAAAAACTGCCAGAGACAAAACACTCAACTGGGTGTTGAGAGGATGGCCAGAAACCCAGCCAGGCCCAGAGTTCCAGCACTATGCATGCAGGAAAGATGAACTATCAGCCCACAAGGGTTGTGTACTATGGGGGAGCAGGGTCATCATCCCACCCAGTCTTCAAGCCAGGGTGCTAGATTCCCTACATGAAGGGCACCCTGGAATTGTAAGAATGAATGCTTTAGGCAGGAGCTATTTGTGGTGGCCAGGCCTGGAGCATGACACTGAAACCCAAGTAAGGGGCTGGCTGCCAACAGACCTATCCAGAGATGCCCCAAGCACCCATGCACTGCTGGGAGACCATGCACACCCCTTGGTCTCATGTGCACATTGACTTTGCAGGCCCATTCCAGAGACAGGTATTACTCATTGTCATGGACAACTATTCCAAGTGGTTGGAAGTAGTACCTGTCCCATCGATGACAACTGCCAAGGTTATCCAGGAGCTACATTGGCTCTTCACCTCACACATTCTGCCAGACATCATTGTGTCCGACAACAGGGCACAATTCATGGCAGCAGAATTCCAATCATTCCTAAATGCCAACATGATACGGCACACAACTTCTGCTCCCTTCCATCCCGCTTCCAACTTTCAGGTCAAACGAATGGTGAGGTCCACCAAGGAATCACTCAGGCGGATGACAATAGGAGATTGGAATCACTGCCTGGCAAATTTCCTCCTGTACCAACACACGACTCCTAGCACTACAATGAGTTGCAGCCCTGCAGAACTATGGTGGGACTGCCAGCTCACAACAAAGCTCGATCAACTCCACCCCGACAGGACAGCAGCAGAAACAACTCAACCCAAGCCTCCAGAAACCTACAGCTGGGTGAAATGGTATGGACCAGGAACTATGGCCCGGGAGCACCCTGGGTTGCTGCTAAAATGACTATTGTCCTACAAAGTGACCCCACAGTGATCAGCTATGGCATCAGCTGGCCCAATCCCAGGGGAGGAGTTTGGGGAAAATGCGGTCACACCGGGTGCCCATGTTTTCCCAAACCTGCCCACACCTTCAAGGGCCACTCCCATTGAAACAGAGGCACCCCAGGTCGTAGAATGCCTCTCCTATCAGATGACCTAAACAGCCACCACAGCATGGGTCAACCAGGGATGGACAATCGTTCAGTTGAACAAGATGCCCAAACAAAATTACGGTGATCTGCCTGAAGCCGCAGGCCCCTGGCCACCTTAAGGACTATGTGCCTTGATCAAACAAGAATGGCAACTATCCTAGAGGGAAGGGGTGTTATGTATTAATATTGATATTATGGTGCTGTAAAACTAGGGTACCTCCAACAGTTTTGGATGGAAACTTCAAAGGATTCACGTTTGAGCTGGAGCAAGCTAATGTTGTGATTGGTTGACACCCTAGAGGCGAAATGTATAAATAGCAGGCATGTTGCCAGTGTTTGACACTGTTCTTGGTTGAATAAACACTTTTGTATAATGCTGGTCTGGTCTTTGCCTTCAAAACCCACTACACAATAAAGAGATTGTTCTCTGAATGTCTGGATCAACCTGTATAAATATTCTTTGGGGTTGAAAGAGAATATATCACATAGTGAGGAAGACAGGTGGGAAAAACAGTTATTATGCTATACGAGGCACATTGAAATAACCATACTCTGGCTTCTTTCTGTTTTTTCTTTATTCTTTTCTTTTCTTTATTCTTTTCTTTTCTTCTTTGTTTTTGGTATGTGCTCTCTATTCCAAATTTCCCTACACTGCTTAGAAAAGATACCTGTAGAGTTTGAATACATGTATGGCCTGTCTAGAGAAAAGAAGGACTAGGGATGACATAATAGGAGTATTCCAGTATTTGAGGGGCTGTCACAAAGAAGAGTGGGCCAACCTATTTTCCAAAGCACCAGAGGGCAGGACAAGAAACAATGGATAGAAACTAATAAAGGAGAGAAGCAACCTAGAACTAAGGAGAAATTTCCTGACAGTTAGAACAATTAATCAGTGGAACAACCTGCCTCCAGAAGTGGTGAATGCTCCAACACTGGAAGGTTTTAAGAAGAGATTGGACAGGCATTTGTCTGAAATGGTATAGGGGCTCCTGCCTGAATAGGGAGTTGGACTAGAAGACCTCCAAGGTCCCTTCCAGCTCTATTTTGGTGTTATATATCAGAAACTCATGTACTTATGCATGCAAACTCTACAGGTATCCTCTCCAAACATTGGAGGCGGTGGTGAGACCTCTCCTCAAGAAGCCTGCCTTGGACCCAGCTGTATTGAACAACTTTCGTCCAGCTTTCTTGCGAAGGTTGTTGAGAGTGTGGTGGCGCATCAGCTCCCTCTGGTCCTGGATGAAGTGGATTATTTGGACCCTTACCAATTGGGTTTCAGGCCCGGGTACAGCACGGAGACGGCATTGGTCGCTCTGGTGAATGATCTCTGGAGGGCTCGGGATAGGGGATATTCCTCTGTCCTAGTCCTATTAGACCTCTCGACGGCTTTCGATACCATCGACCATGGTATTTTGCTGCGGCGTCTCAGGGGATTGGGAGTGGGAGGCACAGTTCTTCAGTGGTTCTCCTCCTATCTCTTGGGACGCTCGCAGTCGGTGTTGGCAGGGGGGCAGAGATCGGCCCCTAGGTCTCTCGTTTGTGGAGTTCCTCAGGGGTCGGTTCTCTCGCCTCTCCTGTTCAACATCTACATGAAACCGCTGGGTGAGATCATTCGTGGTTTTGGAGTTGGGTATCATCAATACGCTGATGATACCCAACTTTTCATTTTGACCCCAAACCACCCCAGTGATGCCCTCGCTGTGATGTCCCGTTGCCTGGAGGCAGTTCGGGTCTGGATGGGGAGGAACAGACTTCAACTCAACCCGGACAAGACTGAGTGGCTGTACATTCCGGCATCCCGGGACATTCAAAATGTTCCATTGCTTTCTATGGGGGGCGAGCTCTTACCCCCCTTGGATAGGGCTCGCAACTTGGGAGTCCTCCTAGATTCACGACTTACCCTGGAAGATCATATAGTGGCTGTGACTAGGGGGGCTTTCGCCCAGGTTCGCCTGGTGCACCAGTTGCGGCCCTATCTGGACCGGGATGCCCTGTGTATGGTCACTCATGCACTCGTGACCTCTCGCCTAGACTATTGTAATGCTCTCTACATGGGGCTTCCCTTGAAGACCACTCAGAGGCTCCAACTGGTACAGAATGCGGCCGCGAGAGTTGTCTTGGGAGTTTCCCGGTACTCCCATGTTACACCTTTGCTCCGCGAGCTGCATTGGTTACCAGTTGTCTTCCGGGTGAGGTTCAAGGTCTTGGTGTTGATCTTTAAGTCCTTACATGGCATGGGTCCGGGATACCTCGAGGACCACCTGCTGCCGGCGTCAACTCCCCTCCGCCCTGTGCGTGCCCACAGAGAGGGCCTCCTCAGGGTGCCTCCGGTCAGGGAATGTCAACTGGTGGCCCCCAGGGGGAGGGCCTTCTCTGTGGGTGCTCCGGCATTATGGAACCAACTGCCGGTTGAGCTCCGGATGGCATCGGACCTCCGATCCTTCCGTCGCAGGTTGAAGACCCATTTGTTTGAGTTAGCTGGTCTGGCCTGATGGGGAATATGGGTTTTTAATTGGTTTTTATTATTCTATTATTGCTGTATTTTAATTGGGCATGGTTTAATTCTCTTTTAATTTTTGTATAGTTATTTATATATGCCCTGTGAACCGCCCTGAGTCCCTAGGGAGAAGGGCGGTATAGAAATCAAATAAATGAAATGAAATGAAATTGTATACTACTGCTGTGCTATTACAAACTTAAATGTTTTGAACTCATATGACCATGTAACAAAAAGATCAGTCTCAACTCTATTTCAATAACAATCCAATCCAGTTTAGTGTCAATGAGTCATACTTAGTGCTGTTTCATTCATCACTAATTCAGTATAGTCTTAGCATGTTTCCCTGATTTGAACTAGTGAGCTTTGCCAATGCAATAGAAACTATTCCTGTATAGCACCAAAGTAAAACAGTTTAAAATCAAGTCATGTCAAGCTACCCCTAAGAGTACCACTGATTTAGGTATTCATTAACTTAATTGTTTTCCAACCCAATTGAAATATGCTCTATGCAAATTAAATTAATGTCAGCATTTTAAATAAATGCTCATTTCGCTCCCAATGATTTTTTTCCCCTCTTCATTTCTTTCATTTGTTTTAAAAGAAGATTGGTCCCCCAACTCCCTCTGGCTTTAACATTGTAGAAAAACACATATCTTCCCTCCTTCCTGTTGGCAAAGATGGGGACAGCTATCAACAAATCAATAATACCTGGTGGTAAAATATTTATATTATACTTTACCGGGGAAGTGAATTTGGTTTTCTGTTTCATTTTAATGGTTTGTGCTCATAGTGGCATAATTTTCTTTGAAAAATGAGGGGATAGAATTCTAAACGCTGTAGTAACTTATCTCCCAGCTATCAGCGATTGGAAAAGAATTAATAAAAATAGAGGCCCTTTTACTTTTCCAGTGAAAGACATTTTAACCGAAGGCACACAGGGCAGTAATTAGTCGCATCTCACATTCACTGTCATTGGACACTAGTCCAATAGATCAAACACTTTTGTATGCGGCCTACTTATTTGGTTGCTGGGTCATAATTTTGAATAACAGCACCGTTCGTGCAATGTGAGAGAGGGGGCTAGTTCTGAGCCACCAAAGCACTCTGAAGTCTAGTGATGTTCAAGTACAACCCTGTGTTTATGTAGTCCCCAAAGTGTATCAAAGCTCAGATCCACAGAAATAAAAGAAAAGTCAAACAAAACAAGCATTAGACTGCGTAAAATAAGGTATGGACAAGGCAAACAGGTGAGGCATTGTTTAGGTGGCTAAGGTAGATCAATATCTGTACTTGCAAGCCAGGAATTTTGCCCGCTTTCCTCTGGCACTATGCAGATCATCTTACGGCCCGCAGACAGACTGTCGCCTAAGTCCAACTGACAGGCAACCTATTTCACCCTGCAAAAGCGGGGGGGGGGGGGAAATCATAGCCATCTTCACTGGGAAAGAAGGCATGTATGCTGCTATTAAATCACTCCAGGGCATACATGTGAAATAATATACCTAAGAACCACTTTCTTCTGATGAAGCTAAATTCGTGTACAAAATAAGCCAGGCTTTCTTTCCTCAAGGCCACACTGGTATATCTATTATGGACTTATTGCTCTAGTGAAAGATACACATTGTCAGGACGGGAAATTATTTCTGTGACACGTGCTCTCTGGCTCCCCCCCCCCCACACACACACTTACCCTGCATACACTATTCACACATAAATTCCCTTGAATTACCACAAATAGCATTGTGATAAGCAACCTTCAAAATAGAGTGGACTCATTCATCAGAGAAAATGATCTGTTTCATTGAAGTTTGCCACAAAGCATTACTGATCTAAGAGATATACAGTAGCCTCAGTTTTTAAATTTAGCTATTTTACTTTATAAGCCTTTGATAAAACACTGGGGTTAAAAAATAGCTCAGATCATTAATGCCTGTATACTAAGATACCTTTAAAGAAACACATTCTGGTGCTTTGGGCAGTAGAACTGCAGTATCTTCAGTTTCAGCAAACCATGTGCTAGTTTCTGATAATTCACAGAATAGTCAAGGAATGAAGAAAGCATGTAAATTAAATTAATCACATGAGAAAAGAGGAATGTGTAGGAATATAGTCCTACAACACATAATTCTTGCCTTCCCATAATAGCCCTTTCTTTCACTTTCTTCACAATAGAATCCCAGCTAGTAAATCTGTTTATGTTCATTTAAAATGTGGACATTAGCTAGATGACACTTCTACAGAAGACATTCTTTTACTAAGAGTTTACTAAGAGTGATAGTGTTTACTTACCTATTTAAAGTCAAGTCAAAATTGACCAGTCAATAGCAATGTTAAGAAATCTTTCAAACAGACTTGCTTAGATTACTGTCTGATGTCAACCTACCACTGTGTATGTATGAAGTTTCAATAAAGCACAGCATAGTATGTGCTTATGTATCAACAGTGGCATGTTGTATGAGCATTTCTAATTTGCTGCATTGCAATTAAATTATAATTCTTTAACACTTTACTATCAGAGGTAAGAACAGTATTCAGAAGATGAGCCCTTATCAATCTCAGTTCCTGCTACATGTACTAATGTGGTTGTCTCCTAAAGAAACATTTTCATTGAATAATTACATTAAGAATAACAGAGTTAGAAGGGATCTTGTAGGTCATCTAGTCCAATCCCTTGCGCAAACAGGAGTCCCTACGCCATTTCTGACAGATGGCAGTCCAATCTCTTCTTGAAAGCCTCAAGTGATGAATCACTAACAACATCTGAAGGCAGTCTGTTCCATTGGTTGATTGTTTTCACTGTCAAGAAATTTCTTCCTATTTCCAGGTTGAATCTCTCCTTGATCAGTTTCCATCCATTATTCCTCATCTGGCCTTCAGGTACTTTGGAAAATAGGTTGACCCCCTCCTCTCTGTAACAGCCCCTAAAATTTTGGAACACTGCTATCATGTCTCCCCTGGTTCTTCTCTTCACTAGACTAGCCATGCCCATTTTCTGTAACCGTTCTTCATATGTTTTAGCCTCCAGTTCCCTAATCATCTTTGCTGCTCTTCTCTGAGTCTCAACATCTTTTTTATAGTGTGGAGACCAAAATTGGTTGCAGTTTTCTAGGTGTGGTCTTAATAAGGCTTTATATAGTGATATTAGTACCTCACGTGATCTTGATTGAATCCCTCTGTTAATGAAACTTGGGATTGCATCCACACTATTGGCTCATATTTAATTGATTGTCCACTAAGACTCCAAGATCCCTCTCACAGTTTCTGCTATTAAGTCTGGTTTCACCTAGTCTACTGTATATGTGTTCTTTTGGTTTTTCTTGCCTAACTGTAAGACTTTAATTTTTTCTACGTTGAATTTCATTTTGTTACATAGGGCCCAGTGTTCAAGTCTGTCAAGATCCTTCTGGATCTTGAGCCTATCATCTAGGGTGTTGGCTATTCCTGTCAGCTTTCAACATTATTCAACATCCATTTGTTCTTGACCCTATCTCTTTTTAAGTTATCACATCTACTTCTTCAGAACTCCTGTCCCACTCCATTCCAATTATTTTTAGGGTTTGCCTGGCATACTCTACTGTCATCTCCATATATCAGAGAGGGAAGAAGCACATACAGCTATTTTCACTTCTTACAACACCCATTCACTCTTGTAGCAGGCCATATATAACCCACTACCTTTCTTCTATCATTTGCATATTATAAAAATTTCTCCAGTTTTTCCCTGTATTTAATAAGCATTGTACTAGAGCAGGGGTCCCCAATCCCCAGTCCATGGACCAGTACCGGGCCATGGCATGCCAGCAACCAGTCCGCACAAACAAGCAAAGCCCCATCTGCAGGATTCAGGCAGCACACAAAACCATGCACCCACCGGTTCACAGAAAAACATCTCTCCATGGAACCAATTCCCTGGTGCCCAAAAGGTTGGGGACCTCTGTACTACAGTGCACAAATTCATTTATGGATAAATGGTTTTTTTCACTATTTATAACTTGCAAACATACATTCCATTTTCTCTGTCAAGAACAACTTCTTTGATCCTGTCTACATTTATCTTCAGGTCCACATTGCTCAAGCCATTATACAATCCATCTAATATTTGGATTCTCAGTCAACCATACTATCATCTACATGTACCAACACATCATTAATAAGTATTCCATACACATTTATCAATAAACACATTGTGGATAATATGATCCTTGTCCAATTCCCTGCCCAATGTTGAACTATTTGCTAAGGTTTTTTTTTTAATTCTCAAGCATTGCATGAGAACTCTTTTGTTAAGTTCAACAATCAACCAAACATTCAACTGCATATTAAAGCAAAACTTTCCAGGATTCTGGCTCATTCATTTTACAATTCACTATCTCTAAAGGAACATGTTTTTTCTAACATTCTTACATTTTCAGTGGCCTGCTGTAGAGCAAACATCTAGTCTAAACATGTACCCTTCTTAACATAAATCAGAATTGCACTATCCAAATTTTGCACTTTGTAATATCTTGTATCTAATTGTTGTTGCTTTTAATTGGAATTTGTGACTTTTTTGACCGATTTTTTATTATATGTTATTATTTTTTTAAAATTACTGTTTGAGATGTGTGGGTATGTACATAAATTTAAAAGTATGTTTGTTTTAATTGTCTCTAAAAGTGCAGGAGTCAACTGCAATTAAGATTGTCTGCCAACATAAATAAATTGATTAAAAATAGATAGTTTAACATTTCAGCAGTCATACTGCCCACACCTGCCACCATTTTAGTCATTTTCATAACATTTATAATTTCTTTTTCATCTTTTTTTCCTTGAACACTAACATCTGGAACATTTAAGAAATTATTCCTATACAAAGCTCTAAAATAATCCTTCCAGCATTCTCTCTATTTAGTTTTACCCAAATAATTTTATCACTTTTTACTTTCACTCTATGAAGCTCCTTGTTTAGCCCTTTTCATTCACTTCCATTGCATTTTATTACTGAAATCACTGTGCACTTTCTCTGTCATTTTAATCAGACATTTTAAACAGTAGATCATATACTTAGTTCATGCAAGAAGATCACAGAAACTGATTATAAACAACAACATAATACAGTTGTCAAAATGATTCACTGGACCTTCTGTACAGCTTGATGGGAGCTTAATGTTGCAAAAATTGTCAAAAATGAGCAGGTCAGTATATTATGGGATTTCCAAATACAGACTGATAAAGTTCATAACATACCAGATGGTGAAAAAAATAAGGTTCTATGTTTAGGCAAGAAAAAACAAATGCACAGGTGGTACCTCGCTCAATAGTAGTAACTGTGAGAGGGTTCTTGGAGTCCTAGTTACCTAGTAGACAATCACTTATATATGAGCCAGCAATGTGCTGCAGCTGCCAAAAAAAGCCAACACACTTCTAGCCTGCATTAACAGAAGGATAGAATCAAGATCACGTGAAGTGTTAATACCACTTTATAATGCCTTGGTAAGGCCACACTTGTAATACATCCAGTTTTGGTTGTCATGATGCAAAAAAGAGGTTGAGACTCTAGAAAGAGTGCAGAGAAGAGCAACAAAGATGATTAGGAGACTGGAGACTAAAACATATAAAGAATGATTGCTGAAATTGGGTATGTCTAGTTTAATGAAAAGAAGGACCAGGGTTGACATGATAGCAGCCTTCCTATATCTCAGGGGTTGTGACAAATGAGCCTAGATATTCTTCAAAGCACCTGAAAGCAGGACAAGAAGCAATGGATGGAAACTAATCAAGAAGAGAAGGAACCTAGAACAAAGAAGAAATTTCCTGATGGTCAAAACAATTAATCAGTGGAACAACTTGTCTCCAGAACTTGTGAATGATCCAACACTAGAGGTTTTTAAGAAGAGACTGGACAACCATTTGTCTGAAATGGTATAGGTTTTCCTGCCTGAGCAGTGGGGTAGACTAGAAGACCTCCAATGTCCCTTCCAACTCTGTTATTCTGTTCTGTTCAGATATAACTGTGGCTGAAAAGAAGAAAATGTGAATAGTATTAGACAGAGAGGATAGTAGAGGATAGTAGAAGACTATCGTAGAAGACAGAGAATTGGAGAAGATCAGACAGTATCGAAATCTGAAAATCAAAACTCAATATATATGGCATAAAACAGCCATGATGGTTCCACACTGGGTGCCAGTTTTTGAGAAACCTCGATGTGTATAAAGGTCAGTACCAGCCAACTGTGTCTTCACATCACTGTGAACAAAGAATAATAATTATTATTATTCTAAAAATAGGACAAAATTAAAAACTAGTATTGTAAGAAAATAATTCCAAAACTATTTACTATATTGCTCAGAAACTTCCTTGTCTCTCTGAAGGTAACTTATATGAAATACTTTGGAGATTCTAAGATCATGGTGTGTAATATTCTGGATGAGAGTTCAGATTTACTTGGGAACATGCACATAATTTGTACAAATCAGAATAATATATTCCCCTGGTATTTTTACTTCAGACAAATTTAGCAATTTCTTGACATGTATGTGTTTGATTGCCCTGAACTATTTAATCAGAAAGCAATGTTTGAATGTTGACATTTCAAGATCAAACTCAAGCTTTATTTTAAAGACAGAAAAGTATGTTGCTTTAGTCCCCAGAGAGTAAAGGTCACTCTCTATGTTAATGCACATCACATCACTGAATGAGAACAAGTGCTTAGTTCCTCTAAGGAATCATACAAGTTACTGATTTTGTAATCATTATTTTCTTTTTTACATTTCTTTATGGCAGAGGAAATATAATTTACTTGTCAGACTGCAGTGGTTGATATAAATCTTTACCTTTCCTTTCAAGCAGGTTTTTCTGAAATATTATATTATAAACAACTGGCATATTTAATTAAACAACTAGCTTGTTCTCAGCAGAACAAAAGAGTTTGATTATATTAATTCACTGTGTGGACCTGTGACCTAAGCTGAAATAAAATATGTTCAGTTCCTCAAGATATGATTAATTTAATTCTGAAGATAGATATGTGACAGAATTTAAACCAACTACTTTATATCTATTCCATATTTATTTTATTTTATTTTATTTTAATTCCATTTATATCCCGCCCTTCTCCGAAGACTCAGGGCGGCTTACAAGCTTAGCAGTAGCCTTCATTCTATGTATATGCCTGCATGTTAGGGCTTTCACACACACCCCAAGCGGCATTATTACAAAGTCAGCTTAATTGCCCCCAACAATCTGGGTCCCCATTTTACCTGCCTCGGAAGGATGGAAGGCTGAGTCAACCTTGAGCCTGGTGGATTACTCAAAAGAGAGGTCCCCAAATAATGCAAGGTATAGATTGCTGGTAAGATTGATAAACTGTAAATTTCTCACTTACTGTTTGCTTCTAAACTTTAATTGGTTATTAATTGAAATAAATATCTATTGTGATAGAAACACCCACCTTGAGAAAACTGATACACTTTTAATATATTATTGTTTTCAACTAGCATATTCAAACAAAAGTAGCTCTGAAATCTGACTGATATTTATTCTTTCAATTCTGTTCTTTAAATAGGTAGGAAGAAATTTTTCAGTCAACAAGAATTAAATTTAATTTAAATTAAATTTCAATTTCAATTTAATTTTAACAGGATCGGCATCAGGGACATCTTTTCTGATACTGAGAGAAGAATCAGTCAAAACATCAAGGTACCTAATCAAATTCTATCTACCACCTAATCAAAGTCTTCCCCATGTTTATAAGCAGTGGTGGGATTCAGCCAGTTTGCACCGGCAGCTAATTTTTTGTTGCCCAAGCCCAGAATGGACTTCCGGAAGCGGCATCCACACAGAGAACTGGTTGTTCACATATATGAATCCCACCACTGTTTATAAATATTATGAACACAGCACATATAGAAAAATATGCTGAATTCACCCTGAATTTTTTTTTTGATGTCACTCAAACAGTGCCTCTGATTATTACATCTACAAGCATCTAAGTGTACATAAGTGTACAATACTTATTTAAAATGTTCTGTTTCCATCTTACCCTGAATGTAACCAAGAATGAAAATTTTCATCTTGTTTAATATATGCATAAAGGGAGAAAAGATTCTATCTTGCTGCCGGCATCTACTTCCCTCCGCCCTGTGCGTTCCCACAGAGAGGGCCTCCTCAGGGTGCCACCGATCAGAGAATGTCGATTGGTGGTCCCGAGGGAGAGGTCCTTCTCTCTGGGCGCCCCGGAGCTATGGAATCGGTTACCGGTTGAGCTCCGGATGGCGCCCGACCTTCGCTCCTTCCGTCGCGATCTAAAGACATTCGTATTTGAACAAGCTGGCCTGGCCTGATGGGGGATGGGTGGGGTTTCTTATTGTTATTTTAATATTTGTATTTACTGTTTTTAGTGGGCATATATTTAATTCCTTTTTTATCTTTGTATTTTTTATATATTTGCCCTGTTCACCGCCCTGAGTCCTTCGGGAGAAGGGCGGTATATAAATAAAATTATTATTATTATTATTATTATTATTATTATTATTATTATTATTATTATTATTATTATTATTATTATTATTATTATTATTATTATTATTATTATTATTATTATTATCTGTCCCCCTCCCTTTTCCCCACCCTGAGAGCGGCATGTATAATCTGTTGAATTTTATTTTGCATTGAAATAATCGGAAACATTTGGAAATAAGAGGTTAATTATTCATCTATCTTCCTATCTTCACCCTCCTGTTCTTTCTTTCTCTGCCTCTTGCTAAGCAAGGCAACAAGAATGAAGATGTTCTTATCCCAATCCTGTAATGAATGAAATGCAAAAGGCTGAGTTTTGGTTCTCATTCTGTTTATTTTTGTTTCTTTAGCTGAACAGATGAAACATTTTGGATCCAGATGTAACAATGACGCTATTGTCATTATCTCGGCAGAGCTACTGGATTATTGCTGTTGTTGCTTTTATCACAGTCTCCCAAGTACATTCATATTTTCTCTTGAGAAAACATATCAGATGCAAAGCACTGAGTCCTCCCTGCATCAATTGGATGGAAAATTGTCACAAATGTTTTAGAATGGAAAGTTCTTTAACTATCTGGTAATGTTAAAGAATTTACTAATGGAAGAAATTTTAAAAGAGTCATTTGCTGAAATGGGAAGCTATAGAAATTAGATAGATAGATAGATAGATAGATAGATAGATAGATAGATAGATAGATAGATAGATAGATAAAATTAAAGTAGCACTATGACAACTTCAAAGGAAAAGTATAATAATTTAATGACAGAATAAATAATAAATGCACTGATTAGCAGTCTATATAATGTATACCATACAAATTTTATTTTTCAGTCCTAAATCAATTTACTTGAAAATAATACCTTCTGATTTCTGTTGAGTCACCCTATTGTATAATGGCAGAATTACAAGACAAACATGTGGATCTATTTAGGCAGAGATACTTTTCATTGTTTTTCATTGCCTTTATGCAAATTAAACTGCTTATCATATCTAAAATTTGCCCTATTTTCTCTCTCAACTTCTAGCATGCATATAGGGCTGTACATACTTGCAAGAATAAATTCTAATAAATCTCTAAAGAGATCTTTTGTCTAGGGAGCTCATGACACATTTTAGAACCTTATCCCCACCACAAACTTCTTAAGCAGAAAAATAAGAACTGACTTATACTTAAGTCACCCAATGACTGAACAATTTCATGGCTGAGAGGAGATTTGAATCCAATTTTCTCTTAGATCTTAGTCCAACATTTGACTGAATGACATTCTATCTATGCATCTGGCCCTTAAACATTCCTTCCTTTAGAAATTAATAGCTAAGATAGTGAAATTATATACAATAATCAATAGCAAATATTGATCTCAGATATTGTGATAATGTGATGACTTATACCACAAAAACAGCAATTTCTGGAAAACCTTATTGCTTATTTAGATCATAAAGATGGTAGCATTTATTCACATGAATGTTATCAAAACAACAAAATAATGCATGTTTGATTAAATCAAAAGCTGTGTACTCCAACAATTTGCTCTAAAAAATAGCCAACCAGTTGATTTTGAGAAGTGTCAGAAGCAGAATTATAGTTCCATAGCACCCTCTCATTTATTATTTCCACAGAGTGATTGTTAAACACATACTGAATCAATGGTGAAGTTAAATAACCACCAGTAGCCTTCCCCCACCCCAATAAATCTGCCTAATTCAGCTGTGTCCTCTTTCCTCTCATTTACTTCCACCCCCAAATCTTTGCATCAGCTTTGCGTAATTCTATGGAAATTACTATCAAGTCACTTTGGCTGACCATTACCTAACTGTCACAGGATGCAAAATGTACCTGGAGATTTAAAACAATTTAGTGCAGTGTCATACATCCAAATACTTCATTGTAAAAAAGATTCATACCACAGGGGTTTGGTTTTTGCTGATTTTTTTTAAAAAAAAGAATAAATGAAGCTACTCTGAGACATATTATGCACTTAAACATACTGTTCCTTTCAATATTTTGTACAAAAAATTAAATAACACACAAGAAATAAATACTCAAAGTACAGTTAGGTATGTCACACTATACCAAAGAATTAAATGGCAGCCTATATTTAATTTTACTTAAAATAAGTGTTTTAGTAGATCAAAGCAACCTTTCAAAAACATACATATTTGAAAAATTTGGTTGTAATAAATCTGGTTGTGACTTAGTAGATTAAGTTTGTGTGTGTGATGTTATAATCCTAAATATATGTGTAACAACACATAGATAGATATCCCACAACAGAAATGTTTGCATTTCTTGCATTGGATGAGGAGAGCACATCTTTCTCCTTTTGTCCTGACCACTTTTTACAGAGGCACAATTGAGAGAGCATTTTAACAAACTGCATCACTGTTTGGTTTGGTGGTAGCAGTGCCTCAGATAGAAGGTCCATACAGAGAGTGGTAAGGACAGCTGAGATTGGAAGTAAAAAAAATAAATAAAATTAGATAACTGGATGAATTCAAAAGGAAATGAAAAATAAACAAAGTGCTTTTAATACACATCTAATGATATTTAATCAGTTACATTGTTAAAAAACATAAGAAATGTCCCCCCCATTTCCTTTAGATCCCATGTTTCTTGTAAACCTGTACACCACTAGAGTACACTACTTATCCATAGCAAACACAGTAAGGAAACAATTGCAGCTGAGGGTGAAAGTGACTCCATCAGCCATTGGTGTGTCTTTTCAGGCATCTCCAAGGAGGGGGGGAAGTGGAGGAGAGTTAGGGGTAAAATTGGCAAGATGGTGAGTGGAACATCACAACACCATCCACCCAGGACTGAAAGTCAAGTATGTTACAGTCCCCTCAATTAGGGATATATATCTGGTCGGACCATGAAAAAGGTGGGCTCCAGCACAAGTCCAAAGCTAGGAAGACTAAATCTCTTGTCTTGGTGACCAAACCAGATTGGATCTTGCAACACTATCCTGGGACATGTATATATTTTTTTTTCATTTGTAATCTTTCTTATTGGCCATTGATATATACTCTTCATCTCAATTTTGATTCTTTTGGTTTTAGATTCCTCTTGTGGAAACTTATAACCAGGGTGTGATGTTGACAAAAGCAGGGGAAACTTGAATTGCAATTCTTCAGCCGTCACTCCTCCCCTTCTGGATACCACTGTAGACTCCACAATGGATAAACACAAATAAATACACTCCTGTCCATGTGTGTTTCTATATCTGTTAAGAATGGACTTAAGAATAGAGTGAAAGTGCTCTATTGGTTTATAGAAAAGGATAAATATATCAGAAGAAGCTGCTTTATACTTTTTATGTATCCATAAGCTCAAGTTTCAAATTCATTCATAAGTTTACATTTAAGCAATTCATTAGTTCCTTTCCAGTAAGAGGACAGGGCCAAACACTTTCAAAGTCCTGGGCTATATTTAAATTTGGCATTCATAGATAACTTTCTTCCATAGATAACTATGGAAGAAAGTAAAATATGCTGTGTGTGTTGTTACCCAGCAGATTGTATATCTGCACTGCTGATATATTTGGGGTGAAAAATCTGGAAGGTCTCTGTATGAACACAGGTGTATACAAAAGCATAATTTTATGGTGGAAGTAAAAGAAGGGAAAATAAACGATATCCAATATTTGCTATGTATTATTCATTCAGGGATGGTTAATATATTGAAGATATTTTCTATGAGAAACTCAGTGCTACAAAACCCTTAGCATGGGAATAAAAGGGACCATTTTCTAGCCTTTTTTTGCACAAATACAGAGAGCCAATGGTTTAACTATGCTGTTTACTAGATGTCACATGTATTGCCAATCAAACATCTGTGGAACACAATATCTGCTAAATGTTAGTCAAGGATCATTTACCTTCAAAGAGCTTATTGATTTTAAATCAAAGCAGCTTATAAAATTAATTTCTTAAAACTACACATTTTTGCATTAACACTTATGCTCATTTTTTAAATTGTAATATCTTGTTCAATGAACACTGGATACAGAGTATGATCACCATGGAAGCATCATCTTTTAAAACATACCATATTAACTGTGCTGTTTGTAATTCTGGAAGCGAGGATGATGATGTCCAAAACTGGCTTTTAAAACTGTTAATGAGCACTGGCAATGTGAAAAAAGATGGATTAGGTAGATGTAATGAGATATGATTAAAGGGTGTAAGCACTGAAGGGTGTTGGAAAATTCTTTTCAGAAAGAATATAATTAGTGTCTTGTAAAAGTACTTAGTAGATAAGATTTTTTTTAAAAAAAGAAAGGTTAAAATAAACACATACTATATGACAAACCTGCATAATTATTTGTCCCCTCTGGTGCTTTTATGTACTTAATAATCTACAGAATTTTTCCAGATAAATAATGTTTATTGAATATTTGCTGAAACTTCAACACACAATTGAAGTGATTTTAATTGCAAAGCACGAAAAGGGCAAGTGCAGATATCTCCTGTTCCATTGCCAATGTAGAGTTCTTTGTTGATTTATGTAATGAAGCTAATAATATGCAATGTACCTGGAATTTAAACAAACAATTTTGCCTTTTTGAAACAAACCTCCTTTAAGTTGCTTAGTGAAATTTAATTCTTTATTAAAATGCAAGGAATCGCTTTTCCAAGGTAATAATTTAAAAATGTACACTAATCAACAAATATATAAGAAGTTTTTAAAAAGCTTTAAATTAAGCAACTTCCAAAAGCCCATATTGGAGTACATACATAATATAAGTGTATGCACAGAAACATGCATGGGCACAGACACACACAAAAGACTTGATGTGAAAATATGACAATAAGCTGCAAATGACACTGTTGTAAAACTTCAGAATAGTCTCAATTATACAATCAATCTTAATGTTAGAGCTTCAACTTTTCAAATAATCTGTTCTGAATATAAATTTTGATTTTGAATATTGAGGTTAACCTGAAGTAGCTTTGATGAACAACAGTGGGTTTATTTTATTACAATCAATTATATGGTTAACACCTGTGTTCCCTATTCCCCAAACTACCACCCCCTGGTGTGGAGCAATCCATGGGGAAGCAGTTAATGTTTGCCCAGAGAGAAATTAGTATGTAAATGACATGGTAACATTGCACATGATAAGTTTCTCCATGCTGGTGTTAGGAGGTTATCTAGGACAGCATCTGTTTCTCCACCCTTCCTTTGATCTTTCCATTTTTATTGACACCCACTTCACCAATCTTGAAACAGCTACACTACAGTTTTTGGTTGTGTCAAACCTACATTAAACATTTTCCCCAAGAGGTCAGATTTCCTTCCTTCCTTCCCCTCGCTTTTGCCTATTTCATAGTGTAATTACCACATGACATTTAAGGGGGATTTTATTCATAACATGAAGGGAATTGAAGCTAAAATGTACCTGTATAACAATAAGTGCCAGGAAATACTTAAAGGGGAAGGTAGATATTTTTGTTGATGACATAGTATCCTGGAACTTGAAGGTATATAGAAAACTCTTTGAAGCCTATGGGCAAACATGCTTAATTTTAATCATGCATTTTTCTGGGACATATAACCCTGAACTACAGTATAATCTCACCGTTTGCTCAATACAAAAAGCTAAGAAGTTGGGTTATAGCACCATCCAAACACACAAAACTATGGCCAATGGTTGATGATAGGCATAATACTGTAGATAGTAATAGAATATTTCAATCACTTTCAGTATGTAGTTTTGCTTGTCTACCTGTTTGCCCAGATCTGAATTTCAAGTATTTTAAAATGCTTCCATAACAATGGGGTCCTTTTCTTGTTTTTCATTTTAGCATGTAATGTGGCTTTCGTTATGATAAATATTATTTTTCATAATATTTCATCACTATGCATACACATTCACACATATACTTATTTGTGAGTAAACTCATAAATTCAACACTCTTATTTTTGAGTAAAACATTCCTAGATTGTAATTCACATGTATGGTCAGTAATGAATTCTATTAAATTAAATACAGCTTATTTCCATATACTGTAATGCCATATACATAGAATTGCAGCCTATACGCTAATAGTGGGGTCATGAGTATTCATGAATGGAAAGGAGCTTTGGTAAAACTTACTGGCAGGATTAAAATACAGGTAGAAAATATTTCTCATTTTTTCATAGGTTTGAGGCATATAAGTAAAAAAATTAGTCTAAGATTTGAGAAAGTGGGTGACATCATGGTACACAGAAATTTTGAAAAAAACCTTTGGGGAAAAAAATAATCGTAAAATATTAAGAGGAAAACCTGTTGGAGTACTAATTAGGGTGCCAGGCTAGAAACTAGGAGACCATGAATTCCATTCCTAGCTTAGGTATGAAATCAGCTGGGTAACTTTGGGACAGCTCCTCTGAATCTTTGAACAAAGACAATGGCATTATTCAATTCTGGCTTGATTGCATTGAGCATTTTGTTTTTTTTAATATTCTAGTTTTAAGCCATTGCCATTTCTCCACTTTCCCCTTGATCTTTTTCAAAATTGATTAAGTACTTGTTATATTTGATATAGTCTATGTAGACTATAAAAGGGACATGGTGGCTCAGTGGGCTAGGATGCTGAGCTTGTCGATCAGAAGGTCAGCAGTTTGGTGGATCGAATCCCGAGTGCCGCATAACAGAGTGAATGCCTGTTACTCGTCCCAGCTTCTGCCAACCTAGCAGTTTGAAAGCACGTAAAAATGCAAGTAGAGAAATAGGAACCACTACGGTGGGAAGGTAACAGCGCTCCGTGCGCCTTTGGCGTCTAGTCATGCAGGCCACATGACCACAGAGATATCCTCGGACAAGCGCTGGCTCTTTGGCTTTGAAACGGAGATGTGCACTGGCTCCTAGAGTCGGAAACTACTAGAACGCATGTGCGGGGGAACCTTTACCTTTACCTTTATGTAGACTATTTTATTTATATATTAAATATGTAGACTATATATATATTAAATATTTAAAATAGGCTATATTTAACATGAAGACAATAATATATTTAATTAGTCAATGGTTTTATTGTGCTTTTCAGAAGTGGCATGCCTTTGAATTTTATAAGTATGAATGTATTGAATAAGCTCATTTTTAATGATAATACATGAATGTGTGGTGATCTGTAGCAAAATACCATTTTAGAAATAATAGAACCTAACACCATAGTGAAAATTCTAAGAAAGAAATAATCTTTACTCAATTGGTCTGAGGCCTAACTCAAGGCCAGGAAATACAATGTGTAAAACCCTGAGAAATTTATACTCTAAAAATGTGGATTTTGTTTTCATAACTTGTCCTTCTGAAGCTAATATCAGAGAACACTGCTAGTCAAAACTTACAGATTTGATAATAAAATAATGCTAAATTCCATAATTAAGTAATAAACTTTATTTAGTTAGTTTCAACTTTTCTATAGTACTATAGTTCTAGGTCAGGGGTGTCAAACTCGCTGTGTCACGTGATGTGTCATGACATATTGTGACTTTTTCCCCTTGGCGGAGCTGGGGCAGGCATGGCTTCCATGTGACGCATCCAGCCCATGGGTCAGCAGTTTGATACCCCTGCTCTAGGTAGTGATCAAAAGAATCTCAAACAACAAGCCGCCTCAAAAGCAACAATACAACAACAATAAGGGAAAAAATCAATACAAATTGTGATGAAGTGTTTCGGTCTTCATGTTGCATTACAGAAATTGAAAAACCCACCCCCCAAAAAAAAGTTTTCAGAAACTTGTTGAAGCCTAGGAGAAAGTCAGCCTTGGGAAGAAAAAATTACTCTAGATTTGAGTGTGTTCATAGAATGGAGACCATAGCCAATAAATCTGGGATGTTTCTTTGTCTTTGCTGAACCAGAAAGGCTAAATCAGTGATGAGGTAGCCAACACTGAACAAGTAAAGTGGTAGTAAAGAATTCAGTAATACAGTTAAGAGAATTAACAATAAATCCTGTATTTGGGTTGTTTCTGCAGGATGCAGATTGGTTTGTTGTGTTTTTATCATTGATACAATAATGGGTATATGCTTCCAGAATTGCCCTAACATGTACTATTTGCAACACTCTTTGCATATTAGTTTGTGATGGGCATGTGGCTGGTCCCTGTGGCAACAAAATGCCAAACTAGATGGAACTTGGATTTGGTCCAGCAAGTCTCTTATGTTCCCATCATTGTATAACTGCAATTCTAGCTGAACAGTGCCAAGAAAAGGAGCCAGAATGTTGGTACTTGGAGTGTACTGAAGGAGGATTAGTGCACAATGTTTGCTGAGTAAGCTTACTTAGAGGTTAGTCTCACCTTCTATGACAATCTAACATTACTTTTGCAGTTGTGTAGGTTGGCACAGTTTATAAGCACTGTTGTTATAAACAAACAAACAAATAAAATATGTTCTTTAAGTTGTGAAACACAGAGAACCTACTGGTTCATTTCTGCGATTCTCACTGAGCTTGATTTTGTAAACCAAATGTGTTGTGGGTAGATGAGAATGCTCATAGCTACCCTCTCCCCTTGTAAGACAAGAGTAGAAAAGCAGTCCTTTTCATCTCCTTCTTGATTACTGCTTGTTTGAGAAAGGAGCTGGGCCAGCACTTTCCATGGGAAGGTAAGCTTGTGCAGTTACTCAGAAACTATCCATAGAGCTTTTAAAAAAAAAATTACACTTTGTCTCATTTTCTTTATTTCTTCATTTCATGTGGATAAGTTTATGCTCCTTTTGTATTGTTATACATAAATGTTAGCCTTCTCATAAGAGAATATTTTTTTAAAAAAATCAAACTTTTGGAAATTTTTCTTCTGAAAATTTGATGACCCAAATTACTTAGATTGGCGAGGTTTGATATTAAATCCCATGCAAATAACAATGTTTATTATTCTTATTCACTTCGTGTGTGTGTGTGTGTGTGTGTGTATGAATATGTACTGTGTGCACATATGTATATAAATATGTACTGTGTATTCTTTCCAACATAAATTAATACTGTGATATACCCAGGGCTTTTTTTGTCATAGAACGCTCAGAATGGAGATCCGGCACCTTTTTGGGATGGAACCTTGTATGGTAGGCAAGGCGGGTTGTATGACATGTGTGAGTTCCCGCACTTTTTTTTTTTTTTTTACAAAAAAAGCACTGGATTTACCAAGAAAAAATGTTCAGGAAAGCAGGAAAAAAAATCCTAAATTAGTGAATTCTTAGAGAACAGATTCAAATGTGACATTAGATGGGGAATATTCCAAATTACACTATTGATTCCTATAATGTAGATTTTGGCTACACGGGCTGGCAGAGTAAGTCTCTGGGATTTCAGACAGCAATATTATTTTTTCTCTGGCTTCAACTATGTAGCATGTGAGGTCCCCTCTTCTTTTGCAACAAGCTGATGGAATCACTGCAGATGGAGATAATTTAGGGAAAAGAGAAACCAGAAGTTGGTTGGTTTTGAAAATCACCATCATCATCATCATCACCATCCAGCAAAGGTGTACTTTTTCTTAGCTTAAAAAATAAAACAAAACATAAATTTTCATCACTTGTTCAACTTTACGCTCTCCAAGATACGTTGGAGCAAGAGCAGAGCTGTTCAATGCCATGGATTCAGTTCAAGAATGGTACCGTATTTGGGCTGCATAAGGCTACAAAAGAAGCACCAATCTGCAATGCTTTAAAACAAACAATTTTGTCCTATCATTTTCGGAGCTGCAGAGAACAGCCACGTGATCCCAAGAAAAGATATAGCTATTTTATAAAATTAAAGATGCTACAGTTGCATCCCTATGCAATCTGAAGTATCTTTTGGAGAATTGAATCTGAAAGGATGCGAAAACATAGTTCTTAGAATCTCCAGCCTTTTATCTTCCAAGCAAAGCTGAAGGGTAGCAAATATGAATGTATGTGATTTTAAAATGACATAAAAATGATAACTATTTTTGTAAGAAAATTAATGAATAGGGTTTAAATAGTTTTTTCAACCAATCATGATATTCAAATAAGAGTTATTTCTGAAAATAAATGCAACATATAAAGAGAAAAAGCACTTTTAAAAAGGGGCTTCTTTGTGAATTTTAAAAAAAATGAGCAATTCCACATTTGCAAAATCATCATAATCTCTAGCGGACAGAGAAACGCCCTCTAACAACATTTCTAGCTATCTGCCATTTTCAGAGCTATCTGTATTCATACTAAAATGCTTACATTTTCTTTATTATCTATTTATTCTATTTATTAATCAAATGTATATAGCTACCCATCTCACTGAAGGTGACCCTGGGTAGCACACAACAAACATGTAAAACCACATATAAAAACCAGAGATTAGATAGATAGATAGATAGATAGATAGATAGATAGATAGATAGATAGATAGACAGACAGACAGACAGACAGACAGACAGACAGACAGACAGACAGACAATCACATTAAAAGTAAATATTACAAAAGCAGATATTATCTTGCTTTTTACTCAGTTGATTTTTTAAAATAATTTTTTGTAGGATCTCTAGTTTCCTTATTTCCTTACCATCACCTCCACTCCTGGAAAAATGAGACTATATGGCATAATAAAAGTTAGAATAAGAAGCAATTTTTCCACTTCTTCTCTCCTTCTCAATACATCCTTATGGATTGTTTGGAAAAGACTTGGAAACTTCACTTCTCATTTTTCTTTCATGAAACCAACTTTTAAATGAACACAACACTGGGCTTTTTTTTTCAAGTATAGGCAAAGAAACATTGGTGTGACCTCCACAGTTCCCTTCAGCTGGTATGGATAGAGGTACATGAATGGAAGGTGATGCAGTGGAAAACTCTTTGGAAAAACAGAACTGTAGACAGAAAACTTAGAGAAGAAATATTTCACTGTAGAAGTGTTCAGGTTGTTTTGGCTGTAAGCCAACACTGAGAAAGATGAAAGCCATGAATTTAAATTTCATACATGTATTCAAAATTGTAATTGGTGGACGTTCTACCCTGTACTTTCAGCTAAATTTCTTGAAAATTGGTTAGTTTGTTGTTTGAAAAGACTAGATTTAGACAACATCTTTTTAAAGTAAACTTCCATTCTTTTCAGTCAAGCACTGTTCAGGAATAGTCTGATCCCAAATGTGAATTAACTTATCTAAAACCATTGTTTTCCATCTACCTCAATGTACTTAATGCTGCCTAAGATCAGTACAGGTGGGTAGGTTGGTAAGTAGGTATTTATATATATTTGTGTGTGAAGTAAATCACTCTGACTGTCAATAACTGCAGATAACTAAAATGATAACTATCAACTATTTCTAAAAAAAATCTTGCTTGGTTTATCTATGATTATGCAAATTTGGTGCTTGCCAAAATTGATTCTTGCCATCTGCAAGTTTTGTAAGTTCATGTATTAAAAATAAAAACATTATTTTTTTAGGAAAAAAAACTAAATTGGGACACATTTTTAGTCAAAAAATATTTTAATTAAATTATGTAACATTTATACAACAACACTAAACAAGATAGGGAAAGCATGCAGAGGGCGACTTTTGAAATTCTTTCCAACCCTTTAACCAAGATGGACCATCAGAGGTCTCTCTATTTTCCTCTCTGCTGATCAAGCAACATATTGTCCCTGTGTTCATGTGTGTATAGGTGCAGTTCTACTTCAACGTGTTTTATCTGCATGCATTTGCCTATATGTCTGCACAGAGTAGGCTAAGTATGTGCTTATCTAGTTTATCTGCAGGAACAAGCAAGAAGCTGAAAAGAGGTTTAAAAAGCAGCATTCTGAGCTTCTGTACAGCTGCCTTCCTCTTAAGGAAACCTGTTTATTTTTAAAAAAGTAAAATATTTTTCACCATAGTCCCTGGCCTGATTCATTCCATTTCCTACCAAATCATCCTTTATTAACTTTTCATCACATATCAAATCTATTTTGGTTTTGGAGAGCTCTCTTGCTGATGGATAGACAGACCACCCTAAGCACTTTACCTAATTGATTCCATCATCCACCATTCTACAATTACAATCCAAAGTAAATTGAGATTTCTAGAATAGAATAACAGAGATGGAAGAGACCTCAGAGGTCATCTAGTCCAACTCCCTGCTCAGGCAGGAAACCCTATACCATTTCGGACAAATGGTCGTCCAATCTCTTCTTAAAAACTTCCAGTGTTGCAGCATTCACCGCCTCTGGAGGCAGGTTGTTCCACTGGTTAATTGTTCTAACTGTCAGGAAGTTTCTCCTAGGTTTCTTCTAGGTTGCTTCTCTCCTTGATTAGTTTCCATCCATTGCTTCTTGTCCTGTCCTCAGGTGCTTTGGAGAATAGCTTGACTCCCTCTTCTTTGTGGCAGCCCCTGAGATATTGGAACACTGCTATCAGTATTTCTATTAATAGGCAGATAATATTCCACAAATGTTAAAATTGCCGTGTCATACTCCCATTTGTTCCATAGGGTCACCAAGAGTAGGATATGACGTACTGACTGAACAACATCATAGACCCATTCTCTCCCACCTGGCTGGTGTTTGGTTTATTCCCAGGTTTCTAGAAGTATGTTCTACTGAATTCTGTGGGAAGACTCTTGTAGAATTTAATATGTGTCAATCTTAAAGCCAAAAGCCTACTTTAGATAGGACAATTTATTTATATCTTTCTTATTTTTCAGAGGAGTCAAGATGACTTTAAGCCAAACAATATTTCATTGTTAAGAATGAATGTTTGAAAGGATCCGAAAGAGGGCACTCCGATGATTAATTTCTCCAGCAGATGACTTTCCAAGGGCATTTATTTTCCTCCCAAATGTAGGATGAACTGCTGTAGGTCTTTTTTTTCCCCTCCACAGGCAAGGATTTCAAGTAGTCCTTGACTTACAACCACAATTGGGATTAGGAGTGCAAATCACTGTGGTCAAGACACATGACCAAAATTGATTTTATAACCACTTTTAAAATGGTTGTAAAGCAACTCACTGCAATGATTTAAGCAAATCCATTGTTCCAAATGCCTAGCTTTTGCAGGAGACTAGCAAAAAACTGTTACAAATCATGGTCATGTCACTGTGAGACACTGCAACCAGTCATAAATGCCAAGCTGGTTCTTAAGCACCTGAAATGTGATAATGTGACTGGTGTGTGTGTGTGTGCCAGTCATAACTTTGAGGATTTATAATAAGTGGCTTTTTAAAGTCTGTTGTAACTTTGAATGGTTATTTTATGACTAATCACAAGTTGAGGACTTTTATATTCCATGTAAGATGTTTTTTTTTTGCTTTTTTAATGTGCCAGGCTTCCTAGCCCATTAGGAGGAGAATTTTATGGTACTTATGGAACATTTCCTAGAGTGTTCTTTTGTGCTAGGCTTCCTATCTGTGTTCTTATGGTTTCTGTGCATCTCATTCAGGTAAAATTATATGAGCTGCATTTGCTAGATCACAAGGAGATAAAGCACATAAAACTTCAACTTGTGGTTGAAAGTCTTCTGCAGATGAGGCCACCTACCTGAAGATAAAGGGTCAGGAAGTTGGTGATCATTGCCCTGGACTGCCTTGGGAAAAATAATGATCAAATCAAAGGATTTTTCTCATCTAGGCTGGTTTTTCTGTGTGTGTTTGGAGCTAGTTGAGAATGTGCAGAGCATTCTACATTTTAAGAGTCCTGTCTGCCAAAATCCTTGATGCATTCTTAGTTGCCTGCCACAGATCTAGATCACATTCCATCACTCCATGTTTCACTTTCTTGGAAGCCTAGTCAAGCCTAGAAGAGTTAAATAAGACATTACATATGACTGAGGATAAGGACTGAAGGTTCACTGACATCAAAGTCAGTAGATAAGCAATTAGAATATTTGTATTATTATTATTTAAAAATCCTATCTATGTGAAGCCACAAATGCCAGTGTGTTTGCTTTTGGAAAGCCAATCATACTTTACAAATATGGTGCAGACTCATTAATACAATGGGCCACAAGGAAGTAATTTACAATTGTGCTTTTGTATTTTTCAGATTGTAGTAAAGAAACATCAAAACATCTCAAAGTGTTATGCCTCATGATTGCCAGGACTCTGACAAGTCATAACATCATGGATCTACAATAAATCTACATCTACAATAAATGTGAGGTTTCCTTAAGACCACTCAAGGAGAGAACAATTTCAGACAGAATTGTTGCATTATGCTTGTCTGTTTCTTGTGTTCCTGATCCTCAGGCTTAACTTAACAATGGCCTTCTTACTTGGACTGCTCATTAGAACACTTGACTTTCAGTTTAACACTGAATAGAAGATAGGAATGTGATTTCTTATTTAAGAAGCAATTACAAAAGTAATTATGAGTGGTTTATCACTAGTATGTTTATATTCAGCTGGAGCTGTGTTTGTTTGTGAAACTCAACATTATTAGACCATGCTGCCCTTGGTAATCAAGTCCTTGCTGTTAAGCCTGGAGTGCTTCTGCCTCCCTCTAGTGATCTGTTAAGTGGCCATGCCCATTTCCCTAACCACATACATACCTGCCCTGTTGATGACAACAGAACAGAAAATGCCTGGCAAGAAATATGTTTTATTTCCCTTATTAAGCATACATGCATCATGTTATTCTTTTTCAGAACAAGCAACATTATGTAGAGTACATAAAAGGAATCAGAAGTAATAAACAATTAATTGAAGAGAGATTAGAAAAGGGAAAGGAAATATGGCTATAACAAACACTTGGAGCTTTTAATTACACTCACATGAGCATTCCTATAATCCTTGCAATCTGGTACAAAAATATACTGATACAAACTCCACTGCCTCACTAGTAGATCTCATTCTACCTTGATGTCAAGATGCAGTCCCTACAATTTTAATATGGGACAATTCAAAAGTAGCAACTGTGGATTCCCTTGGCTGTTTTCCCTCTGTTGCACATCCAGGATCACTGCCAGGCAGAAAAATCACCATCAATCATAGTCCTTAAGACATTGTGGCCCAATCCTTTAAGGAAAGTTAGTAATTTGGTGGGAATAGGGATGGAAGCTTTAGCCACTTTTCAGGCAGTCAGAATAGAAGCCCCCAGCACAGAGTTTGGTTTCTGGGTCTCAGCACTCTTCTAAAATCTCTCTGGATCTGCTTGTTGAAAAATATGGCTATCCCATTCTTGAATTCATTCCTTGCAACCAATCACATGATTTATACAAACTTGCTACTAGTATTCTCCATCTACTTTACCATATTAAGTGGACGCAGGGCATATGTAGACATTTGGAACTGGTTTTTAGAAGAAAGTTATGAAACCTATGTAAAATGATAGAAGAAAACATTTAAATAGATACTAGCAATAATCCTATTATATAATGTAAAGTACGTTGTTGACAGTAGTTTAGAACATAAAATAGAAGAGAAGGGGAAAATGCTTTACTGGAAAGTTTTCTATGTAACTATGTATGTATGCATGTATGTATGTTTTTCAAATTATATGGCTGCCCATTTCAAATTCATGACTTTGGCTAACAACAATTAAATATGTTTTTTTTAAAAAAAAAACAATTATAAACTGATTTTCAGAATTAGTCTTTAATTCACTGCAAATTATATGGATATTCAGTCAATAACAGAACTTCACCTACATCTAAAATTACATATTTGCATCCCCAACCAGAAAACTTCTAACATGATTGCAGGCATTTGTTATATATTTCACCATAAATAAATTAGAAAACCAAAAGGACATCACGCATTTCTTATTTCTTTCCGATACATTTAACCAATCTTCCACACAATATTCAATCCAAATGTTCCATCAGTCAGCTATTTGCTTTATCAGAAGCTTTTTCTAGATCTGCAAACATACAATAATTTCTTTTTCTCAGATCCATTTATTTCTCTATGACCTGATGAAGAACAAAAATCTGATCCCTTTTCTCTCTGCAAGCATAAAACCACAGTAGACTTCACTAGATATTCTTTATTGTCACTCTTCTACTCTTTCAGTTAGGATTTTGGCAAACACTATCCTAGGCACATTTAGCAAAATAATCCCTCTCTAGAGATGTCCACTCTTGTTGCCTTTTGCTTTGTGTATGAGAACAATCGTAGCATTCTTACAATTGTATAGTACAAACAAAGTCTTTACTCACATGTCAAATAAGTTGCACAACTATTCCATAAGCAAACCACATCCCTATTTAATAGTTCTACATCTGCATTGTCTATATCCACAGGTCTATCATTTTTCAACATTTGTATGTGTTTGTTTTCATTCTTTTTCTTGGACATATATTTTAAAATGTGTCTTTCTATTCCACTTTTCAACTATGTCTCATACAAATTTTTAAAATCCTCCTGGCAGCATTCTCACATTTCAGATTCATCCAAACTAAATTCATCATTTCTCATTTTAATTCAATTCACAATGTTAAAGGTCCTTCTTTAGCCCTCTTCATCAATTTCTGAAACATTTTTCTTTATTTCTATCAACATCTTTCTGCACGTCCCCTGATATTTGGTCTTAGTCATAACCATGCTTGGTTTTCTTTGATTACATGTTTAGCAAGTATATTTTTTTCTGTCTATTTACTTTCTTTCACTTTGCTACTCCAAGAAGCATCATTTTTCATGCTTCCCATTAGTTTAACTCCACTCTTTTCATTCTGTTCCAAATAGCTTTCTAGTTCTCTTTCCATTTTCCACCCCTTCTAGTGGGAGGTTAATTTGTCTTTGAGAACTTTTTTTTTCATTTTGTGCTGCTTTTTCTTCCTGCAGTCTATTCACTTTCCTTCATTCCCTATGCTACTGTGTTTTTCTTTTATGTCCATTTTCTTCCATGTGCATTTTTTTTTTACGTTTTACCGCTCTTGACACTGTTAAAAAAAACATGGAATGTCCCACATTCAGAAATTTTCATCACTCTTGGATCCTAATTACTGTATCTCAATTTTTTCATCATAATCAATTAAACCAATTGTGTTTTTTGACTGATATTATTTATTTATTTATTTGTTTGTTTGTTTATTTATTTATTTATTTATTTAGTCATTTTTCAATTTCTATAGCTGCCCAACACAACCAAGTGACTCTGGTTGGCTTACAATTAAACAATTTAAAAACAATTTAAAAATAGTAAAAACAGTAAAAATATATGTTGTATTGATTCCTTTCATATGTTTATGTATGAATAGGCTTATGTTCAAGTCACATATTCACCACTCACCATACTTACTTCTGTTGGGTGTCCAAACAGTCCAAACATTTTTTCCCCATATTCTCTCATCCCAGCCCCATTCATTATCCATGTCTCCTGACAGAATTCTCCTCTCCCATCCTTTTATCCATGCTACTTCTTTGTGTAGAAAATTTATATGGCTCAGCAACTCAGATTATTGCAATCTCAGGTGGCACACAATCAGCAAACAATAAACAGCAACAAACTTGCACCAATGGACAAGTGACTTGTAGAGTATGAAATGCTATATTTATACATCCAAAATACTGGAAATACGTACAATGAGCAGCAGCAATTAATTGACTCAATTATCATGCTGCTGCACAATGTGCAGTGACACCACAGTCCATAGAAAATGTGATGGACAGATTTAAGAAGAATTGGTAAACATACTAAGGAAGATCTCATCAGGGTTGAATTTGAAAGAGATGTGGTTTCTGTGGTTTATTCATTTCTTCAGCTAAATTACAGAGCAGGGTAAGAAAAACTCAACCTTGGGAACTAAGGGCTGACAGTGAAGCTGGCCTTGTTTCAAATGACCTTCCTGGGAGGCTTCAATCTAGCCACAAAAAGTACAAGCAAAGGCAATTCATCAGGAACAGAGATATCAAGGTGGCCAGGGAAGTCATCAGAGGGTGGTTTCATGCAATGGTGTCATCCTCTTTGAGGAATGGAATTGTCCTTCTGGCCTTAAGGAAGGAAGGCCATATGAAAATGTTCCCTTCTTGAAAGGCCATTATTCGACCCCTCCACCTTGAACAATTATCAACCATTTTCCAATATTCTCTCTGTGGGGAAAGTTCATAGAGAGGAGGTTGGGTAACAGCGACAGAGGATCTTGGGAGAGGAACAAGGGAAATTGATTATGTAGACCTGTTTCAGTCAGGCTTCAGACCAGGGTATAGCATGTAGACAGCACTGTTCACACAATGATCTTTGGCATATGGTGGTACTCCTTGATTTCTTAGTGGCTTCTGTAACTGTTAACCATGGTACCCTTCTGGACTTGCTGCATGGGTTAGTAGTGTTTTGCAATGGTTCACCTGCTTTCTCAGAAGTCGACTCCTGTCAGAGTTGTCAGATTCGAGAGATAGCATCTGTGGCCCCCTCATATTTTATTTTATTTTATTTTAATTCCATTTATATCCCGCCCTTCTCCGATGACTCAGGGCGGCTTACAAGCTTAGCAGTAGCCTTCATTCTATGTATATGCCTGCTTATTAGGGCTTTCACACACACCCCAAGCGGCATTATTACAAAGTCAGCTTAATTGCCCCCAACAATCTGGGTCCTCATTTTACCTACCTCGGAAGGATGGAAGGCTGAGTCAACCTTGAGCCTGGTGGGATGCGAACCTGCACTAATTGCAGGCAGCTGGTGTTACTTAAGGAGGCATTAGCCCACTGCTCCACCAAGGCTCTTGTGGTTCCTTTGGGATTCAAGGCTCATACTTTCCCTTCTGTTTAATATCTACATATCACGGAGTGATGTTTGGATGTATCAGTTTGAGGTTTAATAGCAATAGCAATAGCAATAGCAGTAGCACTTAGACTTATATACTACTTCAGTGTTTTACAGCCCTCTCTAAGAAATTTACAGAGTCAGAGTATTGCCTCCAACAATCTGGGTCCTCATTTTACTTACATCAGAAGGATGGAAGGCTGAATCAATCTTGAGCTGGTCAGGATCTAACTGCTGGCAGTAGGCAGAATTAGCTTGCAATGCTGTATTTTAATCAAGCTTTATTGAAATTGTTCTTGGGTGTCTGCTTTACAAGAAAAAGAGAACCCAACAATAAAAAAGCAAATATTTTTAGAGAAGATGAAGCCTGCAGGGCAAAAATACTATGCAACTGATTTGCTGGCCAGTTTGGGGAAGCTTAGTAGGTCCTTGTATCTGTACCTGGAATTATGTCTGTTATTAATCTGAGTAATCCTCTCAGTGTTGGAGGTAAAAGAGATGGAATGTTAAGGTCATGGAAAATAGAACACTGGAGTTTCTCTATGTTGCAATTGCCCTGTAAGGACTGTACTGTGATCAGGTGGGGAGGCTTTCATTTGTTGATCTGGATGGCCTTGCAGAGGGGCTTTATCTGGGACCAGGAAAGGTCAATTTGGGTCTGATAGGATTAGGCAGACACCCCTTTTACTCTCAAAGACCTGCCTGCTGGGAGGAAATCCTTAGAATGGCACTAAAATGTTGAGGATTTTTTTTTCTATTTTTTGCTGGCTTCTCTGCCAGCTTCTCCAGAAAGTCAATGAAGATTACAAATAGAAGGACAGAGAAAAACTGTGTGGGGCTTCAGAAATGGAGCTGAAATCTTCAGGATTTCAATTCTATTCCTACAGCTTGTGGAGAGGAAATCTTTTGTGGGGCTATAAGAACAGAGCTTATATCTCCTGCAGCCCCACAAAGGATTTCAGTTCCCTCCTATCCCCACTGCTTGTAATCCTCACTGCCAACTTTCCAACTGACTTTCTGGGGAAGCAGGCAGAGATTGCAAATGATGATCAAAAGATCATGGGGTGCTTAGCAACTGTGATAAATGCATGCCAGTTGCCAAATGCCGGAAATGTGGTCACATGATTGGGGGGGGAATGTTACATTTTTATAATGGCCAGAATATTTGATGGGGCATAAAGCACCCTTTCCAAGGCTGTCATAACCTTGAATGATGATTAAATGACCAATCATAAGTTGAGGACTACCTGAAGGTGAAGCTGCCAATGTACTGTTTACTGGTGGCTATTTGGGTATAAATGGGGAAGAACAGCTTTCAGCTCAATCTTGACAAGATTGAATGGCTGGGATCAGGTCAAGGATGTAATTTAAAAGGTAAAGGTAAAGGTTCCCCCACACATGCATGCTAGTCGTTTCCAGCTCTAGGGGCCAGTGCTCATCTCCATTTCAAAGCCAAAGAGCCAGCACTTGTCTGAGGATGTCTCCGTGAGACAAGGTTGACTCAGCCTTCCATCCTTCCGAGGTAGGTAAAATGAGGACCCAGATTGTTGGGGGCAATTAAGCTGACTTTGTAATAATGCCGCTTGGGGGGGGGGGTGTGTGTGAAAGCCCTAATAAGCAGGCGTATACATAGAATGAAGGCTACTGCTAAGCTTGTAAGCCGCCCTGAGTCTTCGGAGAAGAGCGGGATATAAATGGAATTAAAATAAAAATAAAAAATAAAAAAAATCATGTGGCTGGCATGACTAGACGCCAAAGGCGCACGGAACACTGTTACCTTCCCTCCGTAGTGGTCCCTATTTTTCTACTTGCATTTTTACGTGCTTTCGAACTGCTAGGTTGGCAGAAGCTGGGACGAATAACAGGCGCTCACTCTGCTACGTGGCACTCGGGATTCGAACCGCCAAACTGCCGATCTTCTGATCGACAAGCTCAGCGTCCTAATTGTTGATCTTGGATGAGGGTACATTTTCACTTTTGAGGCTGGTGCAACAGTTACAATCTTTCCTCAACTGGGAGACCCTTCAAATGCTTACTAACACCCTCCCTTTGGCACTGACTGTTGCAATGCACTACATTTGGTTGCCATCCAAAAGCTACATCTGGTCTAACATATAGGAATGCAAGCCGTAATTAGCCCAGCATTGGTTACCAGCTGACTTCCAAGTACAATTCAAGGTGCTAGTCATCACCTATATAGCCCTTCATGACTATATTTGCATGACTCCAATAGTTTCTGTCACCTAGTACATTCAGACAAAGTGGATGGACTCCTGATCTCCTCAGTTAAATGTCATTTTATGGATCCAAGAAAGTACACATTCTGTGTTACAGTCCCTGCCACCTGGAATAGCATCCCCCGCAAATATGTAAGGTGCCCACTGTTTTAATATTATGGAAGGTTCTTAAGATCTGGCTTTGTTCCTGTCATTGTTGTTGTTGTTGTTGTTAGTGGTAGTGTTTGTCCTTGTTATTTTACCTATTACGGCTGCCATCAACATCATCTCTTTGACCTGACCATAGGAGAATTTTGCTACTGTGTGTCAGAGCAGTTCTGGAGCAGTATTTGTACAATGCCAATTTTGATAGAAGTTTGTAATTATGGAACTAGCTCCCATGTTCTGCTTCAATGCATGTCAGCCTCATCCATGTACTGGACCAGTTGGAGATGCAGTGTGTGGTCACATATCTTTCCATTCTGCTCTGCCACTTACAGAGCACTTAGCACTTAGGAAAGGAAAAAGAGAGACTTTGTGCATATGTATATGTGGAAAAAGCAGGCATTAACGTGAGTAGATAGAATGCAAAAGTTGGCACACACTAGGAAGTTTGAATCAAACAGTCATCCTAGCAACACTTAGCTGTCCAAATATAAAATAGGAAAGAGAGTGGGAGGAGAAGCCCTGCTGGCTGGTGACATGTTGAAGAGAGATGACAGCAAAGCTAAGGAGCAAACCAACTGCTTTGCCTATCACAGTTGACAAACACACAAATAAGGACAATACCATTCAGCAGACACAATAGAGGCACGATGCAGATTGGCAATGAGGATAGCTGCCATTTTTTTCCTATGTAAATGGTTAGATAGTATTTTAATTAAATTGTAAAGAAAGCCTCAAGAACACTGGGTGAAATTCACATCCTATAATGAGAAACCAAAAAGAACCAGTAGGGTGTTTTTTTTCCCCTCTCTCCTCACCTCAGTCTCCTTACTCAACTTATTTCATGTTGCAGTTTGTAGTCTATGGTGAAACCAGCTTCATTACTGATGCAAATAAAAAGATATGTACCTCTTTGTTGGACTTCATTTGACTTTCATTTAACACTTGTCACCTTGAATAATTCCACATTGCAGGCAAACAAGGCAGTCTGTCTTGGGTTCATGTCCCTTTAATTAATAGGATGATTCTTGTTTATTTAGATGATGCTTGCAAAACAGGTAATTATCAGCAAAATATCTCAATGTGACTTAGATTATTTCTCCATGCCCAGAAGAAGTCAAAGGAAAAAAAGGGTTCTTCTCAAGCCTAATCAAGAGGCCTGGTCTTCTTCCCCCTACTGACCTTCCACCCTTTCATAGGGTCCCAACTAAATGGTTTGTCTCTAATCCAGTTCTATAGGCTGCTCAGAAAACATTCCTTTTAGGCTTGGAACATGAGATTGCCAAATAGCAATAGTGCTTAGACTTATATACCTCTTCACAGTGCTTTAAAGCGGTCTCTAAGTGGTTTACAGAGTCAGCCTATTGCCCCTAACAATCTGGGTTCTCATTTTACCAACCTTGGAAGGATGGAAGGCTGAGTCAACCTCAGCCAGTGAGAAATGAATTCCTGACCATCAGTAATGAGTTAGCCTGAAATACTGCATGACCTTTGAACCATCTAAGGCTACAAGGAAGGAAGAACGAATGGCTAAAATGCCTTTCCATAGCCTCCAATCTTCCAAGATAGATTAGACTTAGGTCCTCAAAAATCACAGCCAAAACAGCTATTTAACACCAATTAGAGGTGCTGAAGCTATTCATGACTGGAGGACTTTCAGTTGAGGAATGCTGGCATAGGCTAGTCAACTCTTCCATATCATGGTGAATTAATCTAACACCTTATAGTTAGTTAACTCCAATTCATTCTCACTATCATAATTCAGAACAAGAATTCCAACCTAAATTTGAAACCTACAGTGAGGAAGTGTCTGGCTTACTCCTCTTTCTTCCAACCGCACTAAGTAGTGACAATTAGTGCAATTTCCAGTGCTATGTATGTTTAAAGCAGTTCACTATATTTCCTGGAAGTCACTCCTGATAAATACAGAGAGGGGCTACCCCTGTAGTAATTGAAGCAGTATCCCTATACACATTAAATTTGTAATGGTATAGTGGCTGAAGAGTTAGATTGGCCCTGGGGATACTCAGGTTTTAGTCCATAGCATAGACAAACATGAAAACTCCCTGGAGAAATCAATCTAGCTAGCTAGCTAGCTAACTAGCTATCTTGCCTTATGACATTGGGATACTGATTTCATTAGACTACCAAGCAGTGGAAGGGATGCCTTGTGTCATTTTGTAGTCCCTTCTTTTATCCCTATCGTGTGGAGAGAAACAAGTGTCTCTAGATAGTATTTAGGGCATTCATTTCTTTAGGTGTATTTATGTATTGTCTATTCTTGCATAACAAATAAAATCTTCTTTAAAAGAAGTCCAGTCAATGGAAATTGAATTAATCTGTTAACAAACAAACAACATATAACATAGTTACTTACACCACTACTGTATATAGCTGAGATAAACAATAAAGTTTCCCCCCCCAAAAAAATGCGTTTTTAAGATGGGAGGGACATCATGAATTCACTGAGAATAAAAAATGAAGGCAAATGAATTTGCCATTATTATTTGCCATTGCCATTTTTAAGATGACATGTGGGTTGGCTTAAATTCATGTCATTTCTTCCAGCAATTCTCCCAGAAAACAGGATCATTCACTAGCATGGTGCACCTGTTTGCTAACAATGAAAACCTATTAAAGTCAGTGGGGAAGTAAGGATAAAACAAAAGCCTCAAACCCTTTGCAAAGAAAAACTTTCTCTTGCTGACTGCTTAGTATCCCTTAGCTAAGAGGTAGATTCCACCGTAGTCAGGAAGACGTGCAATGAGACCTTCCACAACACAGCAATACAGGGAGATATTTCCCACCAAATCCATCTCTATGCTAAGAACGCAACATTAAATCTATTGCAAGTTAAAAAAAAACCTGTCACAATTGAAGAGTTAAGGGAGAAGTTCAGTTAATGTATATATTCTCCAATTTCCATATTTCAAAACCCATTAAGCTACAGCCCTTCAATTTAAGTAAAGTAAATTACATCTCATTTCAGAGAAGAAGGCTCTATCCATGACTATTAAGGGAACAGTTCTATGGGACTCCCATGTTCTGAGGCAGAATATTGAGAAAGATGAGTGCAAGAGCCCCATTGTGGACTAGCTGGAAGGAGGGGCATGTATAAAAAAGTTCAAAAAAGTCAAGACAATGGGCACAATTGTAAGATACTGGCCCCACCCTTTTTTGAGTGCTTCATGAAGCCTTTGAAAATCAAACCCAACAATTTATTAGGAAATGAAGTCAACCTACATGCTAAATTTGTTTGTATGAGCTGCATGAATTTAAGTGAGCTTAAATTTTAGTAGTTGTCCTCAGTTATGGAACGCTTTTCGCAGATTGTCTTGTCTCATATTCTGATTGCAATAACTGGTCATCTCTCTTTATGTCTGCATATTTGTTTGTCCCTTTGTGATGACTTTGAAGTGCTTCAGACATCAGTTGCACAACAGTACCTCCTTTCCTCTGTTCCTTAAAACAGTCCCTTTTTCAAATAAGCCTGGAAAAAAGTGTCACTGCTTTAAAAAGCCAACTCATTAAAGTTAACACACTTCTTAAAATAGTGGCACTATTTTATTTTGTGCGGGTTTTTTTTCCCCAGACTCATGGGAAAACTAAAAAAAGAGAAGCCATTTTAATGAATAAAAGAACGGGGCCATGCTTGTTTTTCAGCTTGCATGAGGTCCAATTCTTTTTTTGAAATGTCCAGAGCCCTAATATACTGTAAGCCTTGTAGAAAATGTTCCTTTCACAATGCCAGCATCCTCGCTGCACAATTTAGCCCGGTTTGAGAACAAGTTGCTTTATTTTGATTTAGGCCATTTCCTTACTTGCTTTTTACATTCACATCAGAATGTTCAAGCAATCCTACCATTTAGCCTTGATTCACAAGGCTGGCCTTGTCTTGTTCCCAGCCCACACTTTTAAAAGACTTAAACTGATCAACTGCTGAAAAATAAAGATTTTTCCTCCCTGAAAGTTCAGAGTAAGTAAACTTTGTTTCGTTTTCACTCCACTTTGGGGAGAGTCATGTTCATATGACGAATCCTGCCTTGACCCAGGATTGATAGAAACCCAGGCCCTGTATCTTATTATGTAAACTGGAAAATACATATCTTTTCCTGTGATCACCATCAAAGGAGACAGTACATTCTTCTCCCTACCCCTTGTTGTTGTTGTTAGCTGCGAAGTCGTGTCCGACCCATCGCGACCCTATGGACAACATTCCTCCAGGCCTTCCTGTCCTCTACCCCTAATGTAATTAAAAGACAGGACCCCCTATTATCAGTGTGTGTGTGTGCACGTGCATGAGCAGATGTATGCCCTGCCAACTCAGTCTTGATTCTTGGCAATTTATGGCAATTCTAGACAAGTCTCTGCAGTTTTCTTGACAAGATTTAAGAAGTGGCTTGCCATTCTCTGCTTCCCAGGGCTGAGAGAGAATGACTGGCCCAAGGTTACCCAGTTGGCTTTGTGACTAAAGTAGAAGTAGAATTTGGTTTCTGGCCTGGTACCTTAACCACTACACCAAACTGGCTCTTGTTACTATCACTGCAAAACATTATATTAATCCTGCAAGAACCAAAGAAACTTATCCTAATAAGTGACCAGAATCCTAATCAGTGACCAGTGCTAAACTGCAATATTGAAAGTAGCCATTTTCAGATATTTTCACAGGCAAAATATCATCTTCCATTCCTCTTAAGCCAACCTAACCTAAAACTTCCTACCCCAACTAGCCATTTCTAATCCACCTCTCTCAGCCCTGGGAAGCGGGTAATGCAACCAACAACTGATGCTACTCTTTCTGTTTAATGCAGGACAAAACAACCAATTAATTCTCCTGCCTACTGGAAGGCAAATTGTTTTCTGAATAATGGGTGGGTGTTTGGGTGGGCACTTGTAAATTCAACTACCTTCTCCATTGTTCAGATAACAGATTTCAGGCTCAGAAGTGTTCCATGCCCGTGGCTTTAAGCTGAGCTATTTCTGAACACAGATCTAGCTTTTCTGAAAGAGCAGTAAGGGCTGTGTCCAAAGATAGCCCAGCTGAACAGACACAGAAGGGAAAGAGCAGTCAAGAACAAGTAAGCTCAGTCCTCAGCTAACATGATAAAGGTATGACAGTGCTGGCAACAAGTCCAGGTCTGTCTTTGCAAATGGCAGCAACCAGAAATAGAACCAGACTGAGGTAGGCAAAATGATACTGCCTCTCCTCCACCTTCCTGAATTAAAAACAGTAAACATTATGGCTATGTGAAACCTTTGTTGACAGAAGCAGAAAACACCAGCCCTATTTTCTGGTTTCAGTCAACCCGCACAATGATTTTTAATGATCACTAAACCTTTGTTTATAGAGATCTGCAAATGTTATAAGAAGTGCTTCAACATTACATTGTCCCTCTCCCTCTTATCTCGGTTGACCTGCAGAGGAGCCAAAACTGGTAAGAAAGACTGCTTCCAACAACCAACAGGAGAAGGTATGTCCAGGGCTGCCTCAAGTAGCCCATAGGATCTCAAGTGCTTTATCCCAGCCCTGGTCAGATTAGCAACCATATATAACCAATGAAGCATGCTAGATTGTATCCATGGCAAAAATCATATAGGGAGAACAGCAAAAGCATGACTTGGAACCTAGAAAAGTTACCTCAGCTGTCAGCTGGAGATGAGGTGAAAGCAGTAGCATGAGGATCTGACATATTACAACAACAACAACAAAATGAGCCATAGTTGAAGGGAGATGAAGACCAGGGCAACATTTTGCAGCATCAGCCAGCCACCCAGTCTGTGCAGACATGTTAGTAATATTACTCCGGAACAGACTGGGTGACTTGGTAAAATGCATGTAAATGGCCTAAGTAGATAAGTAAATGCCTTTAAATTATTGTATTGGTTTTATATTGGAATCATTTGGGACAATCATGTTGGAGCAGCTTGTTTAAGGCATTGGAGTGTTTTTGGTATGGAAAATGAAGCTGTGAGTCCTAAGGAACCTTTAAACAACTCATCCCCTTGAAGAAGGTTTACTCCCAGGAAAATGTGACTAGAATTTGCAACTTCAGAATCAGAGACATAAATGTGTTATATAAATCAAATCCATCATCAAGTGAGAATGACCAAAGATGGGGATGGAAGGAACAGGACAGAGGTATTTCCTGTAACATCCCAAAGCTTTTTTTTTTTTTTAAATGAATGAGACAACTGGGATCAGTAACTAGAGGCTTGATCTAGAGATGTAGACTACGTGGCATTTGCTGGCTGGATTCTAAAACAGCTCTCCGAAGAGATCAAGAAGGTAACTGGGCTGGTTTGGAGATTTTCTTTACAGCAAAATGAGATAATACATTTCTGAAGTGCAAAAATAGTTTGTGACACTTGGTGATACAGATGGAGAAAGGAGTTTGTCTATTGAAGATTTCTGATCTAACTACGACTGTGTTAATTTAACACCAATAAAGTGAACATTTTTTATTATCACTACAATGGTTAAATGCTATACAAAGAAAGTTTTGTTCAAAACCAATAGTCAAAGGGGTTTTAGCTCATTCTCACCTTCTGCTTCCAGGGTGAATAAGTGTATGAGGAAACACCTGAATGCACTTTTTCTTTTCTTTTCCACCTGAAGTCCATTCCCAAACTTGGGAATCCACTTCCATCTTTTCTTTTCCTATCTTATCCTATCAGTTGTGCTTGAACAAGCAAGTATAAGAATGGTTCTGGAAGCAAATCCAAAGTTGTTTAAGGTGTTTATGGATCCACCAATCTGAACTTTCTTCCCCAAGGCCCTTGTTCAAAAAAGGCCACTTAGTTGTCAGCAAAGTGTGCAGAGTTGGTACTGTCAAGGGAAAGTGGCACAGCTGAGTAGTGTAAAATATTCTCTGGTTCCTCTTACTTTCCTTTAATGTGGACAGATCTGGATTCTTGTCCTGAAGCGCTAATCTGGCAGCTAATCTGTAAGAACAATAGGGGACTCAAGTGTCATTTTAGACATGGGAACATTGGACTGAGGGGACACACACATGCAGCCTTTCAGATGGCAAGATATCTCGCTACCCTGACTTCCATGAATGGAACCTTGGGCTTCTGACACAAAGTTCTGCCTGGATGAATGAAGCAAGCAGACACTCCAGAAGCCTGTCTGAAGTGATCTCCAATGTGAACTGAAAAAAGAAGCTCTTTTAAGAGTACATGCTGATGCTCTGTGGAAAATAAGAAATTTCAATGAATAAAGTAGTGGCCATAGATCTCCTGCAGGCTGTTCTAGGCAGAGGGTCTCAGGGATAGTTTTTGGGCAACAGACAAATAACTTAGTCCATTCTTGGCCCACAGCCCCTCTGACTCCTTGGTCTGTTCAGTCACAAAATGTACTCAGCATTCTTTAGCCGCTGTTCCTCTGTAACCTTAACAATGTGCACAGAAAAGGACACAACACACCATCCAAAGGCCAGACTCTATTTCATTTACACTGTTTCAGTTTCTTCCACCCTATCCTAAAAGCAAACAGTGTTCCCTTGCATGTATGGCTCTTATCTCAACCTCCCACCCCTTTCAAACCACTTTTCTCTTAAGGATTTTTTTTCCATTGAGGGGGCCCATTTGGCCACTTCAGGTTGTGGGTCTCTGCCCTGCAGCACTGGTGCTCCATCCTTCAAATTATCTGAAAGAAGCAAAAAGAAGATGTTGGTAATCAATGCATATGACTTTCCTCTGCACCTGCCTTGGAAGGTCAAGTAAGTGTGTATGCATGCATGGGAGGGGGAAGGGGGACCTGCTTGGTCCCACAAATGAAAACATTATATGTAACCATCAAAACAACACAACAAGAGCAGCAGTAGCAACAACAACAGATTAAAAAAAATATATCTCAAGGAAAAGAGGCACCACCCAGGGATCTGTCAGCAAATTCGCACCCCCAGGCTTCTGTATTATGTTCTTCTCCCTTGGATGTCTTGCTTTCACTTATTTAAAGGTTTTCAGGCCACCACTGAGGACTTCATTTTTCCCGTTCGAGGGTAGATTGCACATACTTAGCTGGGAGCCTGCAAGCGAGGAGATCAAAGCAGGTGTCAATTCATACATGCTCAGAACATCTTGTGTGGAATCTAACTAGCAGTAGGAGGAAACCAATAGACAAGCCAACTGCTGGGTTTGGATCCAAATCCACAGCTGGCAATGCTTTTATTGGAATCATCCAAAGGAGCACCGAAGAATAGTCCAATAAGGTGCTACCCAGGTAAGTTTTTAGGGGAAACCTCTGGCCTCACACCTTAAAGCCATTAGGAACAGTAGTCCCAATGAGTTTATATTTTCCATGATTGTTGCTGTGATGCTGATCCCGGTTGCCAAGATTATATTTGAGTCAATTGTGCAAGCTTACATTAAGGAGAAGGGACCTTGACAAGGCATTTTCTTCCTCTAGGAACATGGGTGGAAATATAACCTAATACCAGAAGCTCAACGACGATGCACCCAGGAAGGGAGTAGAGAGGGCCAAAGGGCATGGTCAAGACTTCCTCCATGTCCTTTCCCCCACTCTGGTTGTCACCAGCTATCCGCCATGGGAATATACTGAGGGGTGATGATGGCAAAGGTGTTGGAGTAGAAGCAGAGACAGCTAGATTCTAGTCCACCAACAACTAAGGAAACCCCCCTGGGCAGTGGTGGGATTCAAATATGTGAACAACCGGTTCTCTCTGTGTGGATGTCACTTCTGGAAGTCCATTCTGGGCCTGGGCAACAAAAAATTAGCTACCAGTTCTGTCACTGGGTATCTCTGGGCCAATCTTCCCTCTCAGCCCAACCTAGCTCACAGGATAGTTGCTGTAGGGCAGGGGTGTCAAACTCAATTTCATTGAGGGCCACATCTGCATTGCAGTTGCCCTCAGGGGGCCGGGTGGGTATGGCCTGGATGGGCGTGGCTAGAGTGTGTATGGCCTACTGGGTGGGCGTGGCCAGTTCTACATAGTTCGCATCAAGGGTGCCTATGGGGGCCTGGGCAGGAGTGTGACAGATCTGAGGGTCTCTGGCAGAAGGAGGGTCTCTGGGCCAGGGCCAAGGCAGTGGGGGCCGTTCCCTCACTGTTTCCAGGATGGCTTCGCGGGCCACATGAAACCACTTCGCGGGGCGGATCTGGCCCCCGGGCCTTGTGTTTGACATGTCTGCTGTAGGGAGACAATGGAGGAGGAAGCATTCTCTGTGCTTGCCTCGGATTTTTAAATGACAGGCAGAACAAATTGCTAAACAAATATTCTTCCCCGATGAAGAATTCTGGATAACTCAAAAGCTTGCGTAATTTTTGTCTGTGTCAGTTATAGAACTATTAGGTCTAAGGACAGATTTTGGTTTTTCTTTCCTCCTCAGTAAGTCTCAATTTTTCCCCAAGACAAAGTGAGCCATTTGGATAGGACCTGAAATACATCTTTCCAAGAGCTGCTTCTAATTCCTGGAGAGCTTTTAAAAAGTGGCAGACACAGCACTTGTCCTGCCTTTTTCCACTCCTTTTTTTAATTATTATTTTTAATGGTCCTGTGAACTTTGTTAATGAAGGAATCGGAACCTCCGTTTAACAGTCTTGCACCCTGTTGGTCTTTGTGGGAAATCCCTTTTTCATTTCTAGCCAGTTCAAACTGAATGTGGTTTAAAACTCAGCCTGCAAAATTCCTGGTTATTACTGATGAAGCGTTCCAGAAACTGAAATCTTATACTTACCCATCCACAGTAAAGGCACTTCTGGGGAAAGGAGCATCTAGACATTTGCGCTGGGATAATAATGTCCTCATCCTCTCATTGCCGTGCTAAATAGAGATGATTTCTCACTGCCTGTTCAAGAAATAGGCTTTTTTTAGATTGATCTTCCATACCTCTGGTTTGAAGATTATTAAAATGTCACCTGCTCAAAAGTTCTCAAACCTTTTTTTAGCATTTCTTTTTAAATAGAAGTAACTTTGGGCCAATGGAAGCTTTGTTGTAGGAATACAGAATACAGTATTCAGCTACCGGTATTGCTAAAATGTAGATCCAAATAAATGCTCTCTCTCTCTCTCTCTCTCTCTCTCTCTCTCTCTCTCTCTCTCTCTCTCCTATAAATTTTATTAAAAGTTTTTCAAATAAGGGATTTCTCAAAGGTAGAATTAGGACCACAGTACTACCTACAGCTGCTCCAGAAAACATCAGAAAAGTTGACCATGTGTTCTTTTCGTTTTATATAAAGCTCCATTTCATTCGTATCCACCCAAAAGGAATATATATAGAGAGAGAGATCGCGTAGGCAGAATGTCTTCTCTCCCGACTGCGCCTCGTTCTGTTCCAAAAAGCTGAGCGAGCACGGCAGACTTACCTCTGCTTAGCGGCGCCATGGCTTCACTTCCGAGATCGCATTACCTCGCCTGCAAGGCAGTTTGCAAACCGCGCGCTTCGTATTTTTCTCCCAGATACACACACACACACGCACACACACACCAGCCGTGCGGGCGCACACACGCCGCCAGACTAAGTTAATTCAGCGCTCCCTTGTTCAACGTGTAAACCCTGCTAAATCGACAGTCATGGCACGAAATAGTTTCAATTCCTGAAAGGAAAGTTTAGGGAATGGCGGAGAGCGACGGATTTATCTGTTACTGGCCAGGGTTTGGGAATGGCCGCCCGGCCGCTGGCCCCACTCGCTTGGCATGGCCGAACAACCTAGGAAAGGCTGTGGCTCTAGGATTTGGGGACAAGTCACTGGTGTTTGTGTTTCTTCTTCTTCATTTAACTGGCGGGGAAGGAAGGGCTTCTTGTCTTTAAATGCCGAGATTCTATTTTCCTTCTCATCCATGTTTTTTTTCCCTCTTCTTCCTTTCCAGGTTTTTCAATATTATTTCAGAAGTATCTGCGGACACTTCGTAGGTAGTGGGCTTAGAATAGCCAAGAGAGAATAAATACGAATCGCACGGAATAGCACGGAAGAAACCTGGGCAATGTTTTCTAACAAAATACAAATCTACCTTGGAAGAATAAAGTTTGGAGCCTGTGGAGGAAAACTCCTGTAAGTTTGGAGCTAAAGGAAAAATCCAGCCGCATTTATTGTGATTTAGGCACCCTGCTCAGGAACAAATCTGGAGCACAGAGTGGACGTGGGAGAAATTTGGTTCCTTAAAATACGTGCCTTGAATGACTTCCGACTTAACTTCCACCAGATTGACTAAATTTTGGAAACCAGCCCCATAGATATTCACGAAGCTTGCTTTTCAACCAGCCCAAAGAAGTAAAAATAAAAATAAATGGCCCTCTTATACACTCACCCACCCAAAACATAAATGGGGATCCTTCCAAGACGCAAGGCGCCACATATAAGGAAGCAGGACTGTTCTCTCCCGTTATGCCTTGGGTAAAAGGAAAGGGGTTGCGCTGGAGGAGAAATACAACCTGGAGTAGTGATAGTAATCCACATTGGATTAGAAGTCGGGGTGCCCTTTCCCCCCCTGGAAATTCTCTGGCAATCCCCGGAAGCACCCCCAGAAGTGGAATGGAAACTAGTCAAGGAGAGGAGCAACCTAGAACTAAGGAGAAACTTCCTGACAGAACAATTAACCAGTGGAACAACCTGCCTCCAGAAGCTGTGAATCCTCCAACACTGGAAGTTTTTAAGAAGAGACTGGACAGCCATTTGTCTGAAATGTTATAGGGGCTCCTGCCTGAGCAGGGGGTTGGACTAGATGACCTCCAAGGTCCCTTCCAAATCTATTATTGTTGTTATTTGTGACTAAGCTGCTGCTGGTGGTGGTGGGACAAGGAAAAGTAAACTCAAGGAAAGGCTGGTTTGTTTGGTTGTGTTGCGTCTTTTGATAGGAACAACAGTCTGGACTTTCCGCAGCGCACCAAACGCCCTGCTTTCCCCTAACACGGCCTCAGCTAAAATACATTGGCAGTCAAACTAAAATGAATGCCCTCTTGAGAGCTGGCAAGGAACTCAGGAACGGTTGGAGGCCTGTTACATTGCTGTTGATAGCCTCGCTGCCTTATTTTATTCCACCGGCCCGAGGATGAAGTGTCGGGCGGTAAGGAGATGGCTGTGTCAGCAAAGGACAGCAGCCACGTCTTTCCTACAGCCCAAGCTTTCCTTCCCCCTTTCCAGTTTTCCCCTTTTGGGGGAGGGGAAAGAGGTGGCACGGGCAACCCTTCCCTTTCTTTTACAAAGTTTCCTTCTGTTCCCCTCCCCTCCCCCCCAATCTTCTGAAATCAAGACTTTGGTGTGACGGACAAGAACATTTTGTGCTTAGGAGCCAGTTAGGGATATCTACCACCTTTGGTCCATAACAACAACAACAACAACAAAAAGATGTTAGCCACCCGTGAAAGTGGAATTAAAGGGGATCCTGACCCAATGTGCCATTCAGCCCACATGTAGGGAAGGAGAACAGTTATATCCCGTTATTAAGGCTGGATAAAAGAAAAAGGGTTAGAGTAGAACAGGGTAGAACAACGGCTAATGACCCTCTTTTACCAGTCTACTATAGGGAGCGTCCTCTCTATGGTATTGTGGTTTGGTATGCTGGTCTGACAGCCGCGGACAGGAAAGTATTACAGAGGGTAGTGAGCACAGCACAAGACATTGTGGGCTGTTCCCTGACACCACTGGATGACATCGCCAGGGCTCGTTGCCTTGGAAGAGTGAGGAAGATTCTCAGGGATAACTCACACCCTGGACGGTACCGGTAGGAGATATAGGAGTATAGCCAGCCCTACCAACAGGCTGAAAAATAGCTTTTATCCGTGGGCTGTTAGGCTTTTAAATGGGATATAATCTCTGTGAACTTACACAGAATTGACTTGGGAGGCCGGTGTGTGGTGTAGTTGGTTCACATGGTGTGGTAGGATGGAAGGTTTGTTATCACTGTGTGTTGGGGGGAGAGAGCAGGGGGGGAGGCTCAGCTAATCTCAATGTACACATGTTGTACTTCAACAATAAATGTTTATTATTATAGTAGGGGGAGAACTATAACCTGGAGTAATGGTAGTAATCTACAATAAGTTGGGGATGCCCTGCCCCACCCCACCTGGAAGTTGTCTTGTTTGATAGGGTTTTCCTGACACTGTTGGGTTGATATTATAGCCATGAAGGCACATTCGATGTACATGAGGCTAGATCTCTAGCATGAATAGGCTCATTGGTTCCTAGTATCACACACTAATAAAAAGGCCATCGGAGACAAAGTTACCATCATCAACCTCATTCTTACCCTCACCATCTTTTTATATTTGTTTTACCTCCATCTACCAGAAAATGTTGAGTTTGGTACTTTTTATCCCTCATTTTGTCCATCAGGAGCTGAAATACATGAATGACACTGATTCACACACACACACACAGAGTCCACAATAAGAAGGGCTTCCCTTTCAGAGTCTCCCTGACAGGTCTTCTCCTAATGCACACATTGGGGGAGAGATCCTGGTCATTTCCATGAACTATTGCATGTTCATTTGGGATTAGGAACTTATTTCTGTCTTTCTTTTTTTTTTACCTTCCCTGTAAATTATCCTTGATGATGGCGCTGAGATGATGATGGTAGAAAATGGGAAAAAAGAGTATTTCTCTTCCACCCCACATATTTCACACATCAGTAGACCTAAGAATCCTTTCTTCTCTTTTACCAATTGCAAATTCTCACCAGTGAATTAAGTGAAATGCCACATTCTGGCTATTCAAAATCAACAGATAAAACTTGAACACCTTAAAAAGAGACAGTAGGAACGCTGTGTGATTTCCTATCAGCCTTTTTCTCATTGAAACATTTAAGAACGCTACCATTCTACATGCATTTCGGGGGTGGGGGTGGGGGTGGGGTTAGTCCTCTTTTAAAGAACTTTTAAAGGTTTGTGCTTACTTTACTGTATATTTTCATCTTCACGATTAAAAAAAAAGCGCCAGCCATTTCAATTATTGATCTAGATGGGGGGTGGCCAGAGGGAGAGGATCAAGGAGTTGCACAAACATTGCAAGTTCAACTTTACCTCCACTATTTAATCTCTTCTCCAAAATAAGAAATCTGGGGAAAGTGCAAAGAATATTCTCTTGCTGAAAGCAGAACGTGAAAATAAACGCATAGGACTCCAATCTATTCCGCTCTGAGAACCACTCCTTGGATGGCAGCAGCATCTTAAATTACCTCCAGTTTTCTTGATAAAAAAGTTAGCTAGGTGATATTTTGTTTTCCACAACTCACGGACTTATATTTCTGGTAACAGATGGAAATAATGTTGATTTTAACTGCCCAACCTGAGTGTTACGAAAACAGGGGAACACTTATTATTTGCTTCTTTCTTCTTTACCGCAAAGGGGGTGGGGGCAGGGGATCCTGGCTGCAACCTGACATCACTTATGCCCTTGATAAGGCTGAACTGTTTGTCGGCAGATCTTTTAAACATCCATCTAAGACTGAAACCTGGTAAAGACCTGAGCTGAATACTAGCCACATTTTTCCTTCCCCCTCCCATCTCTCTCTCTCCCCCCCCCTCATTTTAAATTCTGTTCCCTGATGAAAAGTTCTTAGAATCGCAAAGTCTACAATAATTTTATAAAACTTTAGTTGATATAATCACTGCATTGTTGCTTATGGTTGCTTCTAGTATCCCCCTACTAAAGTCAAGGAGGCCCCTTTTTCTCCCCTGGCTGACAATGATTAGGTGTGTTTAGAATTCTAGCTTAAAACTGTCAAGTACACCCAATCCCCAAAACTGTGGACAAACTCGCTGTCAAGTCAGATGTCTACCTCTTCCCATATACAAAATACCCGCAACACTGTTACTATTTTTTATTTACATTCCTCCTTTTATTCGGGCGCTAAAAGCACTTTTTTCAGTACAATCAAATATGTGTTAACTTGAAAATAAAACCCTCAGTGCTCAATATGGGAAATGATTTCCCAGTTAAGTGCCCATAAACCTTCAGCTTGGAGCTCACGTCCATAATATTAATATAAATAATATAAATCTCCCTACACAGGTTTAGGATCAGGTTTAAACGTATACATACAGTCAGGGGGGGGGGAGGACGAACGTGCCAATAAGTAATGATCAGAAACCTGTTTCGTTTCAAAGGCTTTTTATTTTTAGTTTGGTTTTGGTTCATCAACATTAAAGATCACACTTGCGTTCAGAAAATATTGTTATTTTCTATAATGGAGAAAATTGGACTCCTGTGAGTTAGATCTGTGGTTTTTAAGGATAGGATGCAAATTGGACTGACACCACTTTGCACTTTAACAATCGGATTTCGTCAGGATACAAGTTGTTTGTTTAACCCGACAGCTCCGTGCACCCCGTCGCATGCTTTACACACTCATTAAAACGATTATTCACGACCTGTCGAATGTTTTCGAGTTCATTCACAGAAAAAGGAGCCAGATAGGACCCAAGCAGACGCTGCCATCTACTCTTCATGTGATGTGCTACCCTCTTTTTTTATTTTGGTAACGATTTACAAATAAATTATTAACTAGTATTTAATAGCGTTATTAAGTTGTAATCATCATCTGGGCTTCTTTCCGATACATTATTTTTTTTTCTCTCTCTCTCTAACACAGATTCTTAGACTTTAGAAGTTGCATCCAGGGCCACGAGAAAACATTTCAGCTTGACTCATATGGAAAAACTCCAGAACTTTCTAGGGGGTTTCTTTACAAATATCTGCGCCCCAAAAACTGATTTCCTATTTCCCCTGGCAGAATTCTAACCAGGGATTTCCAACAGAAACGCCGAACGGGTTGCAAGACATTTCAGAAAGAGTCTTGGAGGCTTCTTGGCTGGAGCCCAAACAAACTTTCTTCTTCCCAACTCCTACATCTTTCGGCTGGCGAGGTTGATACAAGAAAAGCCGGGAACGTACCGCGATAATAAACCTGTCTACAGGTCCACTGGTTTAAACTATCACACAAGAACACAACGGGTGGGGAGGGGAAGGGAGGGGACTATTTGTTCCCCCCCTCCCCCAATCTCAGCGCCTCGATATGCAGATATTCCGAGAATCCACATGTGAAAACAGCTGTGCTGTTGGGGCAAGTTTTTTTTTCCTTATTGCAAATCTTTGCTACGGTAGTTGCAAAGGAACCCCAAAGAGACTCGAAGCCTCGGGGAAAACTCTGCAAGTCCTCAGCGTACACCGCTTCCCACCGCCACAAGCCTGATCGAAGCCAGAGGGAATTTATTCAGAGAAAGAGCCTGCGTAAGATCGAGCGGCCCCGTGCACTAAGGCTTGCAGTGCTTTTTCCAGCCTCTGCTCCCCCGCGCCTTTCTTCAAAAGACCCTAGGAACAAAAGGACGGTTAAAAGCGGGCAAACCTGGGTTTTTCTCTCTCTGGACGCCTGTTCTATCTGGGAAAGGAGTACAGAAAGATCGCCCGTGGGTGGGTGGGTGGGAGAGAGAGAGGGAGAGAGGGAGAAAAGAGAGAGAGAGAGAGAGAGAGAGAGAGAGAGAGAGAGAGAGAGAGAGAGAACCGTACCGTTCAAGAAAGTGAGAGACGCTTTCCTTCCTCTTTTTGAAGGGAAACTGACTGCGGTGTAACCGAAAGGCTTCGACGCCGGGGTTGTGTTGCTGGAGACTCGCGCACGTCTGAAAACAGAACGAGCGAGCGAGGACTATCTATTTATTTATTTATTTATTTATTTATTTATTTATTTATTATTTATTTATTTATTTATTTATAAATAAATCTATGGTTTTCTGGCTTTCAAGCCATATATATATATATATATATATATATATTTCCCGGATTATAAGGTTATCCGGCCATCGCTGTGCCAAAGCGGCGGTCATAAAAGCAGGCTTTATATCCCCACAACAATGGTAGGGTACGAACGGAACCGACTTCGCCGCGTCGCTGGTCTTCTACTATCTAGAATACAGATTGGGCAGAGAAATCATTGACTCGGGAAAACTCTTAGCGCCCTTTGAATTATCTGCTTGGATCGGGAAGGTGGGGCTTTTGTTTGTTTGCTTAAAGTTCCCAGCCATTAAGGTTACCTTTCTGAATATACAAAGGTGCCATGAGGAAGGAAGAGTGTTTTATTTTTTTCCCCCTCCCCTCTCATTCAGCTAAAATGCTGGAGAAGTCCAGTCAGCAGGGGCTGCTTGTAAAGCCCACCGGCTGGGCTGCGAAGAACAGCTG